>NC_068303.1:24439052-24789885 GCF_025860055.1 Xyrauchen texanus | reverse complement strand
AACAGAAGGCATTCAGCATGGAGGAGAAGCCCAAGCCCAGCACAATGACCCCTGTCCCAAGCCTGAGCCTGCCAGAGCTGAAGGTGGAGCATCCTCTTGGGGAGGTGCACAAAGGAGAGGGGAGACGGTCCAGTCAAGCCCGCAGGGGATCGGACAGACAGACTGCACCACCTGCCATCTTCCAGGGTTTAATCAGAGAGAAAGGTAAATGTGTGTCACCACAGCAATTACAACTTTCACTATCCTGAACTACAGTATATGATCAAAGGTTTGCATTCTTTACATGATAGTCCATTTAACTGTAACTACTAAAGTTACTCTTAAAATTTTTGTCTCTTAGTAATGGAAGCCTAAGCGATAATTCTCACAGAGGACATGTAGTTGCATTACTCGTTAGCATTCATTCATTCAATTACGGCATCTCATCCAATCATGATCTAGCCTCTGCCTTATAAGGTCACACAGCTGTCTCATTGCTTGTTACGCCACATTGCTTCACCCACCGCCACAACAACACCACTAGGTTAGGCCCCGTCCTTCTGTGGAGGGTAAGCTCCTCTCCCCTGTCGTCATCACCTTCCAGGTTCTGATGGTTTGAGCGAGAATCCTGACGCTGAACCGTAGAACAGGGATTAAACCAAGGAAACTATTCTATCTCTAACTCAGTTTTTCCATACTATTGAGATCTATGTGAAAAATGTAAATTCTAGTCTAACTATCATGAAACACTTCTCTCAAGGCCAGATGCCTGTGATACACTTAAATTAAAATTAATAACGGACTTACACTTAATGGCCTCACCCTGTTTGGGAACTCCCTTTGGCTTTAACTGCAGGAAAAACCCATTTCAATGCTGTAGTTCCTTGAGAACCAGCCCATCCAGTTATAAAACTGGACATGCACAGGCCAGCCCACATTAGTCATTTGATACATTGATACATTCCTAATATTAAATATGGGAAAGATATATGGGGTTTATACATGAGAAAAAAATATGGAGAGTGGGTGTGAGTGAAGTTCAGATGAGGATTGTTTTTGTATAAAGCTAATTATACCCACACTATAACCTTGCCTCTAGAAGAAAACTCAAAGAAAACATTACTTATTAATCGTTTTTCCCAGAAAATCATTCATATGAAGTAACAGGTCTTTGTATTATTTAAACTATTAAGGCATAGTCACATATCATTTCACACAGCAAATAGTGTCATCTCACACTGCATTTCCACTGGCGCGGAAGAAATCCGCTCAAAGTCGCTCACAACACTAGGGAATAGCTTGCTCTGCATACATGTCAAACCCACAATCCACCTCGCGAGCATGGCGCTCGGCTTCATATATGAATGAATTGAAGACATTCGCTCACCTTCACTTACAACATGCCAGTGGAAAGGGACAGTCAATGGGAATCTGCACGATTGTGAATTTCGTGTGGAGTTCAAGTTTGGTGAACTTTGACATGTGAATTTGCCGCATTGACCAATAGGAAGTTGCTTGGTTTGGCAGTAACCTCTGTGTGGGTGCTGCTTTGTACTGAATTGCTAAACTGAATATTCATGATGATATAATTTTAGGATATAATTTTAGTTTTTTTTAAAACTTCTATATAGTGCAGAGTATAAAGTGCTGTACTAAAAAAGGCTGCTCAACAATAATATTTTTATAATTCATATTTTATAATTCATATGCTCTCAACGTCCGTCCACACCATCTTAACCTGCAGACTTTTGCCGTGCAAAGGTATGTGACCGCGCCTTTATGAGCCATATGCTACCTACGTGTATCAGAAATTGTTAACGGATACAGTGGGGTCCAAATGTCTGAGGTCACATTAAAAATCAGGTATTTTTCCTTCATTTAAACTGCACTATTTCAAGGTCACTTCTCAAATGTATGCAAATTTGTGATATTGATAAAAGCAATAACAAAAATACAATAACCATAAAACTAAGATTCATGTTAATCTTCCAATTTCATTTTTCACTCAAATTGTTATGCTGATAATATAATTTGTAAAACGTTTTCACCAGTGGTTTAGAGTTTTGGACCCCACTGTATTTTTTAATTATGCTTTTCAACTTGACAAGATTTCTCACATAATCCCCTGTTCCCTTAGATGTGTGCTGCTTATGTTTTAAGTGAAAGTTTTTATTTCACACCTGGCTGCTCCCTGCATCTGCCGTTTCTGTCTTCAATACTCAACAGACCTCAATGGGACTATATTGTGTGAAACTGAGAAAAATAATTATTGAAAAGATGTGGCTGACTTTGCATTATAAAACATGCTGATTTATAGAAGACCTTTCCAGTGGTGAGTGAACTATAAAAAGTGAGAATGAAAAACCTGGCTATGTTGCTGTGTTGACTCTCTTTATGTTGCCTTAAACTTTATTTGGCTAATGTAGGATGGCAGGAGTAGAGGAATTTATATTGACAAGGAAAGTGATACCTGATTGGTCAGAGAAACTATAACCCAACCCTAACCTTAACAAACCCCTCATGCCATTCCAGATGTGTTTGACTTTCTTTTTTCTGCAGAACACAAAGAAAGATTTTTAGATGAATATTTAAACTTTGTAGGTTCTTACAATGCAAGTGAATGGTGACCAGAACTTTGAAGGTCCAACATAAAAATAATCCATAAGACTCCAGTGGTTAAATCCATAACTTCTGAATCGATATAATAGGTGTGGGAGAGAAACATAACAATATTTAAGGCTTTTTTTACTTAAAATTTCCACTTTAAATTTCAGATGTGTAAGTGAAACTAAACAGACACCATATGTGACTTTCAGATGTAAAAGTGAAAGTGAAGATTTAGGGTAAAAAAGGACTTAAATTTGTATCTGTTTCTCACCAACCCTTATCATATCACTTCTGAAGACATAGATTTGACCACTGGAGTCGTATGGATTACTTTATATGCTTTTTGGACCTTCAAAGTTCTGGCCACCGTGCACTTGCATTGTAAGGACCTAGATATTATTCTAAAAATTTTCTTTTAGGAATAATAAGAAATAAATAATTTTGTTCTGCTGAAGAAAGAAAGTCATACACATCTGGAATGGCATGAGGGTGAGTAAATTATGAAAGGATTTTTGTGCAAACTATCCCTTTACAAATATGGATGACTCCTCAGTTGTCATCTTACGTTTTAGAAACCCACAACAAGGCCAACACAGCAACATTGGCTCCACCAATGTTGTGAGTTTGGGTGGTTCTAACAGATTGTCCAACCAATAAAAGATAGGAGAAACTTGTGTTCGAGTAAAAAAAAAATGTTTTCATTAATTCCGTTTGTTGATGCTACTACCTACTGTATAAATACATAATATATGACATCAGTCATATATTATGATATACGTATTAGTGGATAGGTACGTCATTTGTTTTTGATATTTCCACAGTACACAAGGCACTTACTGTATTTAATTAGTGCCTTAGCTTTGGGCAGGGCTGCCATTTGGAGAGTTCAGAACAATAATCATCCCCAGTTGGTTCAGGTTCATATCTGTCTGTTAAGTTTACCCTGGATGGCCAACGAGTGCTGCTATCTTGTGTTAACATAGTCATGATGCAGTGGGAAGAAAAGGAATTGCACAGCTATAAACCCCGTAATGTAGCACTAATATAATTATAATTTCAACAGTCAATTTCATGTTACATTGTGTTTTTGTCTCACTAGTGTCAGATGACGAACCAATACAAAAATCTGATATATGGTCATGTATGAATATATATATATATATATATATATATATATAATATATATAATGGGGGATATATGTATATATTTAAATTCAACTATTATAAACCATAGATAATGTATGTATCTGTGGTAGTCTGCAAATTAAATATGGTGCCACAGCCTGTGTCTGACTGCACACCCTCTACCCCCTCCTCTTTTAAAAGCAGTGTCTCACAGAAGCCTCTAGAAATAAGATGACTCTTGTAACAGCATGTACACATACTGCTTTTTTCCTCCAGCAGAGGGCTCAGTTTACCATGTACAGTCTTTGTCTGAGTTTCACCTTGTGTTATCCTATTGTCTGAAGAGGGGATGTAATGCATTACTGTTTTAATGTGTGTTTGAATAAAACTAGAGCATGGAAATATAAATACAGTACATGTTTAGGACTAGAAAATGATTTACATGGCTGTTGCTGATTCCATGTAAGCACTTTTCCATTCAACTTCAGCTTCAATATGCTCAAATTATTTATTTTTTCATTCACAGTTAAATGAGCTTAGTCTAAAGAATTGTGGATGAGTGGATGCTGGTTTACACGTGGGATTTTGCTAATTGTATTTAAATAATATATTCCCTTTACTGATTTCCCTCTCCAAATTTCTGAATGTTTGTCATGTTATTTGAGTCAGACAGGAGCTACAGGGTTATATTTTGATGGCACCGCACAGCAATGCTTAGTCATTCTTAGAAAAGGGAGGGGGTGTACACGTCTTTCAAATTGTCCTCATATCCTCGTTCAAGAAAGCCATTTGAAGTCTTATTTTACTGAAGCTGCTTCTTTTGCTTTAGTCAAACCTACTGACATCAAATCCCTCACAGACACAAACAAAAAACACTTCTCATGAAATGATAAAGTTAAAGGCATAGTTCAACCAAAATGAAAATGATTTATTATTATGATAAACTTATTTCATTCCAAACCTGTATGACTTTTATTCTTTGGTTAATACAAAAAGAGAAATTTGGAATAATCTAATGGTATATATTTTACTTGCAATTAGAATGAATAGGCCTGGAGCTTTCAAGCTTCTAAAAAATCACCATAAAGATATTATAAAAGTAGTCATTTTTTGCACTATATTCCAAGTCTTCTGTAGGCATATGGCAGCTTTGTTTGAGAAACAGATTGAAATTTAAGTCATTTTCATACAGAATCTTCCCCTCTAGTTAGCTGTCAATTTAAGAACTTCTGCAACCAGTCAGTGAGTCAAAGACTTGATCGTTTCAGTCCAATTTGTGAATGAATCATTCAGACTGGTTTTGCAAACCAGTGCTTTCTTGCCCTTTTGTAGCTTGATAGCCTCTGTTCTACATATTGAATAGAAGAGTGTAGCTTGGACATTCTGCTAAACTTTTTCTTTAGTGTTCCATGGAAGACAGATATATAGGCTTGAAATGACATGAGGGTGAGTAAATGATGACAGAATTTTCCATTTTAGAACAACTATCCCTTTAAATTCTGTAAATGACCTTTATTATTATAATCTTGTGCAACTATGTGCAACTATGAACTCTAAATTCAAGCAAGGTCATTTTTAGAGGTAAACCGGTGATTAATCATTAGATTTGGAATAGGAAAAACAAACAGTTATTCATGTGAGCCTGTCTAGTTTCTTTTTTGCTTCATTCTGTCTTTATCAATTGTTTACTTTTTTAAACCTCTTGGCTTTCCATGTGTAATGACTGTAACCTCAGGCTCCGACGTCATGCATTTGTATTTGCTGCAGACCATTTAGAAGTTCATACTGCTTTTTTTATTTATTTATTTTATTTTTTTTTTGGTTTGTTTGATTTGTTTGTTAGGCCAAATCCACACTAATACATTTTCATTTGAAATTTAGCTTTTTGAAAACTCTCTCCCAAGTGAATACATTTAAAAACGCTGTCTTTACGATGTAGTGTTGACAGGGAAATCAGAGATTTAAAAAAAATTATGAAATATTTGTTGTCATGTGATGCAGTCATGTGATCCATTCAATCCAAAACATTCAAGATGGCGGCCCATGATGTAGCAGCATTGCTGTGCCTAATATTCACTTTGATAGTACTGTTAATGATAAATGTTACTTTGTACAACCTTCACATTGCATTACTTCAAAGGCAACAGGAAGTTTACTTGAAATTGCTGTTCGGTGACGGAACATGAGAACAATTGCATTTCAGACCGCATGGAATGACAATTTTTCACATATGCACTAAGGGGATTTAAGAGTTATCATGTGTTTCAGTGTGGACGAGAAACTTTCTGAAAATTCTTGAAAACACCTGTGTGGACAGAGAGCATTTCGAAAACGAAAAACAAAAATTAAAATGTATCCAGATTAATGTAGACGTTGCCTTAGAGATCAGTTGCATAATTCATAGCCATGTGCAGTTCTTTTGCATGATAAATTGATCAGGTACAGTTACTGTTATCTATTACATGGCACATATGACCATGGCGTGAGTTCTGTGCACTGAAGTGTCTCATTACAATCTGTCAAATAGAGCTGAAACGATTAGTTGACATTATCAACAACATCGACCATAAAAACTGTCAACAAAAACTTTTGTTGCCGAATAGTCGTTTGATCTCATTTAACGTAACGAGATCACATTAAACTCTAGTGATGACGCTCGAGAGCAGCACTGCAGTTCGCACCTGACTGAGGAGAGGACGAATTACACCGCTCACAGTCCAGATGCACTCTAAATGAGTTGCGCAAATGTCCTGATCTATTGGGGAGAGATTGAAACCCGGCTGATGCACACTCTATCGCAGGGACGGTCGTCTCATGAGTGCACATGCAGCTAGATTATAACATGATGGTTCACAACATATTGAATCATAATATATGTGTCACTTCTCCCCATTTTTCACTGCAACAAAATAACTTTTTGATTTATTTTTGGCTTGTTTTCCCATATAAATATCTAAAACTCCTTTAAAACAATGTACATTTTCTTTAGCAGCTATACTGCAGAAGAAAAAAATGTTACAGCTTTTAGCTTTGGAGTGCAATCAAGCTTATGGTGCATTACTGCCACCTACTGAGCTGGAGTGAGGAGCGTCACAAGAAAGTCTTGCAGTGGAGTCAAACGTCAGCTGAAAATGATGAAATTGGCTACATTTAATCAAAAAGAGGTCACACACCTTATGTAGGATTCAATCCTAAACTGAGTGTACTTTAAAGTTAGCTTACCCTCTGTTATGTTTATCATAAGATATGTATAATTTTTGAGGTCAAACAAACGTGGAATGCAGTTCCGCCCCCAGAATGGCCGTATCGCCAAGTCCTACCGTAGCTTTTCTGTCAGCACAAACAAGTCTGGACATTCTCCGTTGACCTCTCTCATCACTAAGGTGTTTCCATCTACAGAACTTCCCCTCACTGGATGTTTTTGGCACCATTTTGAGTAAACTCTAGACACTGTTGTATGTGAAAATCCCAGAAAATCAGCAGTTACAGAAATACTCAAACCCGTCTGGCACCAACAATCATGCCACGGTCCAAATCACTGCCCCGTAACTGCATGATTTTATGCATTGCTGATTAGGTAAGCGCATGAGTATGTGTTCCTAATAAAGTGTTCAGTGAGTGTATGTTTTGGAGATATAGGCATTTCAAATTGACAGATTTATCTTCTGAGAAAATGGAACTAAAATATTGATGACTCCTGCTGCACTACAGAAATTAGTGTCTAATAAAATGCTCTCTAGAATGAGTATGTACCTCCCCTTGCAACCGAAAAGCAAGTAGCAAATCATGGTTCATAGCTTGGACATAACTAAAGCCTATTGGCTATTTTTTGACATGCGATTTCATGGGGTCTTTAACAGCCTGAGATTTTTAAATGAAAATGTGGAGTTTCTGGATAATAGTGAAAATCTTATGATTCCATGGTGTAGTAGTAAAGAAGGGGTCTTTATTTATTGTTTATGGTTTTTATTTATGGTGTTTTGTTTATCAGGCATTATGCATTAGCATGTGGTTAGGTGTGGCAAATCATTCATAATGTTTATCATTTGGTACATTTGCATATCTGAATACATTTTCATTGTGGTTGTAGTGGAACGTAATGCACCACTGTATAATAGTGTATAAGAGTTTATATACAGAACCACTAGAGCTAACAAGAACAGAGGACTGGTGGCTTGCCTGTGAGCTCTCCCTGTTCTTTTAAACAAGAGCGCTGAGTCATTCTCCAAGCCTCATGATGTATTCCTCCACACACACACACACACACACACGTATTGCAGCAGGCTAGAGTGACATTTTTCAGAGATGATACAGCGAGTGAGGATTTAGCTATTGCTGTACAGTCTCTGAATAAGCTAAATAACTCCTGGAAAAAACTGGCAATGTTTACCACCAGATTTAAACCTCCCAAGAGGATTAGCTAGGATTTGTCCCCATCTACGTAAAAAGAAAGTAAAAAACAACAGTGAGATAGAAAAACAAATTTTTCATCATCCTTCCTTTTTAGTGTCTGTCTGCAAGGTCTTAATACAACAAAAGAAAGTTAAATGTTTATTAGATGCCCTACCTTCATTATCAGCTGTGAAACAGCATTTTATGGTAGAGATGGCTGAATTTTGTTCTGCAGCATTTATCAGCCTCAAGGATTTGCTTTAATACACCATAAAGTTGCTTCCTGTGTGTGTATTTCCCATTATAACAGGAAGTTTGAGCAGGACATTTCAAAGGGCTGTTTTCTTTTTTATATAGCCAGAAGACTTTTGTTAACGTCACAGCCAAGAAGGATGATTTGCTACTTGCTAGTCGGTTGCAGGTGGTATTAAGGGGAGGGACAATCTAATTTTGGACAGATTTAATTGGACGAACATCTGTTTAGTGCAAGATAAGTCATCGATATTTTTGGCTTTGTTTTCCCAGAAAATATAGACTGTAAGTTGAAAATGACTGTAAATCTTTGAATCTACAAAAGGTTCATATTTCTCATTTTTTATGAGTACACTAACATATGGATGGCTTTAAAGGAATGTGCTGTTGAAGTTTTATTTACTCACACACACAGTTGTTCCCAATGGAATATCAAGAGATTAATAGCCATGTACTGTATAGTCACAAATGACAAGTAAGCAATAAGAAATAGGAGTGCAAAAATTGATAAGGTATATGTCCCAGGGAGAGTAACACAACATAACTCATGGGCCCCAGGAGCAAGATTAAGAAACACAATTATGAAATTCTAAAAATTACAAACCACAACAAACTAAACATTTTATACAAATTTCCACACAGTCTTTTTGTACTCTTTGCATTTAAAATCTGTACTTAAAGGAATATTCTGGGTTAAATAAGTTAAGCTTAATAGACATCATGTGTGGCATAATATTTAATACCACAAAAACATCATAATAACATGCATTGTGTGTGTGTGTGTGTGTGTGTGTGTGTGTGTGTGTGTGTGTGTGTGTGTGTGTGTGTGTGTGTGTGTGTGTGTGTGTGTGTGTGTGTGTGTGTGTGTGTGTGTGAGCGTGTATTTATCACTTTGTGGGGACCAAATGTCCCCATAAGGATAGTAAAACCCGAAATTTTTGACCTTGTGGGGACATTTTGTCGGTTCCCATGAGGAAAACAGCTTATAAATCATACTAAATTATGTTTTTTGAAAATGTAAAAATGCAGAATGTTTTCTGTGAGGGTTAGGTTTAGGGGTAGGGTTAGGTTTAGGGGATAGAATATAAAGTTTGTACAGTATAAAAACCATTATGTCTATGGAAAGTCCCCATAAAACATGGAAACACAACTGTGTGTGTGTGTGCGTGTGTGTGTGCGTGTGCGTGTGCGTGTGCGTGTGCGTGTGTGTGTGTGTGTGTGTGAAACAGAGCTCTCACTGAAGAGAACAAGACCTCAAGCACAACATTCGTTAGGTGTGTGACACCTTCCGCCAAAATCAAGCTGTTCTGGACCGGCTAGTTAGATGTCGGCTGTAATATACTGTAATAAAGAATAACTTTAGATCCATTTGTTGACTGTCCAGCCTGGCGCAACGTCGCAGAAATATAAACCATTTCAAAAATAGAATGCCCTGTTGCTCGTCGTGTGTCATGGCTGGTTAGGACAAAAACTCTGATTAACATGGAAAAGATACCTTTTATCGAGTGTCGTGGCATCGCGTCTGATTAGGACCCAGTGTAACTGCTTTTATACAGTTATAAGCTTCAAAATGCTGCCTTTTAAACCCTCCAAAAATTGGCACCATTTTGCTGTCTTTTTTTAAAGAAAAGGAGGAACAAGTTGAAATTATTTTATGATAGTAATCAACATTATACCACAAAAGCTGTCAATTGAGCTTAACTTGTATTGAACCCAGAACATTCCTTTAATAATGTATTTCATGTCCACAGCATTCTTAAAAGAGTATGAGATACAAAGAATACATATTCTCTCATGGGAAGTGAAAGTTACCTTGATATTTTATATTCTCTTATATAGTATTTGGCATGCATTTCAACCATGGTAAAACCATACTAACACCATATTAATGTAGTAACACCATGGTAAATTGCATCACACAGCACATGACGAGTGCCAAAAAATGTGGTTACTATTACTAATGTAAAACAATAATTACATTTGAAAAGGGTTTGTTTTCCAATATTTTCTCATTATTTTTAGGCTTTCATTAAACCCGCAAGCCCTTATTTCTCATGAAGGAAGACCTTTGAGATTCTGTTTCTTCATATTATCATCTTAACAGAAATAGGGTAAGCGGGCGTTCCTCTGGCAGGTGATACAGAGCACTCAGAGTTAGGACAACCAGGCAAAAGATCAGTTTTTACCCTCAGGTCATATACCACATGAACAATTAAACTGCCTTCAGGATTCACATAGTCCAATAATGTAAATAAATATATCATGTACATATGTCAATTCACTCATATTTAATTAAATAACTGTACATACTCCTACCTTGCACATAGATTACAACTTGCACAAGCACACTCTTACCTTGTTTTGTATTCTGTGTTTCACTGTAATGTTCTGTGTGCACTTGCGTGTTTCTCCTATCACCTAAAAAAATTCTGTTTCTGATTCTGAAATACTGTAAATTGAGCTAAAATAGTTTATAACCCTAAACATTAATTTAAAGCTAATACACATACTAAAAGCTACAAACTCTTTTTGTGTTGTCTGTGCCAACAATTTTGATTTAATGATGTCTTTATCAATCTTAATTTTCCTCTCTCCCCATTTCATTGTCTCTCTTCAATGAAAGCATCTTTCTCATCTTATCCACCAGTGGGCAGCACCATCATCAAATTTCCCTTTCCTTCTCTCCTCCATTCCTGCCGCCCCTCCCATCTCTGTCTCCTCCTCCTATGGATTATTCATGCACTGGTGTGAACCGGTGAGCAAGCGCGAGAAAGAGACAGAGCGAGCAACGGCGAGGCAGTAACAGTAGCATTAACAGAAAGCGATTCTCAGTCTTTATCCTCACCCAGACTAGCATGCAGGCCAGCACCATGGCAGCCGCAGACTCGACCAAGACGGAAAGCTTCTGGAGCAGCTGGAAGTGCCAGGGTACTGTGAGTGTGTGTGGAAGGAGGGGGTCTGGGAGGGATGCAAGATTGGGTTGATCGCGATGGGATGGAGAAATGATGGAGAGGGTTAGGATGCATGTACGTGTCTGGTTTGGGAGAGACAGAAATGAGGAGAAAGAAGCATATGGGGTTGATTTATTGGGGCTGTTGGATTTTAAGGGGAGGAGAGGGAGGAGAAGGCTTGTAAGGGAGGTGCAGGTACAAGTGGAATTTTGGAGGATGCTCAGACACACACCCGCATTTTTTCTGCATCGAGGTTGCCGCCATCATGGGCAAACGAGCAGTAGACTGGGGGGGGGGGGGTCTGAGACAGCTGGGCACACCCTTCCTCTCTCCCCCTCCTCCCTTTACTTAGGGGATCCATCCTGAATTCACAGATTCTGGGTGTATCACAATGACATGCATGACTTCCTAATTGTCAGGTCAGTTGATCATTGGGATGCGGATAGGTCTATAACGATCTGTCGAATGCTAACCCCTCCTCTCTGTCTTTGTATATTGCTGATCATGTCTAACACAAAGGCCTTTTGGCAACAGAAGGAATAGAAAGTAAATGAAAGAAAAGAAGGGAGAGAGAGGTGTAGGGTGTGGCTAGCTATAGTCAGCTCTTGAGAACATCTGCCCTTACTGAAAAGACCAGCATTGTTGTGTGTTTTACATGTATGCATTTTTGGGTGCTGGTCCCCCAGCATTGGATACTAGTGTGCTGGTTTCCCCTAGCTTAACTAGCTTCATCAGTAAGACTATGCTGGCCAGCCAGCTTCACCAGTTAGGTTTGCTGGTGAACAACATGGCTACGCTGGTCCACCAGCTAGAACAGCATGGGAATTGTATGCTGATTAAGCTGGTCTTTTTACCAGGGGAGGTGGTTCCTTAAACTGTTGGCCCTTTTTTCATTAGCTTCCAGTCAAAATGGCTTCTACAGAATCATGTATTCTTTGTAAGGATGGATGTGATATGTTTAGGGTGGGGTGGGGAGTGTATAGTCATAGTGAATTATCCATCTAGTGGAAGACACCAGGTAAATGTCCCTTCTTTAACTCCAATATCTAGAGTATAAGGTTAAAAAGACTGGTGCAGAAGGAAGGAAAATCTAGAGAATTGTATTGTGTGCATTCTAAGTATTTACTGCATACAGTCAGTTTCTTTTATCTTTAAAAGTTTTAAGACTGATGACATAGGTCAATTTGTATATGTGTTTTAAGCAGTGGGTAAGAAGTGGGTTTAAAGGAATATTCTGGATTCAATACAAGTTAAGCACAAACGACACCATTTGTGGTATAATATTGATTACCACAAAAACTAATTTCGATTTGCCCCTTCTCTTCTTTAAAAAAACAAAAATCTTAGTTACAGTGAAGCACTTACAATGGAAGGGAATGGGGACAATCCGTAAACGTCAAAATACTCACTTTTTTAAAGTATAGCCAAAAGACATAAACAATATGAATGTTAACATGATTTTAGTATGATACAATTGCTTACTAACCTTTTGTGTGTAAAGTTATATCCAATTTACAACTTCGTTGCATTACGATGTAATGTCAACAAACCCTAAAATGGCTGTAAACATGATGATTTAAACAACTTTACAGCTCAAATAACACGTGAGTTTTAACAGAAGAATTAATGTAAGTGCTTTATAAAATGATAAGCTTCACATTTTTACCTTTAAACCCTCCAAAAATTGGCCCCATTCACTTCCATTGTAAGTGACTCACTGTAACCTTTTTTTTTTTTAAGAAAAGGAGGGACGAGTGAAAATTAATTTCTGTGGTAATCAACATTATGCCACAAATGCTGTTTATTGAGCTTAACTTGTATTGAACCCTTCAACTCCTTCTAGGAGTGACTTCCTAGATTGGGGAAAACTCTTATATGTGGTTTCTGATAAAGTGATTTGTTGGATCTACAACATCAAGCTATTAAAAAATGTAAAAACAAAAGGCACATTTCCACCTTTTTTCATTAGAATGTAGCTGTGTCAACAGAGTTGTGCAGTAGTCAGTTGATATATATTTCTGTAGTCATGCCTGTTGGCTTGAGGTTGGTACTATCTGCGTTCTAGGTATTGATTTAGTGTGCTATAATGTCAAACTGCAGCAAAGGTGTTGGCATCTCTAAAGTCAGCATTTTCTGTTTCTCCTTATTTTATTCTCTCAGCTATGCAGTTCAGTCAAGCAGTGGCATGAGTCGCCAAATTGGCTCTGTCATTGTCTTGATGGTCAACTAGTACCAGTCCAGATGAACTGTGCTAGTTCTTCCATTAAGTACAAAACATAAAACAGATTTTGATCACATTTCACACTGACAAATGTGTTAGTAAAATCTCCATTAGTTTGAATAAAAACAGGGACAGTTGAGCCAAAAAGATTGGGGGATCAAACATACAGTACATTTCCAAATTCACAGAATCAAACATATGTCTAAAGCAGTTATTCAGCATAAGCTAAAAAATTTAAAGTAGTTTCATACTTAGATCTCCAATGTAGAATATAGTCCTACTCTGGAAATATCTAACCTAGAATTCAAGATATAAAAACTAGTGATTTTATTAGTAGGATGTGCCAATTGTCAGAAAGGCTTAGCATAGTTTCATATGGCTAAGATCATTAAGATCAAGGCGCTATCTTTGAGTATTCATCCCCTTTTCACCCACTTTTACTATCTAAACTTACAAGGCACATCTCTTTCATAGTAGTTAAATTTGTATAAGAAGTGTATTGTTGTATCTGCAGTTTTGATTTGTGGCGGTCATTGTGGGCTGGGGGTCAGAATATCCACACCAACAATTCTGTCATGTATGGCAAATTCCATAAAAGCTCATTTGTTCAAGACATATTTGGACACTAGGATAAATAATTTTTTTATACTATAATTTTTGATTGCTTTGTTGTAGTAACACAAAACATTGGTTAGTTACATGATTGGGAACAAAACAAATATTTGACCAAATGTTTGAGAGTTTGGCCATGACAACTTCCTCTCCTTGGTCTGTGAAAATGGATTGAAATGTACCACAGTTCAATTCAGCACATCAAATACGATATTAATAAAATATTATTTTTTCAATATGTATTTTATGCACCAAACACTGTATTGACATTTTAATTAGGGAAATTGTAAAAACATTTTCACTAGGTGTAAGACAGAGACAGGTGGTAAGTCATAACTCATAATAGCTTGTTATGTAAAATAATGAGATCTTTATAATGACAGAGCAGGTTGCATATATGAAAATAAACAGAAATATTAGTTCACACTTTAAATATATCTTGACATATACTTAAATATAAGTATATGTCAGAATATTCAATGCTCTTTTTAAAACGCATCTCTTAACACACTTTAAAAAAATGTTAACCTAAAAAATAAGCTTCATGTGGTAAAATCTAAATTAGCTGGTTTTATTCTAGTATAAAATATTATTTAACATTACCGAATCAACCTGAATACAGGTTTCACCAATAAAACAACTTTTAAGGGTTAGATCAGTCATAACTCCTGAAGGTAAGAATCACAGGTTACCACTTTTTTGTGCATGCATGTTCTTATATGAAGTCTGCTAAGTGTTGGATCATACTTAATCTATACAGTGGGGGTTTATCATGCTAGCCAGCAGATGCTTGAGTAAGAATATATTGCACCTCACATATTTTGCATTCTTAGCATCTTTGAGCTCAGATACACATATTCCCAATAATCGTATTCAGTCCCATATATGGCATTAAGCTATACCAGTCAAGAGGAGTGATTAAACAGAGCCATTAATTACTGATGACATGTGAATGTCTAATTTTCTCTCCGTCTCGTTGTGGCATCTATTATTTTTTCCCTTTAACACTGTACCGACCCAGTCAACAGTTGTTTATTTTGTTTATCTGGAGTCTACTCTTTTGTTTTTTCATCAGTTTGTGATGTCATAGCATGTGACACATTTCTTTGAAAGGGCTTTCATTATTACCAGCTGAGAAATGCTGTTTTCCTTGTGTCTTTCTGGAGTCACCTTGTCTCATGCCAAGAATATCATCATCCAGATTAGATGTGTGTAATTATGTTTGTCGTAGGCTGACTGAAGTGTTCTCTTTGTTTTAAGAGTATGACCCGCTGATGTCAAGAGCAGGCTGCTATGCATATATAATGGGGCAACACAATACCAGAGCTGTATAATCTGCATTCAGTCTATAGTTTTGCAATATATTCCCTCAAAAACATAAACTGTAATTCACTTTGGATAAAAAGTGACTGCTAAATGGAGCCTGATCTCATGAAATTTACGTGACAATAGCAACATTTTTGCAAACCAAAATGACGTGCTTCATTATACGTTTGACTGCAGTTTCCTAGTGAAATGTCCAGCAGGGGGTGCCAAAAATGAGTGAAATTATGTTACAATCATAATTTGGTTATGGTTTTTAAGGTGAATATTAGATGGATGTTTTAATTAGTACCTCCCTAATTTAAAACTTTAGCCTAAACTTACATGAATGAAAGGTGAACAAACATACATCCTTACCCCAGTGTTTCCCACAGGATTTTGTGAGACTATGGGGGTGGACCTCTGACCCTTTATGGGGGTCTGTGGGCATGCTCCCCCTTAAGAAAATGTTGTACATTTTAAAGTTAAATACTTCTATCTGGTGCACATTGAGAGCAAAATTAAGAGGCTAGCGATGTGCTCTTTTAAACAATTTTGTGCTCTTAAAGCTGCAGTAGGCAACATTGAAATAAATTGAATTGTGAGAAACAGCGCCCTCAATTCTTCCCCATATACATGATGCTCTTCACCCCCAGCCAGGGTTTAATTGACAGAGCCAAGGCCTGCCTCACCAAAAGCGATTGGCTAAAATCTCATCTGGGGTTTGACGTCTCTTAAAATATTTTTGTATGCTCATTCTGAAAAGCAGTGTACAAATGATGGATGTCAGTTTCAGCTTTTTATCTTTTAATGTTACCTCTGACTGCTAACGATAGCTAGCTAGTGAAGCCGTAACCAGTGTAATGTTATGACAATTAACCTAGTAATGCTAACGTTAATTTATGTTAATCACCATGATTCTAACTTCAGCAGTAATATCATCTGTTTCCTCTTGTACACTGATGATGAACTTGTGTGAGGAGTAATGTATAAATTAGAGCTGCCCTCTGATAGTCGACCAAAGGTTAGTCGATGAGAAGAGTCTTGGTCGACCAAGTTTTGATTGGAAAAAACTCCACATTCGAAAAGACAAACACCGGTAGTACCTCTGGTTGGATGCTAGGTGGTACTATTGGGTAATTTTCATTAAACTGGGTTAGGGTTAAGCCTACACAAGACACCTTGATTTCAAACTTAGAACTTTATTTTTTATTTATATGAATTAAAAATTCAAATGAAAATGTGTTTTGTTAAACCTTTTGAAAGATGGTTTTACAACAGTTGTCAACAACTCACTGGCAAATTACCTACTTCATCAGTGCATTCTCAACTGGTCGGGTGTTTCGTTGTCCATGAAAATACATCATGTGTGTGAATACATTTGTTTTGTTCCCTCCTTCACAATATATATATATATATATATATATATATATATATATATATATGCAATATCCAATTACATGCAACCTCTGGGCTGAGGGATCAGTGAATATTCTTGCTTTAGTGATTTTGCATTGAAAATTAAATTTAAAGTTAAAATGTATAAAATAAATCAAATAAAATAAAGAGTTAAAATTAAATCAGGCAAGATTTCGTCTTAACATCATGGTGGAAAATTACACAAATGAAGACTTAAAAACAATTATAAATGTAAAAATAATAATTATAATGATGATAATAATCACTGAAATATCAATCATGGTTCGAGGTGAACGTGTTTTTGTATTATTTTATGTTTTACTCACAGATGTATAGGCTGAGTTGGTCACAATAAACTGCTCTGTGGAAATAAAGTGAGCTAAACTCAAAACACCTCCTGAGTTGAGATGTCTGAGGTCAATTGCAGCATTCATAGATGATAAAGTTTTTGCAACAAAAAAAAACAAAGACAGAAACAAAGAGTGAGAACCTTTTAGATGCGCGTGTTCCACAAGACTGCACGCCTCCGTACAAACAGCGTGTCATACATGCACATAGATTCTTTCCTGTCATCTGTTCTTAATAATATAAAAAAGCCTTTCTTCAAGCGCGTGTCTGTGTGCCACGGAGCAAATTATTTGTAATGTTAATTTGATAATAATAGCCTAATAATAATTTAATACATGGGAAAATGAGCTAAATATCGCCTTGACATCGTCAAAAGCATCAGCTATTGGTAATCACTCTGACCTATCCCTGAAATCATCGTCTGTCAGCACAACCCTAATGTCCATTTCCCTCTATAAATGAACCAAATGATCAGACAGTCTCCTCGCTGGTTTTTCCGACCAGTCCTTCGTGTGTGCGCTTGTAAAATGTATATTTACATTTTATAAAAATTTATATTTTGATAAAAATGTATATTTATACTGTCAATCAAATTCTTAATCAAATTAATTACATGGTATGCCAAATAATAAATCTAATTAATCGCATATAAAGGTATTTACTAAGAAATCCCCTCAAATAACAATAATTAAATAATATTGAAATTTATTTAAATAATTATTAATACAATATATATATTTATATATTATAAAAAAATTATAATTTAATATAATGCTGTGGCAGACGAGTACAAAATTATAAGACAATAGAATCAAATATATTTATTTATTTCCTTATTATTTAACTTTAAGTTGCACTCTGTAATAAAAAAGTTTAACTCCTAAAGACGTCAATTGTAATTTTGCAATATATGTAGGAAATCATGATCACTCACATTAAAATGAAGACTCCAGTCATGTCAGTAACCTTATAAAAGCTGTTTTATTCTACATGGAGAGGGTCAGCACATGGAGTCTGCAATGTTAGAATCACATGACCAGCTGAATACTATCCGCTTAATCTCAGTAACCATCCTGTTATTCGACACTTTTACTCATTGATGAAATTAATCATGACTGACTGTGAATATTAAATTTCTACAATGGCATCTGAAACTGAAAACTATTGATTTTAAATTATTTTGCATCCAAGTCACTAGGTGTCCATGTAAGTCCACAATGACACAAAGAAACAAAGTGCAACTTTAAGCCAATAATTGGCCTACAGTTCACACAATCCATTTTGCAACTGAATTCATCAATCAGTCTGAAATGTAGTATGGGTGCATGTCACATCACTTTTGTTGTGTCATAAACATATAGTTTTTAGGTTGCTGTGTCAAGTTTAACGTAGTTTGAAACTTAGAAAAACACGTCTTGAGATCCTTTGAGATTCGGGTGTGCTTTCCATCAAGTGTTTGAATGCAAGAACATGTTCTCATCTTGTGTTTTCTGCTCTCGGTAAGTGTGGTTTGTTCTCTGTACAGCTGGAGATTTGCTTACTGCCCCCTGGAGAAAACAGGTAGTACTTCAATCTTGAATTACTTCGATGGTAGGAATATTCCTTATTGCAGTCCGGGGACATGATTAATTGCGTTTTTTTAACGTGCTATTTTTATATGTGCGTTAAATCGACTAAATCGACCTAATAATAAAATACAGTGTCAGGTTATGAGTAAACAGAGTGAAAAATAAGTGATCAGTAAAAATCAGCCATAGTACCCATTATTTTTGTGAAAGTGAATAAAACGCAGTTTTTGTAGCACCTCTAGTGTTAATTTCACTAGGAATCTGTAGCAAAACATAGAAAGCTGTACGTAAAACTCGTAATTATATATTATATTTTTATATAGTCCCATATAAAAACTTTGTTATTATATGGGACTAGGTTGGCTAAATAAGTAAACGCACACAAGTGGTGACGTCATGCACAAGTGCTGTTTTGGTCGTTTTAGCCCTCTCTTGAATACACCTCTCATTATTTATAATTTTATTTGCGGAAATATTTTCTGGTTACCTTTCTATTTCTATCATTAGGAAAGTGTAAATCTGGTGGGCTATACCAAGTATGGTTATAAGTGCTTGAGATAAAAAAATTTAACCAATCACTGAACATTTAAACATGACATGAGAGAGAAGTGTTTCCTCTTTTCTATAATAGAACTCTGTTCTAAAAACAAAATAAAGAGCAGTATGAATCAGTGTTTGAATCACCATGAAGGTGTTTGAATCCCATTGAGATCAGATAGATTTAAAGAACTATCTTGCTACATCTCATTTGATGGTGTTTCTCATGTTTGTACCTATTTTGGTTCTGCAGGTTTCCATGTGACGGGTCGCAACTACCAGTCTCACAGCAATTGTAGCTATCTTTAGCAATTCTTGCCCTAAGGACCGGACTGTTGTTAGCTGTTGTCTACCCTTTGAATAAGGGGCATGGTGATGTCAGTATTACAGTCTTAGCAAGAGGGTCTTTGATTGCATGTCTGTCACAACACTGTTACCTCCTGTTCCCCCTTCCCCCATCATTTCATCAGCACCGTATTACTCTGTCTGGCAGTCAGCGTGCTCTGTGAGGGAGGGTGATGGGGAACGGAGATGGGGGGGGCAAGCTCCATCGCTATGGCAACTGCATCACTGCTCACTCCACTGCACCCATCTCGCCAGTTTCCTTGGCGACCGCGCTCCCTTCAGCTCAGAGCTCCTCAGAGAACCTCATAAACAAGCTTGTGTAGGTGCATGGTGTGAAAGAATTTGAGCAAATAACATTGTGTGTTAATTGGGTGGGGCTGTTTTATTTCACCTGAAAATGAATAGAAATTCAGTGTTTAGTGTAAGCCTCTGTTTGTTATTCCACTCCGTAGAAAAGGTGTCTGAATATTGTTTATTGATTAATTTGAGGTCAAGTATTATGGTGCCTATGAATAATACATGATACTCCTCTGTTTTAAAAGTGCTGTTTATTGCATAATGAGGTCACAAACATGCCTTCATAGCACACACACAAAGAATCCAAGTGAGCACGTACATGATTCTGTTGTGAGGATCTAAAATGCTTTCTTCCTGAACTAGCTGCATTAGCCTCTAGCTTAGAACAGCCCCAAATAATGATCTAGTTTTCAGCCCCTTTATGCCACTGAGACAGGCGCACATGTGAGAAAATTATCACAGGACTCTGTGTAGACAGACTTGCATGCCTGTGTTAAGAGCAAACTGCAGCCCATTTTCAGTGTATTATTATAAACTAGTTAAGATGCTTAATGTTTAATATCTATAGACTCCAGTCGCTACATTGCAACATTTTAAAGGGGTCATGACTTGCTCTCTATTTTATATAATTTTATCATCTTCCCTGAGGTTCACTTATAATGTTAGTAACATTTTATTGCACCAAAACACCAAATAATTAAGTAATTAATGATCATTTTCCTCTCTGTCTCTGAAACTGTATATATATATATATATATGTAAAACTGAAACGATCAGTTTTGACCTCAGTGTCTCCTTAAAACTTAAATGTAAACGCCCACTGTTATGATTGGCTTACATCGAATACAGCCATATATATATATATATATATATATATATATATATATATATATACACACACATGACACACATGAAACACATGAAACACATTGCATCCGACACAGCAACACCATTAACTACATATCAAACATTCATGAATGGAACTTTGTTTTGCAGTCGGGTCCAGTAGTGTTTTTCACTGCCCCTGTTAAGGGTGCTGGAAGCAGGAGAAGGCAGACGGGTGGTTAGGATCCAAAAGTGGTTTATTGAAAGTAAAAAGAGCAAAAACACAAAGAAAAGTCCACGATGGGAAAAAGTTAACTCAAACACAAAAGAACACACAGCGGGTAGAACAGACAGTGAACATAAACGAAGGGCAGGGTAAACCTTGAACGAACCAGGGGAACAGCAAGAGAACAACGGCATGAACACGAAACATAACATGCAACGATAACGAACCACAAAGGAAAGGGAAAACAACAGGGTTTAAATAGACAGACACAATGAAGACTAAACGAGACACAGGTGAGAACAATGATGAGTGCAGGCAGTGAGGGAGGTCGGGAATTGTGGGAAATGTAGTTTATACAAGGACAGTGAAACACGGGGCGGACAACAAGGAAAACGTGACATGGAATGTGATCAGTGGAGAGTGAAACAGAAAACACGGGGCAGACAACACGGGATCGTAACAGCCCCATCCTTCAAAAATAGTGCCTTTGCAAAGCTTGAATAATTTTGTGATTGGTTCACAAGCAATCCACGCTGATATGAGCCAAAAACACACATAAACGTAACTGTTTATTACGCACATACATTCCACATGACGCACACACACATAATATAGTCCACTTTGAAATATGAAGCACACACATATCCTGTACTGATGCGATCAGGTACTTTGTTAAATTTCAGTCATTATTTCCTGATGTTGGGTTGCTTCAACAGAGGCCAAAGCAGAGACGCTGGGCCTCACAGGCATGACATCTCACACCTTCTGTCATCTTTTTACTCTGGAAGAGACACAGTTCTCCCAGCCAGTGGCACCAATTGAAAGTTGAGCTTGTACCACTCTTAAAACCGAAATCGCATCAGAATGGTCAAAGACATCTATCTAATGCATGTTTTCATAATTAAAATAGCAGGGTTGGGTGCAAAAATGCATCCAGGTTGCCTTTATATTCAAAACAGGAAGACAGAATGGGGGTCTCCTTTTAAGACTTGTAACTTGACATCACTTCTTTAAAGGTGGCACGAGATGTATGATAACTATCAAAGCAGTTTGTCTACTGCATGTTGATATAGAAAAACTTTTTAAATTTAGTCCAGGTGGGCACACAAAGTTGTCCTGTGTAAGTCCCCTTTGATGAAGAGGAATGGAAGGCCAGTCCTTTTCTGAATGAGTATCATGGGTGGGACAAGGGTGTGATGAATTAAAAGTAGGGGTTGATGTCTTGCTGTAGAGACAGTCATGTCTGTGATGTCACAAAGAATGGAAATGCCAAACGAGCCTTTTTTGCATCTTGGTTTAAATAAAGGCTCTTTTTGTATTAAAGAGGAAGTTTTGAGTTCTGAAACTTACATGTTTTATAGTACAATTAAATCTGAAAAATCAAGGAAAATTTTATTGGTGGAAAATAAAGACCAGAAGGAAGAGCTTTGGAATGGATAAATATTTGCAACAATTTAAAAAGCAGTTTGTTTACACTGCTGTGCAAAGGCAGAACACAGTAACTACACATTTTGTCAAAACTGAGTAATGATGACAGATATCAAGCTTAGACAATGAGCAGCTTTATGATAGATATGTTTGGCTAAACTGTGATTCAGATTCAGGAGTGATTCAGTAGTGTGAAAATTTATATCAAATCACTCAAAATTAAATAAAAATTATAATTAAAAAACTATGATTGTGTAGTTTTACATTTGTAGGTCTGTATAGAATTCTTGGCTCACTTTTTCAGATTTCATTGGTGTTTGAGTCATTTTAATTAAATTATTCCAGTTCATTGGCCTCAGTAAAGCCCTGCTATTTAATGTTGTATACCATTATGGACACCATTCATAGATCAAGCTTCAGACACAATTATAGCATTACATGTTTGGTCTGGGAGATTAAAGATGGACATCACATTATATCAAATTTGATAAGGCACCAAAAGCTGCAAGATTTGTGCAACTGGTTCCAGTCTGTTGCCATGGCCACCATGTTGTCATTTGGCCAGAATTTAGTGTTTCAGAGAATTTAAGGACACAGGGACAGAGCTGGGAAGAGAAAGGCTCTGACAGCAGATAAAAAAAAAAAAAAGATTGAACCCAGGCATGATTTTGTTGGTTCTGCTTATCACTGTTTGTGTAATAACTTGTAATTGTCCTATCTCTGACTCACTAGTCGTTAGATCACTGTTAGATTCACACAGCATTTAGTGAATGCAGATTTAAGGGATAGTAAAAACAATCAAAAACAGACAGCGGTGGGTAGTACCAAAATTTCATATCACAGTATGAGTCATTTTATAGAGTATAAATGTCATGTTATATATTGCAATATAATTAGAATAGCTGAAAATTCATTGAATAAATGGTTTATATTTTAAAAGCCATGTGGTGATGCCTATTTTGGATGCTATTTATAACTTTATGAATGCAAAACAAAGGACACATTTATTCATAACAAATGAATAAGTTTAGCATCTGTTCAAAAACAGCTTCATGTTATGCAACAATTTAGTTAAAAAGCAAAAAACTCAAAACAATAAAACTAATATTATGAAAACAGATAGTTCCGACTTTAAATTCTGATTGGATGAGCTACATTCGAAGCCATTGTTAAATAGGCAAAATTTAGGCAATACACACACCTATTCGCTGTCATACCGCCTTACCTTCTCGTGTGCATGATAAAGACCAAACCTCTCTCTATCTCTCTCTCTATATATATCTCTCTCTTTCTCCCTAACCAGTAATGGATTTGCTGTACTGGCGGGACCTGAAGCAGAGTGGGCTGGTGTTTGGCAGTATACTGCTGCTGCTGTTCTCTCTTACGCAGTTCAGTGTGGTCAGTGTGGTGGCCTATCTGGCCCTGGCTGCCCTATCTGCCACCATCAGCTTCAGAGTCTACAAGTCTGTGCTACAGGCTGTGCAGAAGACAGATGAAGGACATCCCTTCAAGTGAGACAGCTCTGTGTTTTAGTGTGTGTGCAGATGTATCAACTGATGCAAGAACAACCAGTTACTATGATATTACTTTGCTATTACTATGTTACAATTATGTTACTAACAATGTTCTCTATTACCTGGATACAGGGCATATCTGGATGTGGAAATGTCACTGTCACATGATCAGATGCAGAGGTATGCAGAAAACGCCCAATACTATATCAATAGCACACTGAAAGAACTGCGCAGACTGTTCTTGGTTCAGGATCTGGTGGACACACTAAAGGTAATGCTACATTTTTTTATCGATAAACAATAATGCTTAAAGTTAGTCATTAACCAAATACAGGACATTTGAGTAGCTTAACACTTTATGGAACCTAATGGCTCATTCTTGTTATATAGTTTTATATAAATATTTGATATATAAAGTGTTATAGACAGTATATGCACTTTTACATTTCCATCCAGTTTTCTGCTTTAGCTCACCTTATTAAATTACATCACTTGTGCAAATATACATAATAAATATTTATTTCCCCATATAAATGGTTGGTGTGCGCTAACTGCTTGATGTGTTTGTTCGACTAAAGTTTGCAGTGCTGATGTGGTTGCTGACCTATGTGGGAGCCATCTTCAATGGTCTCACTCTTTTTATAATGGGTGAGATTATTTGTTAGATGTTTACAATGTATATGTATCTTTAATTAGAAGAGCTTAATTAATTAGAGCTTAATACTGTTATGAATGGCAAACCTACTGCATTTTCTGATAATGCATTCCTCTTTCTTATTTTTTTTCTACATACGTTGCATCTTTCTTTAGTGGTGGTGTCCATGTTCTCCATGCCTGTTGTCTACAAGAAATACCAGGTCAGAGTGGAACCTTTGTTACTATGACCACTGCGTTATACAGTACAGTATATAATTCATAGACACTATGACAATGTCTTCTGCATTTGTTTTTCACATACTCTCTCTCTCTCTCTAGGCACAGATTGACCAGTATCTGGACCTAATAAGAACCCAAGTCAACTCTGTGGTGGGAAAGTAAGTCCTTCATCTAAGCATTTTTTTATTAGTAGAATAAGAGATGTGAATGTGTGTATCTGAATGCATAAATATGCATCTAATATGTGGAAATTGAATTGTGCTTGCATTTGAATGTACAGGATTCAGGAGAAGATTCCTGGGGCCAAACGAAAGGCTGAGTAGGGTCAACACTGCCCCTGGAAGAGGTAGTGAGCCCCTGACAACCCTACTACAAAGAGAGCTGAGAGATGTTCAAGGGTTCCTCTTTTTACACACACACTCAGACACTAGACACACATAAACATCACTGAAAACATTGTTCTACTCTGTATAGATTGTGACGTCTTGAGCAACGGCCAAGCTGTGCAGGAGAAGTCCCATCCTCGCCTTGTAACCATATAAAAAAATAAAGCAAAGCGTGCTATGTCTCAAATCAGGCTCTAGTTAGAAGTACAACTTATTGATGAATTGTAGAAGTAATGTTGACACATATTATTCAAAACTGGTTAAAGACTAGATGTAATTTTTCTGTTGTGTTGCTCATAAAGTGCATGAAGTCAAGAGTCTTAAGTGCTGATGAATTCTCTTTTTCTCTTATTTTCTGTGCTTTCTCAGCTGTGCTGAAAATGTTTTTTCTCTGTAGTATGTGAAGGATCTCTCCAGCTTTATTGCTCTCCTGTGACACTCTCTTCTTGGAAAAAAAAAAGATTTTTGTTTCCTAGGCGCTGGGTGGGGCTTTTCCTTTTTCATCACTATTCCTGTAAACATGATTAACATAATCGTCATTGTCAGCTAGACGCTTGGATTTGCTGCGTTTTCTGGTATTTGTAACATTGGGCACAAACGCAACTATTTAGCATTGCTCTGATTAGATATGGTCAGCTCACGCATAGCATTTGGTTTCTTTTCTTGTAGGACTTATTAAAGGAGCTACAGAGATGTTTTGAGTGCTGTCATTGATCTTCTTTTTGAAAATGATACAAAACAAAAGAGAGAGAGGAGAAGAAAGCTGAAGTGAGTGATTGCCAGCTAGAATCTGTCAATCTTTGTACAATGTTAAGTATTGTTCATTCTCTTAGCCATTGACTCTTAACTATTTGCACTTAAGATGTACTCAATAATGAATGCGAAAATAAATGTTCTTAAATGTACTTGGCTAAAGAGTTTCATTTGAATGGAACAGTGGCATGCACAGAAAGGGGGCAGCTTGGTCAATGGGGCAATAAAATAATAGAATAATAAGATAAATCTCTTAATAATCTCACAATAATAGCAATTATGTGTAATTATGAGATTTCGTTGTAAATCACAGAACCATCACAGAAAAACAGCACGCACTACAGCACATTAGGGCAAATTCCAATCTCAAGTAATACACCCTATGCCTTACCGTGCGTTCAGATGTGAGCATCAAAATTCGCTCTGGCTGTCCTGCCAACAACGCTATTGAAGATACTTGGACGCTCTGACGTAGTTGAAATAGGCGGCAACGTGAGTTCGGAATGCTTGGTTTTGTGAACTATATTTAAAAGGGCCGCAAAACATCCAGACATGTCGACCTGTATCTTTTTGCTGACATATCACAAGTAGCGTATATCCTCATGAAATCTTTTAAATATGAAAGTAAGAAATGGTGGTTTGCTACCAAAATAAACAAAATAAAATGTGGTCCTGGTTGTTTAGTGCAATGGGTCAAATCAGTGTTTTGAGCAAATGAATAGCATTCCCGCTTAAAAACAAGTGTTCTAGAGGGAAAATGGTTCCTATAAATAGTGTTGCGCTTATTATCAAATTCATGTCACTATGGATCATTGAGAGGTTGTTGCATTTGCTGCTGCTCTGGTTCACAAGATTCTTCTAGGCCATGCATTTTTGTCTTCAGAGCTATTTTTTGGTGGGAACCAAAGTTTACACTTTTGTGTTCTCTAGACTTCTATATTCCAATATGTTGCTGCCGAACTGTGTTAAAGATCATTACCATAATGTTGCCCGCGCTTGAATTTTCCTCTGATCAATTCCCAAGACTTTCCGGCTAAGGACGCTTCTCGATGCCAAGAGACGCTGGCTGCCATAGAAAATGAATGTCTTCAAGTCGATTTGATGCTCTCGACACCTCTGGTCTGAGCCCTTATAGTGGGTACTCTGAAGGGAACATTGTATTACTGGATCCCTGTTCCCTTCGCTATAGTTCTTGTAACATGTCAGATAAAAAGTCCAATCAATGTATTGTAAAGTAATTTCATCAAAAGTGATACAGCATTTCCGACATTTTCATAAATTTTATCGGGAGCTTTTGCATCACGTTCAGTGTAGAAAGAAATTCAATACATCTTTTATATAATACTTTCATAAACTGAAGGAGTTGTCTTATTCAGACAAAGCAAGTTTGCTTTTGTTAAAACTAAGCTATTAGACTTATCACTTTTAAAAAAGTACCATGGTATTACCATTTTTTGGTTGTACTATATGGTTATGCCACATTATTGGTGTATGGTAAATATTAATGCCAGAAAATAGTAAAATAACATATTAATCTGAAAAGAAATGAAGAGAAAATATAAGAAGAGTCTGTTCTATAAAGAGGATGATGAGGTCAGAGTGAAAGCAACAGAGATTAAATTATAAAGTGAGGGAGCAGAGATGAGAGAAAGAGAAGAGTTTTGAGATAAGAAAAACATTAGAGCCCTAAAAAAACAACAACACTGTGCCGTGTGTACTGAATGATTGCTATATTCATATTTCATAATATTGTCATAGTATTCCAAGGTAAAAAACACAAAATGGTTTTACTATATGGCAAGTCAAAAACATGGCATTACCACAAACCTAAAAAAACATTGTAATATTGTGGTGCTTTTTGTGAGAAATAAAACGGAATAGGCTATTATATACAGTATACTGTATATACACTCACTTATCACTTTATTAGGTACACCTGTACACCTTCTTATTCATGTAATTAACTAATCAGCCAATCGTGTGGCAGTATTGCAGTGCAAAACATCCTCAAAGATACAGGTCAGGACAATGTTCATATCAACATTCAGAATGAGGAAAAAAATGTATTGACATGATTGTTGGTGCCAGACGGGCTGGTATGAGTATTTCTGTAACTGATGATCTCCTGGTATTTTAACAGACAACAGTATCTAGAGTTTACTCAGAAAATGGTGCCAATAACAAAAACATCCACAGAGCGGCAGTTCTGCGGACGGAAACGCCTTATTTATGAGAGAGCTCAACAGAGAATAACTAGACTAGTTCAAGCTGACAGAAAGGCTATGATAACTCAGATAACCAAACAGTACAATAGTTGTCAGCAAAATAGCATCTCAGAATCCACAACATGTGAAACCTTGAGGCGGATGGGCTACAACAGCAGAAGACCCACTTTTTCAGTCAAGGTTGGCTGCAGTGGGCCTATCAGTGTACCTGAGATTCATCCAATCAGGCTATGTTTTTCAAGTCTTTAACTTGGGACAGGGTGACTGCACTGTATTAAGGAGAGGATGACCGGGCCATGTATTGCGAGATTTTGGGGAACAACCTCCTTCCCTCAGTTAGAGCATTGAAGATGGGTCGAGGCTGGGTCTTCCAACATGACAATGACCCGAAGCACACAGCCAGGATAACCAAGGAGTGGCTCTGTAAGAAGCATATCAAGGTTCTGGCGTGGCCTAGCCAGTCTCCAGACCTATACCCAATAGAGAATCTTTGGAGGGAGCTCAAACTCCGTGTTTCTCAGCGACAGCCCAGAAACCTGACTGATCTAGAGAAGATCTGTGTGGAGGAGTGGGCCAAAATCCCTCCTGCAGTGTGTGCAAACCTGGTGAAAAACTACAGGAAACGTTTGACCTCTGTAATTGCAAACAAAGGCTACTGTACCAAATATTAACATTGATTTTCTCAGGTGTTCAAATACTTATTTGCAGCTGTATCATACAAATAAATAGTTAAAAAATCATACATTGTGATTTCTGGATTTTTTTTTTAGATTATGTCTCTCACAGTGGACATGCACCTACGATGACAATTTCAGACTCCTCCATGATTTCTAAGTGGGAGAACTTGCAAAATAGCAGGGTGTTCAAATACTTATTTTCCTCACTGTATATAGAGGGAATAAAAGAAAAACTCTGAGTATCAGCAGTTCAGGCATAATGGTATTGGCAAAATCTATTACAGAAAGCACAACAGTTATCTAGCTTTGTTCTGTTTGAAAAAATGTCTGTTTTTGTCTTATTTAAAAATTCAAACAAAGGGATAATTTGTTCAATAAGATATATAGAACATATACAGCTACATTTTTTATTATTATTTTGTGTAAATTAATAAATGATATGGTTATTTCTGTATTAAGTTGCTTTTCTGAAATGCTTAATTTAATGAAACGTTTGTAGAAAGAACATTTACAGCAGGAAAAAAAAGGTTTATTTCATAATTATAATTATAATTTTCACACTTATTATCATTGGGGGTAACACTGACCCAAGCAACGAGGAAGTGAAGAAAATCTCAACAGAATATAAGGGTTAACCAAACACTTAACCTAAACATGATTTTCCCATGAAACTACATTGGCTTAAATTGAGACTGGTTTAATGTTTTTAGATCTGGTGTAGTTGCATTGTAAAAAGTCATAACTATTATCTATTTCTTCCTGATGTAACCCTTAAAAATTACTTTTTTTGGTGTTACCAAATGTGGTCAGGTTAATTCATTAATATTACAGTAAATATTTTTTAATAAAACTTATTTTAGATCACATTTTAAGAACATTTCTAGGTTACCTAAATACCCACAAATCTTTATATATATACTGTTTTTATTTATTTATTTTTTTCGGTTTTTATATATATATATAAACTGTAACACAGTCTAGACAGAAAAAACAGTAACACAGTCTAGACTCTTTTTTTTTTTTAAAGAGGGATATTTAGTCAGTATTGCTTGTGTTGTTACATACTGTGTGTATGTATGTATATCTATCTATCTATCTATCTATATATATATATATATATATATATATATATATATATATATATATATATATATATATATATATATATAAAAATACTGCCAAAGATGAAAGTAAAGACACTGGCCATCTGTCAGTGGGCTGTGCTGGTTGTGTCCAGTATACCTGTGCATTGTCCTAATGCTAGATTTTCACTCCAGAAACGGTTGGAACGGACTTGGACAACAGCGGGATATGTTTCCGCTACCGGGTGGGGCCTGCAACACAAACACACGCTAAGTTTCTCCCACAGTACAGTTGTCACCACTAAAAGGGAATTTGTGAGAAAACTAAATAAAATGTATTAGAAAATGTATGAAAATGATCTTTCCTTTTACAGAAATTATAGGTGTCAGTCATTGTGTGCAGAGAAAAGTCTTTGTTACAAGTCTGTCGCAGTATGGTTCCCTCGTGAGCACAATAGCGGCTGAAGCAGTTGATGGATAATAAGGGTTTATCATAAGAACCCCCAGAGACTTCAGCTCACAGAAGCAATACTGAGCGGTTCTGTTGAGATCCACGAGTTCACCTCGCCCTCTCCTGGTGCACAGAGAATTGCACCTCAAAGAGTGTCGCACATTAAATACTGTGTAGAAACTGAGGGTGTGGTGGCAGCATTGTGTTATGCAGGGACAATAGGGAATGTGTTGACAGGGACTATGGTGCTCTGGGCATCTGTAGGGCCGGAAGTGGCTGAGTTTGATCAATAAACAGGAAATTAACACTCCACTATGTGTTCATGAAAAGGCCATATAGAGACTCATGTTTAACATTTCACAGTCAATAACAAGGCTGAGAGATGGTCCTCTGCTCTGTGCTCTTGGAGAAAAATGGGTGTCCTGTCCTACATAAACAACACAACTCTTTGATGTAGAGAAGAGAGGAAATGACACGATTTGATCAGTTCTGGTAAGCATGTCATGAACCATTTATAAATATGACCTGATGAATTCAGTGTTGGCCCACATGTCTCTAACCTCTATCACAGCAGATGCAGATCTCAAATCTCTCTCAGTTCTGTTCTGATTAGTCTGATGCACTGAGATGTGCATTAAACCAAGAAAGGGCCTGAAATAAAGGGGTTCTGTGTTCTATGCCACATCAATGTTGGCGTCAATCATTTTCCATCTTCGTTTTTCTGACCATTTTTGTCATGTGACAGAGCATTGGCGGTAGACAGAGGGTGAGAGGTAGCTATGAAGGTAACTCTTGATAAAATAAAATAAATTTAAATTCATATTTGAACCCATTTAAAATGCTAAGAATATTTTAAATTAAATCAAATTAAATTAAATAAAAGTTAAATAAAATACATCCTTTCGTTACTGTTTAAATTGTGCTTTTTGTTATTTGTAAAGTATTATAGGAGATTTAAAAAGTGTGATTTTAAAGTAAAAATGTTATGCCCAAAAAAGTTAACTTTCTGAGGTTGACTCAACTAAGCTTAGTTGTGTGATTTTTTTTTTCTACCTGTTACATTGATAAATAAATATATGTGTTTAGATATAAGAAGTCTAACAGATCAAACAATTGATAAAACCGCTTGATGTAAGTAATGTGGACTTGACAAGTTTATTTCAAATAATTAAATATAATTAATGAAACCTGTTATTAGCACTGTTGTGCTTTATCGGTATACTTCATGTGAAGTACAAAGTACAATCTATGATATTAAGACCAGGATGCACATAGACCTCAACACTTGACACACAAACCTCAGTAATGGTGACAATAAACAAACATAAAGTAAAAAGATGAGCTCTGGACATCACCACACAACAATTAACTAACAGTAATGATGAAAGCATGTTAATTTGACTTTAAAGTTTTAAGTTGTTTTAACTCAACAACAACAAAAAAGCTTTCAGATAATATAAAAAAACTTGTTCATGTTGTTTTCATTAGCAATGGACTATAACAAGCTCAGATAAATTTATTGAACTAAAACAAATTCTAGTAGAATTAGAGAAATCATCATCCTAACACAAAACACATAAAAACAACATCAGGGATCAGTGCTGATGCTCTTGTCTGAATGGGAGCAAATCCATGAGGCTATTATCAGACTAATTAGAAGATAACTGAACAATTACATTTCTGATAGTAAGGCTTGGGTCATGTGGTCCAACAATGAATAAACACTGAATATAGGGCAGACGGTGGTTAGTTGTGACACAAGGATGTTGTCACAATGGCTATATCAGGTACTGTAATGTTTTCAGACAAAATGCCAATACTCGTGTTTTCTCTTGTGGTGGTTTCATATGTTGGTTTAAAACACCTTCATCGAAATCCTCTTAAATAATAATATTTTTGTGAATTCTCATCAAAATGATCATCCATTTTGTAATTCCTTTAGTGTAAGCAAGTGAACGCAGAAACTCCACACTAGAATACATTCAGGTAATAATCAACCACATTTTGAAAACTTTGACTGATAGTACAGTGAAGTGCCTCACTGTAACCTAAATTTGTATTATTATTATTATCAACATTATGCCACAAATGCTGTTGAGGGAGCTTAATTTGTATTGAAACCAGAATATTCCTTTAATGGCAGTTTATGTTTTGACAATATACTGTCACAGTCTGTCTCACTCATGTTTTCCAAAGACACACCCCATTTAGTGTGACAACATGCTCAGCTGTTGGAGCATATTATCACAAATGGTCAATGTGCGATCAATTAACTGTATTTTATTTAATGGACAGCAACGGTGGAATTGTTCAATAGCTTTTTTTGACTATTGACTTCTCAAAAATGTATCTTCTGTAATAATTTACTGGATGAAAAAGTGTGACTTTTGCAGGAAAGTATCATATAATCATACATCACCTTTAGCTATATTAAATAACATCTGGACTTACAGTAATTTCCGAAATATTTACATTTGAAAATGAACTTTGTCATTACATTCAACACCCTGCTTTAAGAATTCACCAAATGTCAACTTTACATCTGTACTGACATTGCATGTGGCCTTTGAGGCTAATGTATTTAGCAACAAATCGAATAGAACATTTTACAACAGAAAAATAAATATATATATATATATATATATATATATATATATATATATATATATATATATATATATATATATATATATATATAAAAACTTCCATGTCTGAAAAATCTGAAGACCTTTCTCTCACCTTTCCCACACCAGGAAAGGCACTCTGGGTCAGATGGCCCTGAGGTGCCTGCCTGTATGTCTGGAGCCCAGCTGTACCTGAGCAAAGGTCAACCGTGCCCTCATAAGCACAAACTGCCAGGCATAACTGACCAATGTCACCTTGTCAAATACATATTATGACAGGGTGAAAAAGTAAACAGTGCTTCAAACCATTTATTTGAAGTATTACTCTACTTTTGTTCTGAAAGGGCCAGAGAAAAAGAAATGTCAAGGTGAAATGCCAAGGGTAGAGGAAGATTTTGGAAGAATGTCAAGCTTAATGGTTAGTAAGTAAAAAAACAAAAACCGAGGAGACAAAACTCTTAATGCAAGCTCATTCCTCTCTGCTCACCTGAGGACATGCTTTCAGTAAGTTAGACAGGCCTAATGGAGTTACTCTGTCTCCCACTCATGCATGCATACTGTACACCTCCTGCCACTTTCAGTGTATGAACAGTATAAGACCACTGCCTATTCTAATTATACTAATCATTTTTATTCCCATAGTGCCTTTCACAAACTCAATAATACAAAAAGCAGGAGAAAAGTTCAGCAAAATGTGTATAAATTCATTGCAATCACAAGAAATATTCAGGGTGCACAAACATTTCAGGAACACTGAGTAAGAATAAATCAGATCAACTATCAATTATTGTATAGGGCACACTACGTGAAATCCTACATGATTCTTGAACGAAATACTTTACCACCAGTAAGACCAGCACCAAACCAACACTAAAAATCATAAACCAACCAACATGGACCATGGCCTAAGCTGGACTTTTTCAGCAAAGTTTAAATGATTTTCCCCAAATTATGCCATAAAAATATATTTTATCTAAGAAATAAATCCTGATCTTTGTGTAAGCATGCACATTGCCCTTTGGTGTAACAATGTGTGCACACCAGCCGTGTCCCAAACCATCACTGTCCCTGTACAGGCGACCTGCCATTGGCAATGACATCACCCACCCCAGAACACAGACTGACATTAACAATTAGCCTCTTTCTGTGTGGGTATGTGTGACAGGGCTGCTACATTCACCCTGTCTGACGACTTGCGATTGACTGCAATGACTACCTGAATCTCCTCAGGACATGGAGTGTTTTTATTGAGGGCGGTGGTGAAAGGTCCTGTGCCATTTCCAGTGGATTTCTTTCTCCCCATTTGTATGAAAGGTACATAGCTTAAGATTAGATGGGAATTGTTCAGATTGTGAAACATGAATGTCCGGAATTAGTTTTGCATTTGAAAACTCATCTGAAGCAAGTACAGAAAAAAGTTTGAAAAGATACAATTTCACTTTTCACAGCCACTGATGACACATTACATGTTTTTATTACCCAGGCATTAAAGGGAGTTCACCCTTTCTCTCATGCCATTCCAGATGTGTATGACTTTCTTTCTTTTGCTGAATACAAACAAAGGTTTTTAGAAAAAAAAATCTGATCTGTAGGTCTGTACAATGCCAGTAAACGGGTACCTACATTTTAAGCTTTAAGCTCTTTAAATATTTATCCTGGAAAACAAGACAAACAAAAGGGAACTAAAAAAATTATTGAGAGGACTATTACCCAATGGAAATCATAAAAAATGAGGCAGTAGATGGAAAAAATTGGACATCAGGTGACGTTATTTCAAATGGTCTGACTCTGTAATAAATAAAAAACTCCAAAATAATGAGACATGAAGTGTTTTGAAAATAATTGATTGTTGTTGTTGGAATTGCAAGTAACACATATACGGTATGTAAGCCTATAGACATGCACACATCCCTCACATTTTGGGAGTTGGAAGAAGAGGAACAGAAATAGGAAAATTACATACACCATGTAGGATGACTAGGCCTATACAAGACTGCTTAGTAAACAACAATCTCTCCAACCACTTAAGTTCACAGTGCAACCTTGTTGCAGTAATTCACTTAAATTTGAATAATGTGAGATTCTAGGGAAATTCTGGGAAAATATATTATCCAGAAAAGCATGCACTTTTAATATTTTGTTTTAATATTTAAAATAAGTTGGAATAGCTTTGTGCAAATGATCCTTATGCATTTATTATTTTTCAGTTGAACTTTAGTATCATGGTATAAGAGTGCATGAAAATTAATCATGTAATCTAGATGGGCGTTTTGAGAGGATTTTGGCATGTGCACAGGGCAGATGGCATGGGCAGCAGACTGGTGTATTTGCCCTGATCCGACCCACAACCAGAACCAGGTGCTGGACTGTGATTATGGGTCTCAGAAGACCATGCAGCCTGCAGCATTCCCAGAGGCTAGCATATGGACACCAACTGCAATCTGTGACTAGAAATGGTTTTCACATGAGCTTTGCTAGATGACCGCAAATGTTTATGTACATAAATAAGGTCTTGCACATACCACAAAGCGCAGCACTACAACTGTGCACAACGCATTATCCAAGTTTTGTGACAGTGCTAATTCTAAGCGCAATTTTGGTGTTAACGCTAAATGCAAGTGGCCGTGTTTTCACTAACTGTGGGTGTATGTATGCAATCTGTGGGTGTATTATTGTATGGGTGCGCCTCAATCAGCTCCCTAGCTCCCTATGTCATGAATCAGTATATCTTGAAGATGAATTCGGGCACTGGCGAGAGTTTTCATTCACTGAACATTGGGACCCTTATGACACAATAAAGAGCTTGTGCATTTAAGCTCAGCTGTTATTAATCAGCACCATCACTGTAAAAATGTAAATATCCTTAATTTTCTTTAAAGGTATTAAAACGTTCAGTGTTATTATGAAAGATAAATTACATTAAATAAAGACATAAAATATAAAGGAGTGTATCTTAAACCTAATTTTAACAACTCTAACATTTTAAAGATTGTTTCTCTTCCATTGTCATTATGGAGGAAAGACATTATAAACAACGTCTCATTTAAAGAAAAGACATGAAGATATGACAACGTTTCCAGTAAGGGAACATAGTGAGCAATGATGCTCCCTGGTTTTTATGGTGCACTGTGAGTTTTCTTAGGGAACGAATGTTTCAGTAAACTAGAACGATTTTGCAATTGACACAGCCCTACAATATCTGACTCCCTGACCAGTGCCTTGACTATTGAACTAGGGAGCTGATTGAGATGGACCATATGTGAATTAAGTGCCACAAAGTGCAATTTGTCATTTTCCTGAGAAAGGTCATGGTTACAGTTGTAACCTCCGTTCCCTGATGGAGGGAACGAGCTGTGTCGATTGTAGTAACACAAGGGGTCTTTCTTGAGAGCCTTGCGTACCTCTGGATTTGAGAAAAGGCCAATGAGAAATTGTAGACAGAATTTGTCATGTCCCTCCCCCGGACATACAGGTATAAAGCGGACGTGCATCTGTCAGTCAGGTTTTTGCACTGAGGAGCCGATAATAAAGTTTGGCAGTTTACAGTGGTAGGTCTAGTGTCATGGTACACATTCATTCAATATGTTGAACAAATGAGATGCTCCTTCACAGGCCACACTGGAATGCTATTGGCTCATGCCTACACAGCTCTCATTTCACAGTTGAACAGAGTCACACCAAACTGTAAGGCTCAGGTTGGTTTCATGAAGTTTATTATAAAAGCCATTTTAAGACATGACCAGAGTAACTTCTCCACTAGAAACAACTGTTTCCCCACCAAGAGTGGTCTTGACACGAACATCCCTTCCTTTAAGATAAATGAGAAGTGTGAGGATAGGGTTTAGAGTTCAGAATCCTGAAGCCATTGATTTAAGAGAAGCACTCACTTTGCCTGTTGAAGCCCTGTTCACAGGAGCCTATGGAAGAGGGATAGCACTATGCTGTACTACAGTGGATGAAAACATGAGCAACAAGAGGAACAACCATAGCCTACATTAGAATATGCAATATTCAGGATAAAAGTACATTGAGAAGGTTAGGCAGTGGTCATACGGTTTCCTGCTGAGGAGCTAGAGACTGATCCACAAATGTGAACAACTTCACAATGAAGCAATTGTAGTTGGGAACTGAAGACCAGAGTTGCCATTCACTGGAACCAGTGTGGTCAGGTAACAGTTTTGCAGGTAAGGGCATCTGAAAAGACACAATGACAGTCATGGCTAGCTCAAAACTGACCAACTAAACAAATGCTTGGTGTTATGCTCACCCATTAACTAAGGTGAGGTAGGCTTAAGGGATCACTGAGGTAGGCTTAAGGGATCAGGGTTTGATGTCACCCAGAAACATCCCAGCATCAGAACAAGTTCTCTCCAAAATGTGCATATCAACATATTCAGAATCTCGCAGGATTTTGTGACTGGATAATCTGAATCACTGTAGTAGAATATTTACGCTGCATCCTCTACAGGATAACAACATTAACCACAGCTTCACTTTTGAGGAAGCTAGATAACCAATGCATTACCTTCAGCACATCCTTTAGTGACACATTGTCCATTCGCCAATTGAAGCTCCACTCTGAGGGGTCCAGGAGCAGCTAAAGGTGGAGGTGGAGGAACAGTGTTGACCTCTATAACCAGAGCTTGAACAGCAGTGGAAGAATACCTACATTGGAAAAGTCTAGACAACAAACAGTGAGCTTGTAGCACATGTAAAAGACTAGCATTTAAGCTAAAGCATAGATCACTTTCTCAAAATGACTGTCCCTGGTGATGGAACCAAGTGGTCCAATCCCCACTCCATAAGATGCTGTCTTTCTGTTCTCATACACCACATATCCACTGTCCTCCTGCAAACACCAACACGGTTGGCATCCACTACTTTCTAATTAAAGCAAGTTTAAAAGTTACCAATACCCATCATCATGCTTGTGCCACAAGCTGTGACCGGGAATTGGTAAATGGCAAAAATGTGGATCCATCTGGCAAAAATGTGGATCCATCTGGAGCCCAACAGTTCCCCTTCTGACACTCACTTGATGTTGTGTCGATTGTAGTGACACAAGGGGTCTCTTCTGAGAGCCTCGCGTACCTCTGAAATTGAACTTGAGAAAAGACCAATGTCAAGTTGGCAGACAGAATTTGCATGCCCATGACATACGGGTATTAAGGGAGCGGGCGAGCGAATGCCAGACAGATTTTTTTTCGGAGCCGAACGGTTGTGTGATCAGCGAGCTGTGTGACACACGACTGCTTCACCCACCTCTGCATTAGAGAGCTTCTGTTGTATCTGACGGAGCATTCCAGTGGCTTTCTCCTCTCTGCACGCTGTGCATACTCTGCCCCTGGGCGCTTCAACAGCACTTCTCTTATAAAAGAGTTGACTTCTCTGAAAGAGTTAATTTTCCTCTAAAAGAGTTTGTTTTCTGGTAAAAGAGCAACATACACAAGCGAGCGTTGAACGTCCTTTTTAGGACGCGTCTTTTTAAAGATGCCCTTCCGCCACTGTGTAGTTCCTGGATGCGGTCAAATTCTCTCCACTTCTGATGGTCATAAAAGCTGTGTCGTGTGCCTGGGCTGCGAAGACACGCAGGCAGCATTATATGAATGGTCTATGTTCTTAGTGCGAGAACATAGCCATGGCAACATTGCTGTCGCGGCTTTCTTTTCTCACGAGAGAAAGCCACTTGAGCCCCCCCACGTTGTTCCTTCTTCCCACGGGATTGAGGACGACCCGGCTGGCATTAAAGGCGATTCGGGGATGATGACGGGCTCGGTTTCGCCAGGTAAAACCCCACGAACCACCCACCCCCTGGTACGCTTGCTTGCTTCCGTCCGATCTCGGGATGATTGCGGCTGGCTTCGCAGCCAGCTGGCATTCTCCATCGAGCCTCCGGAATTGGATGCCGATTTTGCCGCTGCTTCGGAGAGCGTCACAGCGGCGTCTGATGCTGACTCGCCTGGGCTGCCACCTTCAGGTCCGCTCGCCCAGTCTGAGCCTGACGCACGGATGTCCGCTATGCTTTCCCTCCGCCACCCCCCCCTCACGGCTACTCAATCGGTTCCGCGGGCCAGGGCGCCACTCATAGCCATGCCCCCCTCCCCTCTGTACATTTCTTACCGGAAGTGCACGACAAGCTGACAAGTTCATGGAACCGACCTCCTCGCTCGTCCGCTCTCACTACCCTGGACGGTGGGGCGGCCCACGGGTACATGGAGCTCCCTCAGGTGGACAGAGCAGTTCCAATCCACCTGTGTCCCGAGAACACCGCTACCTGGCGGGACCGTCCGGTACTCCCTTCCAAGGCCTGTAGGACAACGTCGTCACTGACTGCGAAAGCCTACAGTGCCACTGTACAGGTCGCCTCCGCCTTGCATGCCATGGCTCTCCTGCAAGTACACCAAGCCAAGGGATTCAAAGATCTGAACCTGGGTAGTCACGATCCTGACGTGCTGCAGGAACTGCGCTCTGCCACCGCCCTTGCTCTCAGAGCTACGAAGGTCACAGCGCAAGCACTTGAGCGGGCGATGGCCACCCTTGTGGTCCAGGAATGGGATCTATGGCTGAACATGTTCGAGATGCGCAACATTGACAAAGCACGCTTCCTTAACGCCCCCGTCTCCCAGTTCGGTCTCTTCAGCAACACTGTCGACGACTTCGCCCAACAGTTCTCGGCGGTGAAGAAACAGATGCAGGCTATCTCCCACATCATGCCACGCCATGGTAGCACAGGCCATCCCCCGTCTGCTCGCTGTGGGCGTCCCCATGAGTAAAAGCCTTGCCTCGCTACCAGAATTGGGCATCCGCATACACCACTACCTCGACGACTGGCTCTTCCTAGCACACTCTCGAGAGTTATTATGCACCCAGAGGGACTCAGGGACTCAGCCGCTAAGGGCTTCAGGTCAAGAAAGAAAAAAAGAAAGCTCTCTCCAGTTCAGAGCATCTCTTTTCTTGGTTTGGAGTTACACTCAATCTCAATGTCAGCAAGCCTCGCAACCGAGCGCAGGCAGTCAGTGCTTATGTGCCTGGCTCGCTTCAAGCCAGGCACAGCGGCTCCTCTCAAACAGTTCCAGAGGCTCCTGGGGCATATGGTATCCTCGGTCGCGGTCGTGCTGCTCGGGTTGATGCATATAAGACCGCTCCAGCACTGGCTTCAGACTCGAGTCCTGAGATGGGCATGGTGCCGTGGCACATACCATGTGTTTATCAACCCTTCCTGCATTCAGACTTTCAACCCTTGGATTGAACTCTGTTTTCTGTGGACAGGAGTCCCCCTACAGCAAGCACGTCTTGATCCTTTCAGACAGCACCGTCGCGGTAGTGTACATAAATCGTCAAGGCGACGTACGCTCCTGTCACATGTCACAACTCGCCCGCCATCTCCTCCTTTGGAGTCTTCCGTGACTCAGGTCACTGCTCGCAACTCATATCCCTGGCGACCACAACATGATGGCGGACGCGCTGTCGCGGCAGGTCTCGCTCAGCGGAGAGTGGAGTCTCCACTCCCAGGTGGTCCAGCTGATTTGGGGTTGCTTCGGCAGGGCACAGATAGACCTCTTTGCCTCCCAAGACAACTCCCACTGCCCGCTCTGGTACTCCCTAACAGAGGCCCCTCTCGGCACAAATGCGCTGGCACACAGCTGGCCCCGGGGGCTGCGCAAGTACGCATTTCCCCCAGTGAGCCTTCTTGCACTGATGCTATGCAAGGTCAGGGAGGATCAGACATCTACGACGCAGTAGACGGCAAGTCGCTTGGTAAGCACAACTTGATTATCAGGTTCCTTAAGAGGCACCCAGAGGTTGAACCCTTCCCGGCCATACCTGTTCCCCTCCTGGGATCTCTCAGTGGCCCTCTCGGGAATTAAGTGACCCCCCCCTTCGAGCCACTTGATTCAGTCGAGCTCAAAGCCCTTTCCTTGAAGACGGCCCTCCTGATCGTGCTCGCTTCCATCAAGAGGGTTGGGGACCTGCAAGCATTCTCTGTCAGCAACACTTGAATGGAGTTCAGTCCGGCATATGCTCACCTAATCCTAAAACCGCGACCAGGCTATGTGCCCAAGGTTCCTATGACCCCCTTTCAGGGTTTAGGTCTTGAACCTGCTAGCGATGCTAACTCGGAAGGAGGCAGACCTAGCCTCTTTGTTGCTGTGTCCAGTACGTGCTTTGCGTACCCATGTGGACCGCACGCAGGGCTCTAGATTCTCTGAGCAGTTCTTTGTCTTCTTTGGCAGAGAGCAGAAAGGGAAAGCCATCTCCAAACAGAGGTTAGCTCATTGGGTTGTTGATGCTTTCCCCTAGCCTATCACACCTAGGCAGTATATCACCCCTTGAGGTTGCCATTGTGGAGTCTGTTGGGGTATAAACTGCTGATCACTTGGCTGGATCACAAGAGCTTGAAGATTCAGAGCTGGAATCACCCCTTGTTTTTGAGGTCACCATTGAGGAGCCAGTTGAGGTATAAACCACTGATCACTTGGCTGGATCACGAGAGCCTGAGCATTTTGGTCTGTATTCCCTCTTGTTGTGGACTTTGCAGGAAGACTATAAAATTCAAGCACCTGGAGCAGATTACTCTGCTGTGGAACACCATGACAGAATGTACAAAACCAACCTACAGAAAAAAAAATATACCCATACTTTCTGTCATTGCTACACAAATGATCTCACTGTTCAAGTGGATCCCTTTGAGCTTTTTATGCTCAATAAATTGTATATCGGCCATGCTGCTTTCCACCATATTGAATTTTTTAAAAAAGGGATATAGATTTTAAACAAATTGTCTGATTTGAAAGAAAACAGGTATGCATCATCAACATAATTTCATAATTTTGAAAGACAGCACAATGGAAGATATAGGCAGCAGAAATAAAGCAAAACCTTTTAACTGTTCTTTAATTATGAGCTGCTTTGAAATCATATCGATTATTTTGTCTTTTGAACCCTTTGTTGAATTGAAATTGAAATTTGTATGGTTTATGCACATCTTTTCCTGCGGGTACCTGCGAGTAGTTTGTAGACAGCGTCACCTTTAGTTAAAAAGAAAATCATCTGTTTAGCATGGTTCCCGATCGATTCAGTTCACTCTACATTGCAGTGAAACAACACATTGATGCATCAGGACGTTCTTCATCTGACTCTCAGCGCCTGCAGCAAAAGATTCACCCGCACCCTCTAGTTTCTCTGACATTTACCCTCTTCCCGCAGCATCCAGGCAGGAGCTGTTTCCTTATATAAACATCCAAAACATCCAAGATGGCTGCGTGAGCGACGTGCTCGTCAGGTGTAGTCTGCTAAACTATATGATTTTGGCCTTCATGCCCTAATCCTAAATCTCATTATTTTGCAACAAATCGAATACGAACTGAACCTTTGTCTGTTGCAAAGTTTCCAATCATTCAAACAGAGATCAGCGTGTCTTGAGTTCGCTATGGAGCAAACTCTGATTTCCAATCAATCAATCTGGGATGCTATACAGCAACTGAAATTGGATTTGTTTTCCCATTTCGACGCGAAAATGGATAATATCCAATCGGGCTTACAAACAATACAAGGCTCGCTGTCCACGCTTGGTGATCATGTGTCTGAACTTGAACAAAGAGTAAGCTGAAATGAAGATAAATTAATTGAACTACAAAAGCATGTCAAAACATTAGTGAGCGAAAACTCTTGCGTGATAAAGTTGAGGATGCAGAGAATCGCAGCAGGGGATACAACCTGCGCTTTCTGCATGTTCCGGAAAAATCGGAGGGCCAGGACATCATCGGCTTCATGAGAGGTCTTATCCAGCTACTTTTGGGGGAAGAGAACTTTATAGTTCCTTCAGTCATCGAGAGAGCCCACCGTTCTCCCCACTATGTTACAAACACATAAGCCGAAAGCTGGCCCAAGGCCAATCCTGGTGAAATTCCTCAGCCTTCAGGATAAACAACTAATTCTACGTCTTTCACGTGAGAAGAAGGAACTAAAGTATAAAGGCAACCGCGTCCACATTTTCCCTGATTTCAGCGCTGGCATTGTTCATAAACGTCGGCAGTTTGATGACATCAAGAAAAAGCTTCGCGAGCTGAAGTTTGAATATTCTCTTCTATATCCTGCCATACTGAGGATTATCGCAGCGGGCAAAGTAGTCCTGTTTAAAAGTCCTGGAGATGCAGAGTCTTTCCTTTGGGATCTTGAGGCTCACTCCCAGAATGACTGATTTCATTCGTCTCATTGAACTTGAGGTATATGACTAACTGAGTGCATCTTGATGTTGATGTTATTTTGTGGCATGAAAGGCAATACATTTATTGAAGTGAGCTACCTGTCTCTCCGGCCGATTAGCCTAATTTTGGCCGTTTCCGGGTTTTTTTTAATGTATATTTATTTTTATTTTTATCTCATTTGTTTATATTGTAATGATATCGGCCAATACATTATTTTATTTTATACCATTAATGGCTGGGATTCAGCTTGACTTAAATGTTTAATTTTGTATGTTTTTATTTTATTTTTTCTTAACATTAACCTTTCACTTCATGTAATTCTATTGAGAAACTTAGCAGACTGTATCTGCATTTTGTTATGTTTTTGCCTAGCCAGTTTGTGATTGTGTGTGTTCGCGTGTGTGCCTGCGCGCGCGTGTTTGTGTGTGGGTGTGTGTGTGTATGCTGCTCTTTTTCACTTTCGCTCTCTCCCCCCAACCACCAACCCCCAACTCTTCAATCCTTTTTTCTATGTCCCTGAATAGTCAACATGGGTAAAGGCTTATTTGTCATTCATCTGAACATTAGGAGCTTGCCACACAAAATTGATCTCTTAAGGGCCTGGTTGGTCTATAATAAACCAAGTGTTATAACACTGTCTGAGACCTGGTTGAATAATAACACATCAGATGAGGAAATTAAACTGGATGGTTATGTCTTGTATAGAGCTGATAGGGCTACTCGTGGAGGAGGGGTAGCCACTTATGTCTCCTCAAATTTATTATCTGAGTTTATAGCCCCTAAGGAAAACCCTGTATACTTTGAATGTCTTTTTGTTAAAATTAGTTTTTGTTGGGCTGGGCGGGCAGGGCAAAGCGGGATGAGGTAGAGCTTTATTGTGAATGAATGTATATGTATTGTACTATCTTTGTTTTTGTCTCGAGGACCCCTCAAAACGAGATGTTTCATCTCAAGGGGTTATCCTCAACAATAAAAATTCAAATGATATATATATATATATATATATATATATATATATATATATATATATATATATATATATATATATATATACTGTATATAATGTAATAGTCTGTTCAAGTGACGTAATACACTCTTTATAAGCTTGTGTGTATTGCGTCATTATAAATATGTTGTATCGCAAGTGTTCCTGTGAGCGATACATCTGCTCTCTTAAGCACTGGGCATGATTTTGGCATCCCCAGCCGGAGCTCCATAACGGAGATCCTTACAATTGCGGTTGGACACAGGTATCGGTCACAGGTATCCGTCACTGCTTAAAGTTTATGTAGCGACCGTCTCTGCATTTCACACCCCAGAGGCTGGCTCCTCTATAGGTAGACATGATCTGATCATAAAGTTTGCTTGAACCCCCATTCCCAGCTACTTTCCAACATGGGACTTAAATCTGGTGCTGAGGGCACTCACAACCCCCAGTTCGAATCATTGGAATCATTTGAGTTGCGTGTGCTCTCTCTAAAGACTGCATTGTTGTTGGCTCTGGCCTCAATCAAACAGGTTGGTGATATACAGGTGCTGTAGGTTGACAGTTCACATCTGGAATTCGGTTCGGGTCTTTCAAAAGCCACCATCAAACCCAAAAAATGATATGTGCCTAAGGTGCATTCCACACCCTATAGGGCTCATATAGTCCACCTAAAAGCTTTCTCTTCTCCAACATCTAATTCGGATGAGGAGCAGTTAGCTCATTTATTATGCCCCGTGCAGGCATTGTACATGTATGTGGAGTGCACCCGCCAGTTTAGATTGTCAGATCAGCACTTTGTTTGTTATGGAGGATGCACAAAAGGCATGTCCGTTTCCAAACAAAGTCTCTCTCACCGAATCGTTGATGCGATTGTCCTCGCTGATGAGTCACAGGGTGTGAGATGCCCTGTTGCCATAAAAGCGCATTCAACTAGAGGTATGGCCTCCTCATGGGCATGGACAAACAGTGTATCCCTACAAGATATATGCTTTGCGGCAGGATGGCAGGTTTTATAACCTAGGTGTGTCGTCCATCGCTTTGTGAGTCCTCTCTGTCTAGAGAGCTTACTATGGTGGGTGAACCCAAGCTCCTTATTATAGGCAGGCTACTTTTTATTATTTTAATACAGCCACCTGTGTAGGCTGCTATCCAATTTACTCCCACTAGAAGTCACAAGCACTTCCAATAGAATAAAACCTCCCCCCCTACCTCTGGTTTTGAGGGGGTTAAATTATTCTGTGAGAATTATATACTCATATCCTCAGATTAAGATTAACTTGCTATCTGGTTTTCACCATGTGGGGTTATTCATTTTCATACACACTTGAAGACATATTATAATAAGCCACCACCTGATGGGCCTGTGACTTGTATATTCTTCGAAGTGTTTATTCCGTGGTGAATCTTATGAAGGGTATGTCGCTATGTAGTGCGGACTCCATTCTCCAAAGCGTTTCACTGCAATGTCGAGTGAACTGAATCGACAGGTAACGTCTCCGGTTACACATATAACATCGGTTCCCTGAGATGAAGGTAACGAGACATTGCAAAACTTGGCCGCACTACTACTTCAGAGTTTCGAGATACAAGCAATGCGTTCTTGTTCTCCAGTCATAAGATTGGCATACGATACAAGGGCTTCGACTAGGTAGTGGAAAAGGAATTCCCCAAAGTGTTTCACTGCAGTGCCTCCTTCTCTTCATCTCAGGGAACTGAGGATCCATTGCATGTGTCGTTATGATAGCTTAGAATGATAATCAGTTAGCATGCTAACTGTAGGTTATTCTATCTTTTATGGCTCTTTGAGCACAATGCTGTCCATGGAAACATTATCTTAGCATTATTATTGGCTAGCATGCTAACAGGCTAATAGCTTTGTCAACAGTGTGGCTCAGTGGTTAAAGCATTGGCTGAAAGATAATTTTTTTTTTAAATATATCAGAAGACCAGAAGTCCATGCCGATACAATCACTGTTAATACTAGCCATGATTTGTGTGTCAGTAGATGAAAATTATTAATAAAATAAAAATGTTCTATAATTTAATGGAGCGTAAATTCAAATCCTGATGAGAACCACATTTTCCATGCATTTAAAAGGGTGTAAGAACGTAAGTCCATATTTCTATTATTTTAATTAATTGCAAAAAGTCTGTTTACACTATAAATTTCTTATAAATGTGCTGTCTTTGTTTATATCACTGGATCTTGACAGGAAATGAACTATATAGTAGGATGCAGTCGGCGCCAGAGAAGAACCTCAGAATTAAATTGCACTTGACCCAGACCATTAGCGCTTTCCTTGCGCAATTTCGATTTACCCACTTGTGCCTAGACTTAGTGCATGCTTGCATGAAAATACCAAAACTTCATGGCCATGCCCAGTGACTCATATGACTTAAAGCATAGCGCTTAGTGCAAGCACACTTAAGGGCCCAGTATGTTCAAACTAAATGTACTCAATGAAATGCAAGTTATTTGATTTGATTAGTGGCCTCTTATTTAGATTCACATGGTACTGAATGAATTAGGCCAACTGTTGCAATGAAAAACATATGTACTACTAAGGTGCATCAATCATTTTTGAGTAAAAGTGATTTTAAGACAGAAGAGAGCCTTGTGCTATATCTCTGAGATGGGAAACTGTCAGTTCGTTTTGCTATTCTCTTTTGTGAATAAAGTTTTTTTTTTTTTGTCTGATAATGCCATGATTTAACATGACAGTACTGTTATCCTCCACTGAAGAATACACGTTTATTCATCTGCACGTCACACTCTCAAGCAGACTAGACTCATTGCTTTCTCTCAAGACTCATTGCTTTCCCTTATATACAGACATAATTCCCCTTGGCAGTGGGGTACATTACATGCTAACACAGGCTGCATTTTCATTTGATAATTTTACACAGACTGTCAAATTCAAAGAAATATTTTACTGTAATTAACAGGAACACAAGGCTAATGTACCCCAGGAATGTTGTGAGTCAAAAAGATGGTGAAGAGGTCAGAGTGTGACAGTGTTAGTCCTATTTGAAAGATGGCTTGACCATCGAAGATGATGTTGATAAAGAAAAGGATGCGTTAAAACCGCATGATATTTTTAGATTAATTAAATATTAATTCATTAATATATGTGAGTATGTGTGCTATTTTTGTTGTATGAGCTGAAATTGTAGTATGTAAACGCGTGTGTGTGTGTGTGTGTGTGTGTGTGTGTGTTCATGCTGCATGTTTCTGTGTAAAGTGAGTCAGAGTGGGCTGGCTTATCAGAGCATAAAGGCAGATGGCAGTTTGCTGTGGGCAGGGGAGAGAGTCGCATTCTTCTTCTCAACTTTGCCCGGTGCTGTTGTCATCTATACACTTCCATTCCTGCATGTCACTGGCACACGATTAGTTCTTTCTACCTATCTTTGCCTAACCCCTGTTTCTGCCTGTCTTTCATTTCTCTTTTTTACTCTTCTTATTAAAACTATTTATTAGCTTCTCTTGTACTCTTCTACAGCAATAGCAACATTTCTTTGGGTTACTTTTTTCCTTCTGTTATCTATCCATCTATGCTTTTTTCTGTATTCTCCCATTCTGAATCTCTCTGGCTTACTTTTCTCATTTCATTTGCATAGCCTGATGCAACTGACGTTTTACAAGGGCATCCGATGGAGTCAAGGCATCATGGACCTGGAAGGTAAAATATCTATTTTATTCTAATTTCCATCCTCTTTTTGTCACTATTACCAAAAAAAAAATTCTATCCTCTGTGTTGAATACTTTACTGGTTATGTTGCTCTCCTGCAAATTCTGCCTCATCCATCATCTCAATGCATGTGCCCTCCAGTTTCTATTTTCAACTGCAACAGTTTTGCACAGCTTTTCCAATGTTTCTACCTCTCCATTCAATGCATTTATCCCTCTCGTCATTGTCTTTATCAGTTATAATTATTAGTTAGTTATCAGTTATTACTCAGTATTGACTTTTCAGAGCTTATTTAGGTTGTTTATACATCTGGCTGAAAATGTCATGTGCCTTGTACTACGCACTATTAGAACTATGATAAATTGATGTAAAGTGCATTATGCATATCTGTCAATTTGTATAGTTTGTTTTTAGGTTGTAATTCAATCTTTTTTAACCCTTTAATGCATTCCTCGGGTCTTTGGTGACCCAGGACCTCATTCCACCACCTGTACCTCATCTATTTTTTCTCTTCTGAATACTGAAAAAAAGAAAAGGCAAAATTGCAACAAAAAAAATTATACAAATAAATAAATAAATAAATAAATAAACAATATATATATATAGACAAATGAGTATTATATTCATACACATGACTACTATATCACATTGATTTTCTGTGTGACATAGGTATATTATCAGTATTCCATATACATTCACACATACATATTATACATTATTTCTGTGTCATTTATGTGTCAGTGATTGACTTGATTTATATTTGACATTGTTATTTGATGAAGAAGCAATGTGGAAGTATTATATATATATATATATATATATATATATATATATATATATATATATATATATATATATATATATATATATATTCTATTCTATTATTTTCTAATTGTCTTGAAATTCATTTGAAAATGTGACACTATCTGGGCAATAGTGATAGATATATGTGCTGGGTCACTAAAGATCCAAATATGTAATAATGTTTGGCAAGACACCCATAAGTTTAAGGGTTGAATGAAAATACTCTCTACGCCTTTCTCAATATGAATCAGTTTTTTAAATGAATACAATAGGTAGTTATGTGAAAAGTTAAGTTATGATATAAGTTACAAGTTATATTTTGCCAGATTGAACAACTACAAGATAAAACACACACAAAAAACATGACTGTCCTGTAGATTCAGTTTGCATTAGCTGAATATAGAGAAGTTGTATGCTGCTGAATCAACTAAGCTGCCAGTTCAGAATGTACACCACAAGGCTTGATGTGATACACTGTGAAGGACTGTCTACTGAAGACTAAGCTCTTTATCAACAGTCAGATTTAATTATCAGAGGATGACCATAAAAAGAAGATGAAGGCTTTAAATGTAACAAAACACCTAACGTTTTATCCACTGGTTCCACCACCACACTTAAACTCACACTTTCTTATTGCTCCTCCGCTGCAGCCCAGCAATTCCATTCTTCGGTTGGTCCAAATGGCCCAACACAGAAAGTGTCCCAGCTCAAGGATGTATGGCACCTGCAGGCCCGGGTCGAATGCTGCTGCAAGAACTGCTTTGGCAGCTAGAGAAAAGGGCGGTTCAGGTTCAAGAGGAGGAGTTCCAATACAGCAAATCCCGTGGCATTCTGACACACCGTCACCCCCCAGCATACCCAAGCCCGCTGGCCCTCATACCTGCCTCAGAGCGTCATCAGCTAGAGCGCCTCTGTGGGCGCATCCCACCCTCACACACTGCCATTGTACTTACTAGGTGAGAGAATATGTGCATGTATATAAATAGTGCAAATAATAAAATTCAACTAACGATATAATCATAGGAAAGCACTGCATATAATTGAAAAAAAAAAAAACTTTGAAAAGGGATGATACAACAACGCATCTCATCTTTTATTGTTTATGTCAAAGGTCAAACTCTACAGTATTTTAGCGCAAATTCATCTGCTATTTGGTAGAAACAAGTTAAATTAGACTGGTGCAAAAAGGATATGTTGAGTGGCATGCCCTCATGCTCAAAAAACCATGAACAGCAAAACTACACAAATTAAAAATGGGACCCAGACTAAATTAAATACAGGTTCACTTGCAGTGAGGATGAACAGGAATTGGGCACGACAACAGCAATATCAATTTCCATCCTTCTTTACTATAAATCTCCACTTTCACTTTCAGAATGTAAAAAGGACTTAAACATTGATCTGTTTCTCACCCACACCTATCATATTACTCCAGAAGATATGGATTAAACCACTGGAGTCAGATGGATTACTTTTATGCTGACTTTATGTGATTTTGAAGCTAGAAATATCTGGTCACCATTCACTTGCATTGCATAGACGTCATATTTTTGGGTGAACTATCCCTTAAGCTTTTTAACCAAACAAATGTGATTATTTTACCTCATCTTTGAGTCTTGATCCTTTTACACAGTGTACAAAGAATTTAAATAGATGGAAGCTAACAAAGTAATTAACAAAGTGGGTTGGAATTCTAATTTGGTTGGAATTTCTTTCCCGATCTTGTTCGTAATAGTATTGTTTCATCATGCAAATGCATAATGATATAATACAGAATAATTTTACAGTATAGACATCTTCTATTTGAGAAATGCAACTAAACATTTTATTGTGCTCCATGAAGGTTTCATGATCTTTTGGCCCACAATGACATCTCTCCCTGGGAGCTGGTGGGTGTCTTCAAGCATGTTCTTAAGGACTTCCTGAGGAGACAGGAAGACAAAGTGCAGAGGCGTCCACTCCCTTCAGCTCCACCAGCAATTTCTTCTGCTCCCATTCCACCTATAGAGAGTGGTAATAAAAATCACTGGGCTGAAAATGCCTCTCGGTCTTCACCAGAGGAGTCCAGAAAACAAAGAGAGGAGATCCCTACTATTTCTAGTTATGTGGATAAACGCTTGCATGCTGCCTGCCCTTACTCTATCCACCGAGATTGGAGCCTGCCCTATTTCCACCCTTTTACATTTGAGGCCTACAGCACCACTTTGTGAGCACCACTTAATTGTGGAAAAGAACATGTGATCCCTTTTAGTTTGTCCCTCCTCTTTGCAAGTTCCCTTGTTCTCTGACACAGATCTACTCTGCGCTTGCAACATTGAGAATATCTTATTACCCTCTCCAGTTTCAGTGAAACTGACTAAAAAGTGGAACAGTGTGCAAAGTTAAACCTTGGAATAAGAGCCATAATCTTTTGTAATTAATCAAAAAGATGAACAAACTTCTGATTTTAATTATATAAGGGAGGTCATTTTTCTCTTTGGGAATGGACCAATAATGTGTGCTCATTTTTTTCCTATTGAAATAACATTTTTACTTCGTATTGTAGCTTTCCAAGATATACAGCTAATGAGCGAATTGGAGGTACAAACATATACAAGCACATTCACCCAGAGCAGTCAACCCAGTTATCCAGCCTAAACTGTCTTTTTTCGAAAGTTATATTTCTGGATCACAGAGCTGAGATTAGCCTGAGGGCAGAGGACTGCCTTTGCACATCAGTGAGTCCTGCTCTCTGCATTTACCCATGATTTGCCTAGCCTGTTTCATACCTCTCCAAACTTTTTAGATCAGTGGTACAAACTAATATTGTCTGCCTGTTTGTGTACAAATAATGAGATAACTATTCTTTTTCTTTTTCGTTTAGCATGGGCTAAAAGTGGCAAACAAACTTCAGAATTAAAGCACAAGTTTGTTGATTGTCCATAATGAGATGATCATAACGCTTCCAATTTAAAGCAGTTTCAAAATAGTGTAAAACATTATACTGTTGTACTTCTCTTGTAGAGTGGAGTGTATGATCATTAAATACAATAATCTACACCAGCAATACCAAATACTGTCTTTTATAAAATTATTTTCTGCTTTGGATTTTGTTATTGTCTTTATTACTTGAATTTTTTTTTTGTAATTGTGTAATTGTGTATATGTAAGCTGATCACTTGTATTTACTTGCTTCTGTGAACCCTGTAAGCTTATTTTTTCAAGCTTCTAATATCTTCATTGTTCATTTGCTCATACCCAGAATTTTTGAAAAGCATGTTGAGGATTGTGTTGTCCTCAAAAAAAAAAAAGAAAAAAAAAAAAGAAAAATAAATAAATAACAATAATAAAATAATATATATATATATATATCTTTATCCTATAGACATTACATTTTTTTGGTTAAGGATCATGTCTCCAATGATCCAGGTTTCATTATAATTTTATTCTGTCTCTGTTATTCAAAAATGCAAATTTAATAATAGCAAGTCTCTTTTTGTAGTGTTTGAGGAGATACCAAAAATTGTATATTCTATTATTTATTTATTTTTTCTTACTGTCACTATGTGTAATGTAATGTATGTGAGACCTGTTTTACTTGTGATGCAGCTGTATGTGTTATTCGCTGATAAAAAAGAATAAATAAATAATAATAATAAAAAAAATATTTGTGATTAAGGTATTGAGCCTTGCACTGATCTGACTTGAAATGAAAGATGACCTTTCCCATAAATCATATCACACCAATTGGACCAGTCACACTTTTATTTTGGAACTGGGGCTTTTAACTACAAAACGGATCCCTGACGAGATCTTCCGCTGTGTCTACTCGACCAAGCTAGCGTCGAGCAGTAGTGACCTTCTGCGCTTATATTCTAGAGGTGAGCTACATTTATCTGCAAACCCAGATGAATTTCAATTGTGACGTTTTGAATAATATTTTAACAATTTAAGAAGATGCGATAACATTTGAACCAATATTTGTTTACCTAATTGGACCTATTATGACAAGGCCTCGCTGAGTGCCGTAAAATGAATCAATATACACTGCAAGCTTGATATCTGAATAGTACACGTGCATCGAGGCAATTCTTTTCACTGTCTTAATGGGGCTAAAATTTTATACCTTTTATTAGACTGTGAAAGAGCAGCTGTTATATTCGCGACTCGTGTGACCGCACTTCAAACTGATTGTGCTTGAACTCATTTACTAACAGCAAGTGAAATAGAGAATTAAATATGGCAGTATACTACCATACATACTCCGTATATAATATTTCCTAATATCTAAGTATAATACTTTAACTTTGAGAGATATGGAATTGATTGGTCCATCAATGTTTGATTAATGTCCTTGAAAGTAATGCAGGTTTCATGTTATTAAATATAGAATATAGTTCAGTTTTTATAACATAGAATCATCTTCTTTTTCAAAGCAAGCTTCTTATTTGCACAGTTGTGTCATGAACATATTTGTGAGACCTTAAAGTGGAAAAAGTACATGCATCTTTATGTTCTGATCACTAGATGGCAGGTGGTGCATTCGCTGGCTGGTGGACCAAGGTGTCCCCTTACTACACCAAGGCATACCAAGAGATGTGGGTTGGTGTGGGAATCATGTCTTTCATGTTCTACAAACTCTCATATGGAGGTGAGAGGTCAAGTTTGTTGAAGAGCTCTTTAATAGTCAATGTACATTAAAAATGGCATGAACCATTGTTCTTTTTCCCCACACTTCTGCGTATTCTGAAACTGAAAGTTTTGTTGGTGTGAGGCAACTAATTAGGTCATTTTACTAAATAACAGTACTTCCAATTCTTTATACCATATGCTTCTAAGAATTAAAAAGTATTAACAGTTACATTGCCGTTTTGCAGGAAAGAAGAAAGCTGTGGAGTCAAGTAAGTATTTAATATTTTGTAAACATTTTCAGTATTATTTTACTGGAAATGGGGAAAAAAATTGGAAATGTTCAAAGTTAATACTGTGATATTTTCAAAATTGGATTGATATCTGAAACCATAGGCACATTTTGAATCAGAATGCAAATTGAGGAAGAAGTCAGTAGTTGCTTTCACACATGCAGCCTTTTCCATAAAATGATCTGCAGTTTTCAATTTAGAGATCGCTTTTGAACATGACGTGTTCGAAAATACCGTCAAATTTTGCACCGGCTATTTATCTGAATGAGAATTTGTAACATTATCTTAAAAGTAATGTTTGATGCCATGTGTGGAAAAGAGTTGTAAGATTAATGGTTTGAGCATGTACAAGTTTAGGATGCACTGACGTAAAACAGAGATTATTCAGTTACTCTGGAGTCAAAAAATGGTTTAAAAGTGGACAGATGGTAAAATTATTCCATTTAGTCAGAGGATATATGTAAAAATAAATGATATTTTAGAACTGACTAGAGGAAATCTCTTAGTGTGTGATGATCCATGACTCAACTTTGAAGACATATGATGAGCAGCTGATCGAATTCAACCGCGTGTGGCTACAACACTGGACCATGAGGAAATGGAGGTGGCGAACAAATGCTCAAAGTGTAGAAAATATTAAATCACCACACACCTCCAACTCGCGTCGAAGTCTCCATCTTTCTACCCAAGACCGCTCCTAAATGCGCTCGACCAATTTCTTTTGAGACTGGGAACAGGGAAGAAGCACCGTCAACAGCATTCCATACATCTGTGTTTGTGTACATCTGTCATCCGTCTCCTAGAAAGTGGGGGGGTGTTTCCGTATGAGTTCGTGACCGGGTCGACTTGACTACCGTAGTAATCCTGACGTTTAGTGCGTGATACCTAGTATTTTTATATTATGTTCATATTTTAGAAATGCAGTAGTGTAATTCAGCCTAAAAGCGAAATTTGTAAATTTATAAAACAGCTAACTTGTAACACCCCTTTGACTCTGAAGCATGTGCTCCTGATCTGTCTAAATTTTAATGTCATGAGACAATGCTTTTGTCTGTAAAAACCTTGAAAGACTTGTGTTGTAAGATGTGCCCAGGAAAGCTCTTGGAATTTTTGTCAAAATTGCAACTATAGGATCTTTTATAGAATTGATTTACTGTACTGGATTGAATAGTCTTCATTTTGTATATATTGTTTTTACAAGGTTTGTTGTATTTATGAATTGTTTGATTGCCACCTGTATTTGCAATGAAATAGCCATTGTAGCTGATATGGCAATAACAAACATAAAATGGCGAACTACTAGGGGTGCAACGGTTCATGTTTCTCATATCATGGTTTTAGGGTAGCATTTCGGTATGGTTCAGTATTTGCCTAAATCAGAAAAAAGTATATTAATGCCAAATCCAAAGAACTCTATTTGGTAACAAACACTTCAACAGGTTTGCACTTAATAAAAATAGTTTTACAGCAACCATAGTTTAACTATGGTATTTGTTGTAAAAACATAGGAACCACAAAATCAACATGGTTACTGTCGTGGTTGCTACATGGAAACTATAGTATTACTGTTATAAAACCATGGTTAATTTAATCCAAAACCATGATTTCTGCAAGGAAAACCATGGTAACAGCAGTCATGGTTACTACAATTTTATTAAGTAAAACCGTGAGGAATTTCCGTTAGGTCTTTAGTTAAAAAAACAATTTTCTCTAATTACTAAATCAACATTTTAACTTAATACCTGCACTGTTATGCTACATGCATTGACATAAAGTGCACTTCAAACTCTACTGCACTTATATTCAGTATTCAGAAGCTGTACATGAAGCTATTAAAATTAATATGAGGGGGGATGTGACATGGCTCGAGTGTTTTAATCATGCATGGAAATCGCACATCTTCGTCAGAGGAGTAGGGAAACATATCGTTGGCAATGAACACCCCAATCACTGTAGTTATTGTTTTAAGGCTGTCCGAATTAGCACTGAGTGCCTGCTTGAAAACGAAATTGAGTGTGTGTGCAGTTTCAGCTCATCTGCGGCTCTGCCTCATGCTATCTTTCCCCGATGATTTCGGTGTAATTACCAGTATACGGCACTCGCGTCGAGGGGTGCCTGCAAACAATGCCTGTTTTGTACGCATTTTTTGACCATCGCTGTTGTAATTGCAAATAAAAATGTTTCCAGACAGGAGACCTGAATAATGTTGGGAGCTTCTCAATCAGTGGGTTGTTTTCTCCACTTGCCATTTTCAACTACACGCAGTGCTTGTAGAACAGTGATGTCATCATGTTGAACCATGTAATACAAAGTTGGCGTGTATCCATCTACAGATCCATTCAGATGCATTATCGGAGGTTGTAACCCCATGTCTATTTGATGCTTTTTCTTCGCAAACCCTTGTGCTCCAGATGCATCAATAAACTTGAGGTGAACCGCGGTGCCAATGCTTACCAAACCGTACTTTTTTTTTATTTTTTTACCAAGAACCCTACTAACTACATCTCAGAGTTTAATAGCATTTTTGGTGCTGATGTGTGTGTGGCCGTAAAACGGAAAAAAGAACAGTAAAGGCAATCCAACAATTTAATTGCAATGGACCAGGTTGCTAAAATATACTGTAGAATGAAGTTTTATTACAGATTTGTTAAGAACTAAACTGACTTAAATTTTTCCACAGATCCAGCCCATTGATTGGACTTCCATGCAATCGTTTCATTCCCCATGCCCTCTCTGTAAATCTTCCCCAGGAGATGTTCAGCTGGATATTTGTATTTTGTGTTATGGAAACAATAAAATTGTATTTGGATCGCCCTATGGAATCACTGCTTTGTAATCTTTCACTCTGGCTTGCAGGAAATACATTTTTAAAGGGTTCACAGCTCTTTTATTCCTAATATCAGCAAACATGGAAAAAAAGCTTGATTCTTTGTTAACTTATGAAAATAAAATATTAAACAAGTCATGCCAAAAGTATGTTTAATTGCTTAACTCCTGAATAATTGATGCAACTCTTCCATATATATAATGGTGTTTCCCAATACAGGTCCTGAATTACCCCCAACAGGACACATTTTGGAAGTTTTTCTGAAACGTATGTTTCAGCTCATTAGTTCCTTTGTAGAGTGCTTCATGACCTAAATTGGGTGTCAAATAAGGGAGAAAATGTGCAGTGTTCGGGGTATTCCAGGACAAGGATTGGGGAAACACCATGTTATAATGCATGCTCAACATTGTGTGTGTGTGTGTGTGTGTGTGTGTATAAGCGCATTTACCTCCTTAATTGTGGTTCTAAATATGTAGTTCACATTATTGCTCGGTAGTTGGTGCTTTAAAAGTCAACAACTACCGATTTAACTTTTTTAAAAACCCTCGTCAAATAACTGAACTTATAATTTAAAATGACATTCCAAAATACATTTGTAACTGGAAAGTCCAGAAAATCTCATAAAAATGTGTGAATTTATTAAAAGTTTAACATCCGGAATAAGATGTTAACATGAACATCTGCAACTTCAATTAAAGTCAGTCCTAAAATAACATGTACTTTCTAGCTTTTTAGTGACTATCTTCAGTCCAGTCTAAATGTAAATACGAGACACATCCAGTGGTCACTATATGCTCCACATTCCTGTCATTCCACGACTGCCATCATTGACTAACATTACAGCGCGAGCGGCTTGTTGTTCACCTCTGCAAGATTGCGAACAACAGCTCTGCAGATCCTATATAGTCATTTTTAAAGATTTCATATATACATCAGAACTATCTTAAAGTGGTGAGCGCGTTCTGATTTCTTTTAACGTATTTGAGTGTTTTACCTGGCTTCACTTAGCAAGCTAACTAGTTTAGCTATCACGCCAGTGAATCGATACTCGTCTGCTTTCTCCCCTCAAGGATACGAATATCACTCGTGTATCGTTTTTTAAAGGATTTTGGCACACATCTACACATGACACGTGAGTGTGTTTTGTTAAGTTTTAAAATATCGGTTGTTTATTCGTTATGTTAACATTTGCAGGCTAGCGAGATGCTGATCCATTCGTGCTAAGTGGCTAGCAGACGAGAGACCCATGCTAGAGAGAAAGGGGAAACCTTTGAACCAAATGTCATTAAAGATCAAACGTTGAATGAACCGGTTTAAATCTTCTGATTGTATATAACATAAGACACTAACAGAGGAGAAAGTGAGCGCTCAGTGGGTGTACAGAAACGTATAACATCTGCCGTTTCCACCTACACAGCTGATTTTCCAGTTTGGCGAGCTTCTTCCAATTTTGTCCATTTTCCCTACTCGGCTAACACTGATTAATGCTAAGAACGTTAAAGCGTTTAACTGTGGTCGCTGCCAGATAAGACACAGCGGAGGGTTGTGGCCTGTTTGGCCTGCAGTTGACTGTGTTGTGGACAATCATCTGTTACAATAATCGTGCTAGTGATTGTTTTTTTTATGTGCAGAGGGGCTGTGATCTCGGGTCGGACGTTGAGGATCCTGTTAAAGGCAAAGAGAATCCGACTGAAGACCAGATGTTCCTCTGACACAAGCAAACATGATGCCTGTGAGTATTCCTTGTCTTTTTGTTTCTATAAACGAATCAGCAATGGCTCAAAACACATTTTGGAGTTTGTTTACATGCATTGAGAGATATGTTAGAGTATCGTTGCGATTTACAGGGTGAGGCGAGTGTGATGGGAGTTCTCATAGCAGTGTAGTTAAAATGTTTGAGCTCTCATCACTACATCCTAAATACAAATGCGTGTATTTGTCATAGTATTTTCAATCAACATACTCCATTGCATAACACTTTGTGGCATTAGTGTGAAAGTCTTTGTTTGATATATTCATTGCTGAGAGAGGCACTTTGGGCTGCAAATGTTCACTTACTGCCTTGCCAGAGGATCTATAAGACCATTTTTCAGAAAGCTTCTAATGGGCTGAGGATGGGAATGTGCCATATCACTGTGCAAGAAGATTGACTATCTGTGCCAAATGCTTGGCTGTTTTAAAGGGATAGTTCACCCACACATGAAAATTGTATCATCATTTACTCAACCACATGCTATCTCAGATGTGTTTGACTTTTTCTGTAGAACACAAATGAAGATTTTTCGAAGAATATCTCAGCTCTGATGGTCCTTTCAATGCTAATTAATGGTGGCCAGAAATTTGAAGCTACAAAATGCAACATAAAAGTAATCCAAATGACTCCAGTGGTTAAAGGGTAACTAAACCCTAAACCAACTTTTTTTAGTTAATGAAGTAATTTTTTTGACATTTGTGTATAAAGTGTTTTAATTCTACAATATATGGTGTAAAAATGTCTGAGTGCTGCCCTCTTCAGGTTGAACGGTGGCTACTGCAGTTGAATTTTCCTATTGGCTGTTGCGGTACTTCGTGACATAAGCGGTGACAGCTGATGTAAGCAGGTTCCAGCTCACCACGCCAGATTCATGTACATGTTGTCTTGCGACCGTGTGAGCAGCTGTCAATTAATCCGTCACTACGAGTATCAGGTTACTTTAAATCTCCTCTTTCACATTCTGAAAGTGAAAGTAGAGATTTATAGAAAAAATATTTAAATATTAATCGTTTCCTTACCCAAAGTGAGTGCATCGCTTCATAAGACATACATTAAACCACTTGATTTGTATGGATTACTTTTATGATGCCACTGTGATTTTTAAAAAAAAAAAAATTTTTTTTATTTTTTTTTAAGCTTGAAAGATCTGGCCACCATTCACTTGTATTGTATGGACCAACAGTGCTAAGATATTCTTCTAAAAAATCTTTGTGTCCTGCAGATGGCATGAGGGTGAGTAAATGATGAGAGGATTTAAATGTTTTGTTGAACTATCCCTTTAACTGTGCTGTTTTCATTTAGCTCTTTAAGGGAGGGTTGCACATACCTGGATTAATCTTAAATTTAGATTAAATCAAGTTTATCTGATAATTCTGTTTCACCAAACATTAAACCTTGTTTTAAAATAATCAGGGTCACATTGTAACCATAGTTTTAATCCTGATTCACAGTAAATCTGAATTAACTTTAAGTCTGTTGCTCCAATATTTTAAAATCTTATTTAAATCTCTGTTAGTCAATTAACTTTAAACTTGCTGCTACAATTAAACATGAAAGACTAGGTAAACGAACAGTGAATGTGCCATCAGCCCTCTGAGAGACGTTTCTCATATTATGTTTATTATGGTCTGAAATCTTGGGCCATTGTCCACGATGCGTGCTTTCAAATTTGGGGTGCGAGTGCGGCAACTCATCTTGGTGGTGGGCAATTGCGATTACGCGGTTCCCCATCCTTTTCATGTGGGGACACAGGACAGAGACAGGTCTCTTTAGGAGGGAGAGAAGACCACGATTCTGCATTTAAGAAAGCAGTAACTAGCAAAAGGTGATCCTCTCTACTCGTTTCAGTCGGCAGACAGGCCTGTTCATTTCTGGCCGCAATGGTAAAGCTGACGAAATGTGGTCGATCTGAGACACTTGTGGTCCTTTTTTCTTTAATTGTGATGCCATATTTTAAAGCTTGTGACATTGTACATACTGCTACAACATTTTATTAACCTGCTTGATCGGCTCTGTGTTCTCACAATTTACAGCTAGGTTCAGAATCCATCATGATGGACCACAAAGTTCTTGCCTATCATCTGAATTAATTTTGACCTAATGATGGAAAAAGCTTGCCATGCACTATCGGAAGCTGTTAGTTTTATAATGTAGCGCTGTGGCTAGTTAAGATATTTTTTTCTTTTAAGCCTAATGTCTTTCAGTAATGCTAAAACATGATTGACAGAATTTCATGTTTCAGATATAGGGATGGACATTTACTTATTGGTTGTTACTTATTAATTGTGGATATAATAATAAATAAAAAACATTGACGGATACACATCCTTGTAGCCGTATTATCCATTTTAAGCAATGCAAAGATATGTGAGAATTGTATTTTAGGTAGCATTTCTGAATGTTAACTCCGTTATTTTCCACAACCTCTAAGACCCAGCAGGTAAGTTGCTTTGAGATCACACATTAACGCTAAAGGAAGCTTTGTGTCGGTAAACATTAACCTTGTTGAGCACACTTAACTTGAAGCTTTTACATTTCTTAACAAAATTGGATTTTTTGACCTTGACTGTCAACATTGACCTGTTTACTGCGTTCTTTAGAGAAGTCAAGTCAGTTTTATTTGTATAGCGCCTTTCACAACACACATTGTTTCAAAGCAGCTTTACAGAAGATCTGGCATTAACAGAAGATAAAACTGTAATGTCCATAATGTTGATGAGTCATCATTGTGTAATTAGATAAAATACAATTGTGAATCATGTTTAAAAATAAGTAATTAAATAATAATTGTATTTATAACCCCAGTGAGCAAGCCGAAGGCGACTGTGGCAAGGAACACAAAACTCCATATGATGTTGTTTAATGGGAGAAAAATAACCTTGGGAGAAACCAGACTCACTGGGGGGGCCAGTTCCCCTCTGGCTAACATCATGATTATAATTACATTATTACTTATGTATAGTGCAAGTCATGGTTTAAAATGATTAAACTAAGTGTTAAGGGACAGTGTTTAAACATTGATTTTGTATGAGCTGTAAAATTAATGACTAATGTCTTTTGAAGTCCATCCTGGATTAACTGCAGAAGTTCACATAGATGCAATTGTCCTTGTTAATTGGCCGATGAAGGCCTTTGTTGGCAATTGATTGTCTATGTATTCTATTACAAGAGTGTGGTCCATCAATAGACCGAGGTGATCCATTCAGAGATCAGTGAGGTGCATCGCAGTTCAACCTGGCCGGTAATTTGGATGAGGTTCGGTGTGGTCCATCCTAAATCCAAGGTTCAGACAATGGCATATGAAGTATCCCATGTCTTGTTTGAGTTGGCATCAGTTCATCCTCTGAAGTCCATCATAATAGACTGAAGTGATGTTTGACTGGCACCGGCTGCATTTAGTCATCATCACACAGCGACACGTAGCAGTGGAAGCAAGGAATGGAGCTGGATCCAGACAGTTCTGGTGACCTCAGGATAGGAGTCCCGAGGTTTAGACAGGGAAACAAATAAAATAATATAAGCATAGGTGTCATTCAATTTATTGCAGAGTTATAAATCATGATCATTATTTCTGACAGACTAAACTAAAGCAGCCTAATTGTGGGTGGAAGTATAAATTAGGTGTATGCCTGTCTAAATAGATGAGTCTTTAGTCTAGATGTGGGACCTCCATGTAATTTTTTGGTGGGCAATAGCAGCCCCCCAGTCTTGCATAGCATAGGGGCCTGTAGCCACTTGAATTGGCCAAGAACCACACATTTAGACAGGAAAAGCCATCTAACTGATATGTAAAGTGACCAATCACAGTTGATGTTTTCATTACAGGGTGTTTATGGGAGGGATTATCGGAGATATCATAACATAATAAAAGACAGTCGTGGCGGAAAAATAATTTATGCTGAAGTGTGAGCCAGACTCTTCAGATCTACTCAGTTGCTTGGCTTAGACATTGCTCTAGTTCTCTTGATACATATAGCTACTGGGCAGTCCATATGTAGACATATAATGGCGCACAAGCACAGAAAACACACGGGAGGTTAGCAGAAAAGGTGTAGAGTCTCAGAGAATTTCACAGACATAACTAAGTAAACAAGTAAACTTCACTTTCTGCTACATGCCTCAAACAAATGATGTCAATAACCTGGCAAACTTAGGCAAATTCTGTGATTATTTCATCCTCAAAAGCACTCATTCTATCAACGCAAAACCATGTGAACACAACTCAGCTTCCAGGTGGACTGTTAAAGCATCCTGTGTGCTTCTACTAGGCAAGTTTATTTATAAAGCACATTTCATAAACAATCCGAAAGTGCTTTACATATAAATTTTAAAGTACATTTTACAAGATACATAAAAAACTAAACAATTAAGAACATGAAATAAGAATAAAATACATTTGAAAAAATGTATAATAAGAAAAAGAATATTCAATTGTTATCAACATCCATAACTGTTGTTAACGTTCCTTGATTAAACAGGGGATATCCAAAAATTGTTGATACACACATTCATTGTTGTTAACCTTCCCTGGCACAGCAGAGGATAACTAAGTTGTTAACACCATCTGTAACTGTTGTTAACCTTCCCTGATTAAACAGATAAACAAAAACTGTAGTTATACTAAAATGAAAGAAAGTACAGCACAGTCAGAAAATGCACTGCTAAGCAGATGTGTTTTCAGTCTGGATTTAAATATGGCTACTATTGGGGCACATCTAACATCTGGAAGCTGGTTCTGTTTTGAGTGAACCCTCTGTATGTCTAACTGACTTGATCCTAATGATCTGAGAGGTCTGTTAATTTTATATTCAACAAGCACATCTGAAATGGAGGCTATTGAGTGATTCAATTCTAAATGTAACTGGAAGCCAGTGTAAATACCTGAAGACTGGAGTAATATGCTCAGATTCTTTTGGTTCAGGTGAGAATCCTGGCAGACATTCTGAATGAGTTGCAGGTTGCTAATGGTCTTTTTGGAAAGGCCGGTTCGGAGTCCATTGCAATAGTCTACCCTGGTGATTAATGCATGAACAATTTTCTCACAGTCTTGACTGTATACAAAACATCTAATTCTGGCTATATTTTTTTAGGTGATAGTAGGCTGATTTAGTTATTGCTTTGATGTGAGTACTGAAACTAAGGTCTGACTCCAAAATTACACCAAGATTTCTTGATTTTTTTGTTTTTAGGCCCTTGGAGTCAAGGTATGTATTTACCTTTGGAATTTCGCCTTTGTTGCCAAATACAATGACTTCTGTCTTGTCATTATTTAACTGAAGCAAGTTTTGGCACATCCAAAAGTTAATTTCATCAATGCACTGGCACAGAGAGTCTATGGGGCTGTAGTCATTTGGCGATAGGACTAGATAGATCAGGGTATCGTCTGCATAGCTATGGTATGCAAATTGGTTCTTTTTCATAATTTGGTCTAGTGGGGTTATATACAGGTTGAGCAGGAGTGGTGCAAGTATTGAGCCTTGTGGGACTCCACATGTCGTGGATGTCCACTCAGATTCATAGTTGCCCATGTTGCCTACTAGTGGAAGTTCCATCGAACTAGCCAATCATATTTGCACTGAGTTGATTGAGAAAGCGTTTTCCAGTTTTGTGTGCTATAAGCATCAGACAGCCCAGCTCTTTAATTACATCTGGATATGATCCAGTTTTGCTGTGGCCTAGCAGGAAACTGAATGACTGCAGATTATCAATGCAGTAAAATGTTTCTCTGACCCGACTGCACTTTAGATTAGTTTTTTGAATGAAGGATCTTCCATGTACAGTTCTCGATCTACTGAAGAATCCTACAAAGAATAGCATAAATTGTATAGCATTGAAAGCATGATTAGATTTAAATGTTTTCAAACAAAGGACAACAGTTTCAGTTTAATGTACGATGAAGTCCCTGCTTCCTCTCCCTCTGCTGAGATTGGCATTCTTTAAATGTAGCTACAGCCAATAAGCTTCCTGTGCTGCAATTGGCTGACAGCCATGGAAACAACCAAAAGAGGTAAAAACATAAATAAAAATCACAGCAGGGTGGGGTTGAGTTCAGCATGAGGCTAAAGTCTTGCATTGCGTTTTAGGCCCATGCTTTGACACCAGAACATTTGACCACAGCTTCTGACCAAAGTAAACACAACACCCCCTCCTCAATCTAGCTAACGTAAATGAATTATCCATATGTTTGTTTCTGCAGAGGAATTGTGGAGTGCTGAGACTGCTACACAGATTACACACAACATGTCTGTAATCTATTGTTTTTATGTACTTTTTCTCCACATCACTGACATAGTAAATCTTTGCCAGATCTCTCAAAATTGTAAGGGGCTAAACAGGCATGCAAAGGCCTGCTAGGGTAAATGATGAAGGCCACATCCACACTAATCCATTTTTGTTTGAAAACTCAGTTTTCAGTTACCTATTTGCATTGTTTCCCAAATTTAGCTGATTTGGAGAACTCTCCACTCTGCTTAAATTAACTGTGAGATCACTACAATTGATCTCAACTGTAGATATGAATGGAGGTTTACATGGAGACAAGAAAGTCTGTATCGCCATGATCTCGAAAGAAGCATATTTTATTACTGTCTCTTTAATACAACAACACACGACAACACGTAAATGATTTACTTACTCTTTTACTAGCTGCTGACATTTGAAAATTATCCGACATTGGCACATAATTCTGCTGTACATCCTGTGGTTGTGGGATAGTTTATAAGCCCAGATCACAAACTCTGGTATTATAACGTTCTAGTTATTTACTCTGTCAATGCCAGCGGAACTTTCTCACATTTGTCAGAAATGCAGCCGGTGCTTGCTTATGCATTTCAAAATAAAGTGGATACAAGACTCTTTGTCTGAATACTGCGATGAAGAGCCTAGATGCCACTTTGATCACAAGAGACATCCTCCATGACCTAGATCACTCTATCATGCTGGGAATGCAAATGCATGATGGGAAATGCCTACATATGTACTGCCCAGTAGCTATTTGTATCAAGAGAACTAGAGCAATGTCTAAGCCCAGCATCTGAGTAGATCTGAAGAGTCTGGCTCACACTTCAGCATATTTCATCAAACCTCTGTAGAGGTCATAGATAAAATATTTCCAAACATTGTTGGTGCCTATATAAAAGTGGCACTTTTATTTGACTGCTGTTTACCTGCTCTATTGTCGTGCTGGAAATTAGGTCACTGATAGCCCTTTTCACTGAAATTGCTATGGTTCTCATGCCGACCCTGTGCCTGCAGGTTCACACTTTTCCACTGATTGAAAGCCGAATGGTGGCGTGACTGGTTACGTGGCTACATGGTAGTTTTACATGACTATTTCACCTGCCCATAAACAAACATGGCACTTCACCATGTTTGTGTACAGCTTTTTTTCTGTTTTTGAGGACATATTTTAACAAAGATAAATGCATTCCAACGTTAGTACATTGCTCAGCAAGATTGACAGGTAACAAAATTACATGATTTTGTATGAAATTTTTAATGTGGCTTAACATGCAAAGTTCTATAAACTGTAACAGTGGAATCATTATTAATATTGGTGTATCAGATTGTTATATTTGGATTTTTGCCATAGCATATAATATTATGTTTACATCTGGATTGAGAATCCCACCGGATTACTTAACAGATTGCTGCGTTCTTCCTAATTTAGTGTGTAGCTGGTCAAAAATCCCCTTACTGAACAAAACAATGCACAACATAAAATGAGATTAAGGAAAGATAACAAAGTCTAACAAAAGCAAATCTAATAACATAATGAGTTCAGAACACCAGCGTGCATAAGTTGTTGTATCTCCTCATAGATTCCTTTTGTTTTCTTTGCGATCTTTCTAGTTTTTATCTTAGATCTCCGAAGAAGACCATTTTGCAATTAGAGTGCTCATTTCGTCCACATTTCCTGAGTTATTTATTGTTGTTATAAAGTGATTAACTACTCCCTGGTGCAGACAATTGCTGTTGTTTTTTGTAAAACTTTGGTGACGAAACTTTATCCCGCCCTGTGCCCCTTGACATAATCAAATCCTGTGGAAACTCACGGAAAAGTTTGAGAATTCGCACCTGCCCAGGAACCTGCCCCCTAACCATTTCGATAGAAAAGTGCTATGATGCATTTCAGAACCAGTGCCAGGGTCTCAATGGAATGTTTTAGTGGTGTGCAGATTGTAGTTGGCATTGTAGATAAGTGATGTGTTTATTCCCTTTGCCTGCCACACCAGTTAATAACTCCTAAATTCCTCCTGGGTAAATTTAGCAGCTCTGATAAATCAGCCTAGTACTGGATATTAATAAGCAGGCCCGCCTAGTTGGCCAGCAACAAACACACATGGATGCTCTGAGTTTGATAATGTAGGGCCAGATCTGAATCTGGTTGCATTTGGTTTAAAGTTTAGAAAGAATAGCCTTTATAGAGTGTTGTTGTTGTTGAGTGTCAGTAGCTTAATAGTGCTTATTTTGATCTTCTCAAAAATATGTATGGGTGTGGTTTGTCATAAGGGAGAGTAACAGCGTAAATAGGAGTGTCCTCAAAGGGAAGGAATCTGAATGGCCTGTTATTGTTGCAGCACAATGACAGATGTGACTGTCTGAAATGAATTCTAGCTATATCAACGCCTTATTCTATACTTTTTTTATTTTAACTTTTTTAGAGTACATTTCGAAATAATTATTTTCCCATCCTCCTTTCCTAGGTTTTAATTGTAGTTTTTTTGTTAATTAAGAACACTTTTGGCAAGGCTTTGCTCTGGTCATATGTAGTGCTGCTGAGCTGTATTTTCTCATCACCAGCAGGAGGAATTAAAGTTAAGATGTCAAGGCTGGTAGGTGGAAAGTTCCTTATTGTTCAGCTCTGCAGAATGTTTTTTTATTTATTTGGTCTTTACGCTTTTTTTCTTTAGATGTTTTCTCATCACCCTTCATTCCTTTATTTTAAGCATGAACACTTGTTGGCTTGGTCTTGTTGATATAATAATATTTCTGTGGAAATTGTGAAGTGTTTTTTTCTACATGAATTCTTCCTTTTTTATCCATGGAAAAAAGTAACCTGAATCCCACAATGTCTGATATCTTCATCTACGAGATTCGTAATGTATCATCTCAATGGTCTGCTCCCTATGAATTTCCAGCATTCTGTTGTTGGACCATGGTTCTTCAGTCTTCTCACCTTGTGGCTCTCTGCATGTGTGAGTATGCACACATTTGTCTGGATTAGCATTTATTGGGTGTTTCTGTGACATCTGATCTGGACAGTGTTTCACACAGTTGGTGTCTGCTTTAATGAAGGCACATTGATCATGGTGGATGTCCTGCATCTCATCATTCTCATTTAGGGTATCGGATACAGCTGTTAATATCCTTTGATAAATATCTCTGCTGAAGGCTTCCAAATGGAAATGGATTCAATAGATTCCAAATTGATTCTAGATTGCTCAATCCATCTAATGAGATGAAATAAGATCGCAGAGGTATCATTGATATTCAAAAGTCAGAGAATCAGGGGTCTTAAACATGATTTCTCATAGTTTGATAGGATGTCTTGGTCAACTATTTATTTTTACTTTTTGAAGCTGGTTATAAGTTGATTGGAAGTTAAATGCCCTTTCTGAAAGTTTCCTACACTGCCTGGCCAAAAAAGTTGCATAATAAAATATTTTGTTGGACCGCCTTTAACTTTGATAACGTTGCGTATTCGTCATGGCATTGTTTCGACTTGTGCAACGTCACAACATTTATTTCCGTCTAGAGTTGCATTCATTTTTGGATCTTTGGATAATTTTGAGATCAGTATTGACGATGGAATAGTCAAACCACTCAAAGTCTTCTCCAGCACATTCCAAAGACTTTCAATGGGGTTTAGTTCAGGACTCTGTGATGTCCAATTCATGTGTGAAAATAATTCCTCATACTCCCTGAACCACTCTTTCACAATTTGAGCCTGATGAACCTGGCATTGTCATCCTGGAATATGGCAGTGCAGTCAGGGAAGAAAAAAATCCATTGATGGATAACCTGTTAATTCAGTACATTCAGGTAGTCAGCTGACTTCATTTTATTGCTGCCTAATGTTGCTGAGCTTAGACCTGACCAATTGAAGCAACCCCAGATCATAACATTGCCTCCAGAGGCTTGAATAGTGGGCACTATGCATGATGGATGCCTCGCATGATGCACTTCTCCTCTTACCCTGACGCGCCCATTGCTTTGGAATAAGTTTATCTGGACTCATCAGACCACATTACATTTTTCCATTGCTCCACAATCCAATCTTTATGATCCCTAGCAAATTGAAGTTGTTTTTCTGATTAGCCTCACTAAAAATTGTCTTTCTTGTGGTCACCCAGCTGTTGTAAGTTCTTGTTGCATTTTGCATGTGGAAATGCTCTTACTTTCACTATTAAACATAGCCGTGAGTTCTACTTTCGTTTATTTGTTTTTTACAATGTAACTTCAAGCATTTTAGTGACCTTTGATCACGATCATTCAAGATTTTATTCCGATCACATTTCTTCTGCAAAGCTGACTGTTCACCACTATCCTTTCAGGTTTTAATAATGCGTTGGACAATTCTTAACCCAAATCCAGTGATTTCCGCAATCTCCTTCTATTCTTTCTTTGCTTGATGCAGGCCAATAATTTGCCCCTTCTGAAACACAGTAACATCTTTTCCATGACCACGGGATACATCTTCCGACATGGTTGTTTAAGAAATGAGAATCTACACGCTGCATCAATTAGGATTAATATAATTATTGCCAGCTGAAACACATTAATCACTGGAACAATAATCCAATCATAGGCTCTGAAGTATCTGCTTATTTAAATCCAAATTGACTTTTGTTTTTACCAGGCAGTGTATAACAATAATTTGTTCTGATACTATTTGGTGTAGAGCAGTGGTTACCAACCGTGTTCCTGGAGGCCCCCCAACACCACACATTGTAGATATCTCCCTAATCAAACACACCTGATTCAACTAATTAGATTGCTATTCAATTCAATTCAATTCAATTCAAAACACTTTATTTGTCCCCAAGGGGCAATTAATAAGGCCACATAGAGTAACGTAACCATTATACGTTATAACATCCTACATTAAATAAATAACACAGTATACATGAAATACATATTAATGAATACCTAATATACATATATTAAAAAATAATTAAATCAAGACATAATAAACAAGAGGGCTAGAGACGATTGAGAATTTAAAAGCTGCACCGATTTGGGAACAAAGGTTGCCTTCCTCCTTTGTGTCCTACAACATGGACAACGAAGCCGTCGCCGTGAAGGAAGCCACTCAAAAACAGAGAACATTACATGTGATGTGTCTCGCAAGATCCTTCCAGCCAACCTCAGCGTTTGCTGTTCACTTATAATAGAAAGAGCCCTAATAGGGTGTCCAATAATTTTTGAGCAGACCTTAACTGTGCGCTCCAGACTATTTCTATTTTGGAGGCTTATAGAATGAAACCAGCAGACGATGGAAAATGTAATGACACTGTCAATGGAGTTGTAGAACATAGTGAGCAAGTTCTTACTAACTCCAAAGGAATTGAGCTTCCTTAAAAGATACTGCCGCTGCTGGCATTTGAACTCCATGACGTGAACCGGTTGTTTCAGATAAGGGAGGTAATCAAAATATGCAGAGTTGGGGGGCCACCAAGAACAGGGTTGGGAAACTACTGGTGTAGAGAGTCTTTCTGAATTTGGTCTTGTCCACAACCCTTTGAGATTGTGGAAGGTCTAGGTCTTGTTTTGACTGATTCTATTGGAACATGAGCACACATTCAGCCTGGAACACCATGTTTACATTTCCAGACACTTCTTGAGCCTTGACTAACCAGTGCGCTTCCCACAGAGTAACCATCTTTAACCAATGAGCTTTCACGTTAGTGGCACATAAACGGTCTGTCAGGATTCTGAAATTCCCCTACGTGGCGGAATGCCCTGCAGCTCTTTAATGCCATCATTGTGGCAGTGAGTCAGTCAGCGAGAGAGCATTCCCCCTCTCACATTATCTCATCCTCTGTGTGCATGTGACTCAGGTAGCCAATGGAGACCAGAGTAGTGAGCTGCTAACACGCTGTTGTTGGGGCACTGTGGAGCAGACGCAAGCTCATCCTTCTCTACACTACCCATCACTTGGCTCTAGTTTTTCAAGATTCATCACCAGAGTTATTTAAAACAAAAACAAAAGTGAAGTTTAAGCTGAGAACACGTTATCTGAAATGAATGCTACACCGCTGTTATTCTCTGAACTTGCTGCCAATATTTGTTGTCTGAGCGACTACTTGGTCTAAGGCCTACAAGTTGGTCTGTTGGAATTCGTGGTCGACCGATAGTGGATTTTGACATATCAATAACACAGGTGGTGGAAAAGACCAATAACCAATTAAATGGCAAATAGTTTTCAAAATTGACTTATGGAATGTTCCAAAGTTTTTGTAGTCTTTACTGTGATGCCCACAGACATAGAGGCTGCAAGAGTCTAAATTAAATAATATCCCAGATGCAGTGTTTGTTTGCATGACTCTTACAGGAACTTAATATAAATTAGAGTAGAATTGAAGAATAATCAACATTCATAAGTATTGCTAGTGCTACACTTGGCTTTACTTTCAAAATCACAGACACCATCATATCATTTTCTCTCATCCAACACCTCTGACACATTCACAGTGCCTCCCCCCAGTGCACACAATTGTAACTGCGAGATTTGGTGGGGGATTCCGAGGGAAGGTAGGTTATTCAGCGCTACTCATAGCAGGCAAAAGGGCAAATTAATAATCAATTTGCAATATTCGAGTATTGTTTTTAAAACTCAACTAGCTGGTTCAGAACGAGCACTCAATTACTCGTGCACATACTTAAAGTGAATCTAATGCGGGGAAAAAGCATGACATTTAATACAGGTCTATATAAATATTAACAAGCCCAAAATACACCAGGGACTCTTATTATTAAATGTCTGTGCTTCCAGTTTACACAAACGCATACAGGAAACAAAATATGCACTCTTACAATCATCTACAACGTATTACAATAACATCAGTATAAAGGTAACGTTGTTGTATGCTGACAGGGCACATTTCCACACACAGTAGTCGTATTTGTTTTGCATGCCCTTTCTTTAATTTAGAACACTTAATAATCTAATCAAAATGGCAAAATAGGCAGCTAAGTAATGATAAAAATATGGATGAATATATCAATGATGACAGATCTAGATGCAGTAAATCCCCACAAGTTCTCAATGATTGTTTTTATTTCACCTCTAAAGGCTGCTGTTATACTTTTGAACCAAGATGTTCTAACTATCCTTCAGTGCCGAACAGAGGGGAATAAAAATACATTATTTAATTTATAATGTTTTTGGCCGATATCAGATAGTTCTAAAAAGTAATCGGCAACGATTAATTGGTAAAACCAATATAGTGGACGACTTACTGTTGGAATATTTGTGATCATGTGTGAGTTAGCAGTGATTTGTGGTAACTTTGCCAGGCAGTATAGATCCAGACAGTTTACACTTCAGGTTTTCATAAATATATATATAGAACCTTGCATGCAGTGTAGAGCTTGATAATACATTTATAAAGGCCTTTCTTTGAAAATAAGAAAACGCAATCAGTCTGCAAATATATAAAAGCTATTGTTGATGTTTCATGTCATATTTTCTTTTGTCTCTCTCTTCTCCCCCTTTCCCACCACTGAGGTCATTACAAATTAATTAACTTTCCTTAATGCTTCCTGTTTAACTGCCATCTTTCAAATTGAAGAGCTCCTCAAATATGAATAGTGGCTGTCACAAGAGCTAGCTACTGTATGAGAGAGAGATTCACTCAAAAACCTCTCCAAGAACATTCTCCACTTTTGTGCTTTCAAAAAGTCACTTTTTTTTAAATGGACTGTCTATGATTTATAAAGCATATTCTCCAGAGAATAAGGCTACCTTAAAGCACACATGAAACCCATTTTATGCTGTATAAATTAAAATTACTGCCTGAGATATGTAACAGAATATACTCAACTTCTATACAGTGCATCTGGAAAGTATTCACAGCGCTTCACTCTTTCCACATTTCGTTATGTTACAGCTTTATTCCAAAACAATACCCCATAATGACAACATTAAAGAAGTTTGTTTGAAATCTTTACAGATTTAATACAAATAAAAAATGAAATAAATCACATGTACAGAAGTATTCACAGCCTTTGCTCAATACTTTGTTGAAGCACCTTTGGTACCAATTACAGCCTCAAGTTTTTTTTGTGTATGATGCTACAAGCTTGGCTTACCTATTTTTGGGCAGTTTCTCCCATTCTTCTTTGCAGGACATCTCAAGCTCCATCAGGTTGGATGGGGAGCATTGGTGCACAGCCATTTTCAGATCTCTCCAGAGATGTTCAATCGGGTTCAAGTATGGGCTCTGGCTGGGCCACTCAAGAACATTCACAGAGTTGTCCCATAGCCACTCCTTTGTTATCTTGGCTGTGTGCTTGGGGTCGTTGTCCTGTTGGAAGAGGAACCTTCACCCTAGTCTGAGGTCCAGAGCACTCATTGAATGTACATTGCTGCATTCTTTCCCTCGATCCTGACTAGTCTCCTGCCACTGAAAAACCTCCCCACAGCATGATGCTGACACCACCATGCTTCACTGTAGGGATGGTATTGGCCAGGTGATGAGCGGTGCCTGGGCTCCTTTTCAGAAACATATAGTGCATTAAATGCTTAGGGTGATTTAGAATTGGTGTCAAAGTAGTTTGTCCAGCACAGCACGCTCAGACTCCATTTGTTTACAGAGTTGAGCTGACGGAGTTAAGCGGTGTCTTCACGTTAAGGTGCTAACTAGTTTGTGAACTTGACCGTTAAGTTAAGGGCCTGGGTAGCTAAGCGAGTAAAGACGCTGACTACCACACCTGGAGTTGCAAGTTTGAATCGAGGGCGTGCTGAGTGACTCCAGCCAGGTCTCCTAAGCAACCAAATTGGCAGTTGCTCGGGATGGTAGAGTCACATGGGGTCAACTCCTCGTGGTCGCTATAATGTGGTTCTCTCTCTCAGTGGGGCTTGTGATGAGTTGCGCGTGGATGCCGCATAGAAAAGGCAACTGAGATTCCTCCTCTGCCACACGGATTGTAGTGAGTCACTATGCCATCATGAGGACTTAGAGCGCATTGGGAATTGGGCATTCCAAATTGGGGAGAAAAATGGAGATAAATAAAAAAAATAAACAATGATCCCATAAATTTCCCTTTTCAATATAACTAATATAACATTAACCTGTCCCTGACAACAATGTCACTCATGTTTTTCACATCTGTTTGCTATGTTAGCTAGCTATAGTTTGTCAGTGCAGTCAGTAATTTAGCAGATTAAAAGGTAAGCATCAGAGCATCTTTTTTGCAGCTCCGCAGGCAATGCTGCGGTGGTGAATTGTGACTGTTGAGTGTTGATTTCATGCTATGTTTTTACCTAGTTGGTGAGATGCAATGCTGTAAAATAAATAAATAACATCCATATTTTACTCTCTATGTCAAAGAGCTTATAGCTAACTTGCTAACCACGGAGCTACTTTCATACCTTGTCAGCTGATTGGAAGCTAATGTGTAAACATGTATTCACCAAACCATTTTGTTCAGGATTCACAGTTTGGTACCCCCTTCAACCAAACAATTCCAGTCGTTGCATTTACAAAATGTAATATTTAAATGTCTGGTTTTCGACTGTTGAAAGTTTCCCCTGAACTTGTATAGCCGAATACGGTGTAACACCGCTGCAGTTGTTTATCTCTTGACTCAGCAGGTGTAAATGCAGAGAAGCTGTGCTTCTTGTTTTACAACCTGCCCCTAATTGACTGGCAGTATTAAAATAGTCAGCATTTGACTGATACTAAATAGTACTACAGATGTTTATTTAGCAATAAATTCTATTTGAGTGTATTCTTTTTTTATATGATCAGCCATTGACTGACACTAAACATACAGTACTGATGTTTATTGTATTTTAATTTATTCTTTATTTTCTCAGTGTTTATTTCTAGAATTTGTTGACTATGTATAATAATGTCAAATATTCTTATATTTGTATAAAATATTTGTTTTAGAAAGCAGCCTTCTGATTACCTTTGCATAATCATATCGGTGCAAAATAGGTTCACGATCCACAAAGAAAAGGTCTGTTTTCAGTGAATTTCCCCATCTAAAATCGGTATCATTTCAAAAATCTCATATCGGTCAGGCTCTAGTCTCAATGATGCATTGCTTTATTGATGTCATTAAACATCAAACACCTGGTATCTGGGATATCTCTTAATTGAGAATACTGTTTCTGAGATTAGAAATTCGCTGTGGATGATGTCATGAGTTAATGTTAAAATACAATGACAGGGGTAGAGTTCCATTAGTAAGGCTTATCTGTGTTAGGCTTATGTCTTCATACATTATGCATACATTATGCTGATACATTAGTGTCAGTCTCAGACAGCATGATCACGGACCGGCCACAGTCCATGCACTAACATTCTGATGCACATAGCACACAAACCTGAAAATTTGGTGCAAATCGTATTGGCTGGTTTGACGGAATTCACATGAGTAGATGCACACATGTCGTTTATCAGTCTGCCTGGAAGACTAGATGTGTTCAAGTTTCCATGTTGATTCAAAGAGTGCTTTTGTGGATGAAATAATCACAGAAAGTTTGCCAGGTTAGTAACATAAAATCTTTTGAAGATATTCAGAGTTTCGTTTGAGGCACGTAGCAGAAAGTGAAGTGAAGTCAAGTCAATTCAAGTGGTTTTTCAACACAGGACTGTGTTGGTCCTGAAATGGATATCTTCGAGCAGAGCTGCATTTTCTGCTTTGTTAGTTATATCTGTGAAATGGTCTTTATTGAGGTTTTCTGTACTGCACATAGACTCTACATAATTTCTGCTATCCTCCCATTTGTTTTCCGTGCAATCACTCATGGAGACTCGCGCACCATTATATAAATACTTTTCCCCCATGCCGGTCTTTTATTATGGTATGATATGTCTCTGATAACCCTGCCCTATACACCCTGTAATGACAAAACTGACTGTGATTAGTCGCTTAGCATGTCAGTTAGATGGCTTTTCTTGTCTAAATATGTGGTTCTTGGTAGGGATGCACCGATCCGATACCTTGGTCTGTATCGGCTCCAATACTGAAGCTTTTAGACGGATCGGGTATCTGTGCAACAAGCATTTTATTCAAAGCCACTTGAAGAAGTGCATTAGCTCTGTGAATCTCACAAGGCTGTGTAATAAGTAAATATAGAAAATGCACGCGCAGCTCCAGTGCATCAGCGAATGGCGCTGCTCTGTTTACACACACACGCGGCTATTTTTTTCTTCACGCTTTGCGCCATTTTTGAGCTTTACTCGCGAACAACATGGCAGATGTAGATGCTCAATAGTTTGGTTCACTTATAATATACATTTAGAATGGCACTGGAGGTGCATTTTACCAGAATTTGAATAAGAAGCTAATTAAACTACTGTGAACTTGCCTACAAACAGACAAACTTACAGGACTTCCTGGAGAGTTCACTATGTAAAAATAAATGTGTGAGGGTTTAAAAGTTAAAGGTGCATGGTTGAGATATATTACTATTATAATATATTATTATTTGTTTACAAATTATAATAATATTTAAGTTGAATGGGTTCAAAAAATAACTGTGAATGAAAAACGATCTGATATCTTACAACTAAATTAACAAAAAAGAGATCTGAATCCTTTAAAGTCCAGATACAAGTTGAGAATTTTGCTTTTAAAATAAAACAGCTTTTCTACTGATGACTTATACTGGAATTTCTGTTAATTTGCTGCTACATTATCCAGTATATTAGTTAATTATAAAGTGTTTCTTAAGCTATACATCTATATAGCAATATTAGAGGTTCGTGTTTCTTTACAGATTAAAGAGTACTCCCAATTAGTTCACACAATAATGTAAAGATATTCAAAACTGATTATGCAAAAAAACAACACTGGTATTGGATTGGGATCGTTATTGTATCGGCCAATACTGAGATTTCCGATATCGGATTAGAAGAGAAAAAGTGGTATTGGTGCATCCCTAGTTACATTTACGCATTTGGCAGACGCTTTTATCCAAAGCGACTTACACTGCATTTATTACATGTACAATCCCCCCCGGAGCAACCTGAAGTTAAGTGCCTTGCTCAAGGACACAATGGTGGTGGCTGTGGGGATCGAACCAGGGACCGTCTGATTAACAGTTATGCGCTTTAGCCCACTATGCCACCACCACTCCCTAGTTCTTGGCCAATGACATGAATGAATGATTGACATCATATATAAATTTTTTAATATACTGTAGAACAATGGTTCTTAAAGCGGATTATAGGCTCATATAATTGCAGTACACATTAGAATATGATTTGCCCGGAAAGTAGTTATTTCCTCTGTATATAATTTCATGTATGTCACTGACTTGACACCCTTGACTTATACACTTGCTTAAAAAACTACTGAAAGATTTAGCCAAGCTTTTTACACATTTGAGTCTCAAGAGGGCTTCAAAAGGCTTTCAGGTTTCCCAGTTTATATTCTCAAAAACCCCTCCCCGAGAACCCTCCAAAAAGCCAAATATCTACCCCACTCCTGCAAAGGACATTTATCATTCCAAATTAAGGACTTCGCTATGCTATCAAATTACTTGATATAAGAGAGGGGGACTCTAATTGACACTGTATCCTGAGAATTTAGAAAAGGAATTAATAATTCTGTGGAGGCAAGGCATAGATCTAGTGGGGTCGGAGATGAATAATAAAATATCATCTGCGTAAAGCAAAAGCTTATGCACCATACCTCCCACCACCAACACTCCTGGAAAAGCATCTTCCTTTCTTATTGCTGCTTCTAACATTAGTGCAAAAATCGAACCCCAAATTTCCCTCCGAACCAAACAAACAGAAAAAAGAAAAATGTGCACATTAACCCTATGCACAACAGCGCCAACTGGCGTCATACCCTCTAAACCTGTACGACTATGAGAGCCCCCGTGACAACTTTTCCATTGGATTGCTGAAGTCCGGTGTTTCTATACAAATTTTGTGAGACAGAATTACAGAATATAATCTATAAAACAAACTCCAGCCAATTGACGGAATAAACACAAAGAACATGTAGATTAATCCACAATACTGTCCAGAAGGAGTGTTATTACACAAAACAAACTCCAGCCGCTAGGTGGAACTAGCACAAAAAGAAACTATGTTTCTTTGGACAGTCAAGTGAATGTTCAGTGAGTCGGTCCACTTGCATTGTGAGTACCACAAAATAACTTCCTCACTCCATGACATTGCTTGCTGGGGGACATGTAAAAGTTTTACGGCCATCTTTGGCATCTATTCTCAATTTGTCTGGGAACATCAGTGCATAAGTGACCTTCTGTTTATGTAAGAGTTTCTTGCATTCCTTGAATTGATCACATTCTCTCTTGTCGAATTGCAATTGCAAAAGTCTGGGAAAAAGAAAATGCTGTGGTTCTTCCAAGAAAGGCTTCCTTTATCCCTCTCCTCACGTAACACAAGATCTTTATCGGATGATCTCAGAAGTTTGGCCAGAATTGATCGGGGCCTGTCCATTATTCCACCTGCTATGGTTCTCCATGTCCTCCAACTTCTCCCAGACATGCTCCAAATCCACCTCGGTCACTAGCGGATTGGCAGATAATTTCCTCTCCCATGACTCCAGATAATCGTTCTGTTTCTTGACATCCCCCACTCTTGTAACTACCTCAGTGAATTTCGTTTCCATGGCAGTGATCGATGGACTGATTACAGCAAGATACTCCTAGTCAGCAATGACCTTCTTCAGCATTGCAACATGTTCAACATTTCACGCTGAATTTCCCAAAACTCTCCTACCAAATCAACTCCCCGGCTTGAGGCCTCCATGTTTGATGTCATTTAACGTAACATGAGATCATATGAAGCTCTAATGATGGCACGCGAGAGGAGCACCACGACTCGTGCCTGATTGAGGAGAGGAAGAAAACCTATGTCCAGATGCATTCTAAACTTTCCAAACAGATTCAGGTGATGTAGATCGCAAAGTATGTGGGAATTATCATGCAAAAATACAAAATAAGTAAATAGCACTGTCATTGTGAAATAAAGCAGAGCTGGATCTGGCATTCCACTTAAGCAACACTTGCATGTCAGAGCATCTAAAAAGCAAAGAACCTGGTGTCATATCTTTAATGCATCCTTTATTAAAGTTTGGATAATAAGGAAGTGGGTCATAAACTCTGAAAATGGTATTTCTCTGTGCAGTCAGCGCCACTTCTATGAGTCACATGAAGGTGGAGAGATTGAAACTGCACCCGGCTGATGCACACTCTGCCGTGGGGACGCTTGTCCCTTGCTGCTAAATTATAATTTGATGACTTACGACATATTGAATCATAATATCCTCTTTGTGTTATGCTGTGAATCTTATTGTGAAGAAAATCGGCGATAAGCAGCTCTAATAAGAAGAGAGATTTAAAGAGTTAGAGGGAGTTAAAGATGGATCAAAGTGAACAAAGGTGAGAGTGTGTAGTCTTAGCCCATTATTCACTGCAACAAAATAAACTTTTGATTAGTCTTTTTTGGCTCGTTTTCCCAAAAATAATATCTAAAACTTTAAAACTACGTACATTTACTTTAGGAGCTATACTGCAGAAGAAAAATTGTTATTGGAGAATGTTGGATACAATATTTAATATTTAAAGGTGTCATGAATTGGATTTTTATTTTATATTATAATGTTCCTTGAGGTCTACTTATAAAGTTAGTGTGTGTTTTTTTTTTTTTTTTTTTTTTTTTTCATTAAAAGTAGTCATAATTTAGGAATAATTGGTCATTTTCTATCAAGTTTTTGAGCCTCTGATTCAAACGCTCCATTTTTTGGGGCATATGTTCTTGAAAACTTCAGTGTAAATGCCCACTGCTGTGATTGGGTAACATCTTTGCATGTGGATAACTGTAAATGCCCACACCATTACGAGCATGTGGGGTTGTTTTGAAAACTTCCTATGGTTAAAAAAATTAAATCCAGAGGAATTCATCTATACAAGTCTGAGCTAGAGTCCGATCCCGAATTAACCCACTCCACAAACACCATAGATACTGCAGTCTGTGACAGTGTGGTAAGTAATCAATGTAATTTACTTACCTATATTACACAAATAGATATTACATTTATTGTTGTTTAAACCAAGACTCGACACTACATTGTGTATCTTGTTACATAGTTGGGGCATTTTCCAATGGTGAAACATTTCCTTGTTTTACAATTGCTGAGTAACGCACGACATTACCAAATAAAGTGTAAATACATGGTGCTATCACATTTATAACTGTGAAAGGATACACTTACTCTGCAACATGTAAACGTATACAGGATACATTCACCGGAATTTGTCGCAATGTCGTTCGTCATTTAATCATATTTCATCATATATTTAGTGTACTCTTTCTTAATGTTGGGATCCTTGCGAAGCAATTGTAAGAGATCTTCCCCCAACCTAGCACTGCAACGTCTTTACATCTTTGTGGCCATCGTGACACAAAAAAACCTCCTGTTGCTCCAAAAATAATTTCACCGCTCTAACCGCAAGACCGGTGGGCGGGCCTAAGCAGTGCCTAAGCAGTAAATTAGGCGTTGATCTGTTTATGCAGAGGCTGGCCGATGGCCATGTAATGCCCCATTATGACGTATTAGTGAGGAGGAAGTAGAGTTTAAAGTATTGAAGTTTTTCTTTACTGCACTGGCAGAAATTTGAACAATTAAAAAAATACACATATATTCAAGATAAGTTCTGTTAAAGCAAGTCAAAATATCTAATATGTTGCTTCTCAAGTAAATGGACCTTGTTTTAAGGAATTTTAGATCATTTAAATGTAGAAGACAAAAACTCTTGATTACAGTCATTTTGCAGTGAATTTTTAACTGAATTAAATGTTTTTCTTTTCTTGTAATTCCGTAAATGTCATTTAGAGTTAGTTTTTTTTTTAAAGGTGATTTTGTCCTCTTTATTGTTAGTAAGCAGTAAGCACATTTAATGCAATCTTTTAAGTTGAGGTACAAGTTGAATAGTCAGTTAAGAGCTAATGATTAATCGTTGTAATAATCGACCGAATAGTCGAATAATTGTTTTAATAATCATTAGATTAGTTGATTATCAAAATAATTGTTAGTTGCAGCCCTAATGCATAGTCATTTACTCCTAAATGTAAAATATATGCCCAAATGTCAGTGTTGGTGCAACATATACCATTGGTCTGATTTGACAAAGGCTTGAAGTATTTGTATTTATGTTGGGGTCAGTAAATGTTATTTTTTCAGACAGTATAATTTAGTCATGCCTAAACTTTTATATTTAGCCTGAATTATGTGCTTGGATTGAGCAAAGCTGTAATTAAATTTCATAAATACTCCTTCGTATTATTGAGTTGCACTAACAATGAGCTGAGAGTGCAGTGGCAATGAATTACCTGTGAAGTTAACATGTAATTTAGTCTTCAGTGGGATTAACTATGTTTTTAGCTGTTTTGCTTGACTTTGTTGCTGGGTGGGTAGGAGGGTATTTTTAATGTCTCAAGCTCTAACAGGTGATGCAGAAAAATTGTCCACGCTATGTAATGTTAATGTTAAACGGAGTTCAAAACATTGACTAATGTTTGCACCCATCAGCCACCTCTGTTGTTGTCAGAAATTCTCTCTCGAGGGAGCCTCATTCTGGAGGGGACCTGGTGACGCACTTCATAATTCTGATGAGAGAATCACCCTCCCTCCCGTCTTCCTCCGATTTCCCTTTTTTCAAACTCAAGCTCTCTCGCGCTTAGCAGTCACACAGCTAGCGTGACTACTGAAGGCTTTTTCTCCGCAGGGAGCCCTTGCATGCTACTGTTGCTGCTGCGATCAGTGTGTGTTTACGTGTTTGAATCAGACAATCTCAAGATATGGCTTTGTTTTGAGTTTTTCTTGCAAGATGAAGAAGTTTGTGACCATTGTTTTACGTGGCCTGGTCAGCCTGTCTGTAAAACCTGGAGATTCAACCTGGAGAAAGGAACATGCCCAGCAGCTCAAGAGAGAGGCCAAGAGAAGAAGGACTGTGTCTAAGTGTGCAAAGGTGATTACGAATAGATGTCCTGCTTTTAAGATGGAAGGGGGGCGTGCTAACACTAAACTGTACCTCTCAAGTAAGGTGAAATGATGGATGGATGACTAACTTTTTGCTAGTGGTTCAAATGTGTTGGTGTTGTATGTTTGACAATTACAGAGTGACAATTGTTTTTATTTCTTCTCAGAAGTGGCAACCTATGGGCAACTTTCAATGTTAATCCAGAATTGCTGATGACGTCTATAAATCTAATCATAGAAGTATAGTGTAGTCATAGTTCCAAAAGGTAACCAATCTCTTGTATGATTTCATCCATACTGTGCCAAGATGGTCATCGGTTTTTGTTCATCACAGGCTTTGTCATTTTGCCCTTAATAGAATTGCCTCAGAATTATGGTAATGAATTTGATTTGATTGGATATATTAAGGTAGGGGAGGGGAGTTATGGGGCTTGCAAAGATTTGGTCATTTGAATGTTCTCATCTTTGCTGGCAGAAGCAGTCATCATTCATTTGCATTGTTCACATTAATCTAATAAGAGTTGACTGTCTCGGACATCTGAATTATGTATGCCCTCTTCTCCAAACTCTTTACAAAAAAAGAAAAGAAAAAGAAAACAGTGCACGTTTTCTGAGGTAACATCTTTTCAAAAGAATATGATGGTAAGGATGAAGAGAGCAGTGTCATGTAGGTTTTTTATGTTTAATGGAGTGGTGCTCTGCTGGGATTTTTGACCTGTGGTGCATATTTCAAGTTAAATCAGCTTTGGTCTTCAGCACTGAAATAAATATATCTGATTTGGAGCCAGTACAACTGGATGCTTACCTCTTGCAAATCTGAGTTACGCAAGAAGAATGCTGACGATAATGTTGGAGGACTTGGTTCTCTCTCACAGTTTAATGGTTTGAGTATAGCTTCGATATAGCCTAGAGCTTAATGGTCCATATAAAATGTGTTCCTTTTGAAAAGTTTTTAATTGTTAGGATGGTTCAACTTAGTATTCCTGACTGTAATATCTTCAAAATAGTATCCATTAAAGGGATGATATCATAACTAGTCACATTTTTCTAGATCGTTTAAATCAAGAGCCCATTGCATATCATAAGTTTCCCTAGAAAGACTTCCATCTGTGTACTGACCAGTCTCAAACCTGCTTAAATTCAGTGGGCAACCAGTCTAGAGCTGCTGGGTGACATGCCTTCTGTAAGTGCCATTTTTGTATGTTCATACATGATATAATGCACTGCTCACCATTAGGAAGCAGTTGTGTATAATGTGCCAACTTTATAACCATTTTCTTTCCCATGATCCAAATTGGAGAGGATGTAATCGCTGCGCGGGCGAGCTGAATAGGGCACGGGCCAGGATTTTGACAGTTCGTTATGATATTAAGGGAAGACTGGGGCAGATGGAGACGCGGTCGCTTGACGGCAAGATAAGGCCGTGCGCTCCTGTGGAGGGCCGGAGCTCGTTAGGCAGAGTGAATCTGCATAGAATTGTTGCATTGCTCGCGGGGCATGTGTTGGCACGAGGTCCTCCTCAAATTCATCCTGTTCGACATCGCGGCCCCGCCTTGCCGCCTCTTGTGATCCCTCGGGTATCACATAAGATGCGGGTGGGAGGGCATGGCAGGCTGAATTGTCCCTCAGAATGAGGGCGATTGTGACTCATGCCCTCGCAGTGAGGTCTGTCTCCATGAAAGCTGACTCTGCTTGGGCACGGCCCAAGTATACTGGATAAATGCTAGCAAATACGCTGGTTATTTGATGCTAGTGCAACATATGACACAAAAAACATACAATAGTGCAACATAACAGTGCAGTGCAACAGTAAACTGTCTGGTATAGTTATGTAAGCTGTATGTGTGTGTCAGTATGCAATGTTAGCTGATAAGTAGTTTTTAGTTTAGTCTCAAAGTTTGTTGTAAAACAATCATATCTGTGTAATTTGAATTATGTTACCTCATCTGTCAGCATGATGCTGGTGGATCACATTCAGTATATTTGTACGTTACATCATTGTTTTGGCTGATGCTCGCTTGCTCACGTCACTTTGGAGTAGGGTTGTGCCGATGGACGATGATGGCTGACCAACATCACGATTTAGAGCCACCATCGTGATTCCACGCCCCCTTTTGCGAGTCTTGCTAGTGTGACTCACTAATCCTAGTCTCGTCTATAGTTAACCTAAAAACTTTGCAGGGATTGCTCTGTAAATTAAATTGAGAATATAACTAATGCATATATGCTATTTTAAATACCGTGGTATATGCCAGAGACGTGACGTGTTAGTCTGTGAAAATACCGTGTCAGGCAGGCTGCACAAATATTGATCTTGACATAGTTAGCTTCTTGTCTTTTTTTTACATGTCTTACACTGTACATTTAGATTAAAATATTTTATGTTGTAGGCTACAAGAAAATAGCCTTTATTACTTAATTATTAGTAGTTGTAGTGTCTCAGAAAATCTTGCTCATTGTCACATAGCTCTTGTGTACACTGAAGCGGCAGTTTAAGATAAACCCAGACCAGCGAATGTCAAATAACTTTTGTCTGGTTAATACTTTTAAAGAAAAATTTCCTTGGCCATAAATCCATAATGTCAAATCAAATGAAAGAAACAAGGTGAATATGAATAACACACATTTATTAAAACATAGAAGAACAACAAATAAAGAACAAGAAAACGGGAACAACACTCAGACCGAAACTCGGCATTAACATTTCACTTATAATTAGCAGCACAATTAACTTCAGCACAGGCTACAAAATAAATTATGTTACTGAAATATTGTAAAGTGGTCATATGAACTACACAAATGAACGTTTAAAAAATTATATGCAAAATCGAATAGCTCCGCAACGGATGGCGAAAAATGCGTAAAGAAGTCTAATATCTTTCACCATAGACCATGTTTAAATTTCGATGTTTCTGGCCAGAAATACCAACATATTCACTTTATCTGGTTTTAATAATCTGCGGATTAGAGGAACTACACTACCCGCTGTGCTGAAGACCCGCTCTGATGGAGTACTGGTAGCACATATGCACAGATATTTCCGTGCTAATCTTGCCATGAACGGAAACCTTTTGTCGTTCGTTTTCCACCAAGTCAGCGGGTCCTCTTCCCCATCAATGGCCATTTCCTGCATGTACATGGTCATTTCTGCCTCGACCTTTTGCTCATCAGTGAGTAAAATAACGAAATTATAGTTTTTAAGTGGAAAATAGTATTTATGTAAAGAGATATATTAAAATAAATAGTGCAAAACTCTTCTTAAGTGAAAGCTAAAAAACCAAAAATGCTTCACGTGTCGTGCAACCTACAGATAAAGCGCTGACGAGTCATTAGTTGGGTTAGTAAAATAACGAAATTATAATTTTTCAAATAATTTTTGAAAATTATATGAAATTATATAACCCCCATCCACCCACCCACCCACCCCCACCGACGATATCATCGTCCATCGCAATGTTTTACTGTCAACATCGTCAACTGCCAATTTAGGGGACATCGCCCAACCCTACTATGGAGTGTGTGTAATAGCACGAGCAAAAGGTAGCTGGTTGCAGTTCACTTACTGGCCACAGGTGTCATTAATAACAAGGGTTATATATATTAGGGATGTGCACGAGTAGCCGAATATTCTTTCTGCAATATTTATTTGAATAGTAAATATACTATTCGAATTTCGCAAAGTTTTGCTTTGCTGACCATATATACAGTGAGATGCATGTTAAATCCTGAGCACACAAACAAAAACTGGCAGTTATAACAGAATGCACTGGGTGGTGATCTTGAGTGTGGACACACGATGATCACATTTGTTGAGCAAACTTTTCTGTCAGTTCAGACACCAGAAAAGTGGGTTAATTTGAAAATGTGTCTGTAAAGGGATCAATGGAAAGGAGGAGGCGAGAACCGGCTTGATAATATAAATGATAGTTTTAATGATAAACTTAAAAGGCAAACACACACATGACGGACATGTCCGTAAACTATCTCTCTCTCCCGCATGATACTCTGCAGTCGACCTTTATCCCTCTCAAAGGCTTGATTAGCCTAATACGGTACCGGGTGTGTAGGATCACGACCCGGCCCCGCCCTCCGCCCTGCCACAGTGGCTTACTGTGAGAAAGCTGGGTTCCTGTTTAAATATACGGGATAAGCGGTGTACACTTTACTCTTGTATATGTGCAGCTTGCCAGAAAGCAGCATCCCCATATAGTGTTGTCAAAAATACCAGTACTCCGGTACCAAGTCGGTACTCAAACAAAAAATTATTTACGATACCAGAATTTCTGGAGGTACCGAGTACCGGGTCTACCTGGTACCCATGCAGAGTCGGAAAGTTTCGAACGTTCACAACAAGTAAAAGATGATGACAAGCAAAGCTGCTGCGGCGTCTCAACTGAATCTTGTCGAAAAGAAAAGTGGAAAAAGCCAGGTTTGGAAATTCATAGGTTAGGGAAACATCATCATAGATCAGCAAAAACCTATTTGTAAACGCTGCTTTCGCAATTTTCTGACGAAAGGAGGAAACGCATCAAACTTAATACATTTACATTTATGCATTTGGCAGACGCTTTTATCCAAAGCGACTTACAGTGCAATTATTACAGGGACAATCCCCCCAGAACAACCTGGAGTTAAGTGCCTTGCTCAAGGACACAATGGTGGTGGCCGTGGGGTTCAAACCAAGGACCTTCTGATTAACAGCCCTGTGCTTTAGCCACTATACCACCACCACTCCATAATAAAGCATATGAAAGACAGACACTCATGAGATGCAATATAAATATGATATATGTTTTTATTATATGCAGAGTGATGTTCGCTGGAACACTGTGGGGAGTGGAGAGTCTTCACGTTGCTGTGAAAATTCTGCCTGCTGATTCGTATAGTCGATGGCAAAGCAGTAAATGCCCCATTTACACCTGATGTTAAGTTTTAATCGTTGATCCATTTTAAATGGGATGGGGCTAAAGACAGGTGCAAATTGGGTCCACAACATTTTGAGATTTGTCCACTTCAATCACACTCGGAGGTCGTCAAATGTGGTTGATAATACATGTGAACACATTGGCCTCATAGTTTAACGATCAATGCTTAAATGCATTCGAACAGCAGCAAACTTATGCAGACTCACCTGCCAATCAACCAATGTGCTAAAAAAATAGGTTAAAATTTGCCAAGTTACATGTGGCTTTAAAAGCAAACAACCACCCAATTCAGAAAGTTTGAAAAAGTGAAAAAATATACATGCACAAGAACTTAATACCATCTAATACCCACATGCAGTGACACTGATGAGAAGCACACACATCTGAAGATCAGTTAATACAGGTACTCCACTAAAATAACTTTTAATACAATTAAAATACAATTAAATGCATGTATTTTGGGTGAAACAGTGCACTTTTTGGGGGGGCTTTATGATCATGCTGCATTTTATATATATATATATATATATACAGTGAGGAAAATAAGTATTTGAACACCCTGCTATTTTGCAAGTTCTCCCACTTAGAAATCATGGAGGGGTCTGAAATTGTCGTCGTAGGTGCATGTCCACTGTGAGAGACATAATCTAAAAAAAAAATCCAGAAATCACAATGTATGATTTTTTAACTATTTATTTGTATGATACAGCTGCAAATAAGTATTTGAACACCTGTCTATCAGCTAGAATTCTGACCCTCAAAGACCTGTTAGTCTGCCTTTAAAATGTCCACCTCCACTCCATTTATTATCCTAAATTAGATGCACCTGTTTGAGGTCGTTAGCTGCATAAAGACACCTGTCCACCCCATACAATCAGTAAGAATCCAACTACTAACATGGCCAAGACCAAAGAGCTGTCCAAAGACACTAGAGACAAAATTGTACACCTCCACAAGGCTGGAAAGGGCTACGGGGAAATTGCCAAGCAGCTTGGTGAAAAAAGGTCCACTGTTGGAGCAATCATTAGAATATGGAAGAAGCTAAACATGACTGTCAATCTCCCTCGGACTGGGGCTCCATGCAAGATCTCACCTCGTGGGGTCTCAATGATCATAAGAAAGGTGAGAAATCAGCCCAGAACTACACGGGAGGAGCTGGTCAATGACCTGAAAAGAGCTGGGACCACCGTTTCCAAGGTTACTGTTCGTAATACACTAAGACGTCACGGTTTGAAATCATGCATGGCACGGAAGGTTCCCCTGCTTAAACCAGCACATGTCAAGGCCCGTCTTAAGTTTGCCAATGACCATTTGGATGATCCAGAGGAGTCATGGGAGAAAGTCATGTGGTCAGATGAGACCAAAATAGAACTTTTTGGTCATAATTCCACTAACCGTGTTTGGAGGAAGAAGAATGATGAGTACCATCCCAAGAACACCATCCCTACTGTGAAGCATGGGGGTGGTAGCATCATGCTTTGGGGGTGTTTTTCTGCACATGGGACAGGGCGACTGCACTGTATTAAGGAGAGGATGACAGGGGCCATGTATTGCGAGATTTTGGGGAACAACCTCCTTCCCTCAGTTAGAGCATTGAAGATGGGTCGAGGCTGGGGCTTCCAACATGACAATGACACGAAGCACACAGCCAGGATAACCAAGGAGTGGCTCTGTAAGAAGCATATCAAGGTTCTGGCGTGGCCTAGCCAGTCTCCAGACCTAAACCCAATAGAGAATCTTTGGAGGGATCTCAAACTCCGTGTTTCTCAGCAACAGCCCAGAAACCTGACTGATCTAGAGAAGATCTGTGTGGAGGAGTGGGCCAAAATCCCTCCTGCAGTGTGTGCAAACCTGGTGAAAAACTACAGGAAACGTTTGACCTCTGTAATTGCAAACAAAGGCTACTGTACCAAATATTAACATTGATTTTCTCAGGTGTTCAAATACTTATTTGCAGCTGTATCATACAAATAAATAGTTAAAAAATCATACATTGTGATTTCTGGATTTTTTTTTTTTAGATTATGTCTCTCACAGTGGACATGCACCTACGATGACAATTTCAGACCCCTCCATGATTTCCAAGTGGGAGAACTTGCAAAATAGCAGGGTGTTCAAATACTTATTTTCCTCACTGTATATATATATATATATATATATATATGTATATTTGAAAACTAAACCTGAGTTGATCTTAATGACATTACTTTATCATAGAAATTGAAAGATATGCTCAGAACATGCATGATGTAAGAAGTGCACTGTTAGGGATCCTTTTGTTTACTAAAATCCATTAGTGCCTCTCTTGCATGTAAATATAAATAGAAACATTTATCTAGTGCTGTCTATGTGTATAACTTGGGAAAATGTTGCTGCCGGTGCTCCGATAAACCTGCCATTCTGTTTGACAGTGAGAGTGTGTACTGTGAATGCAAAAGTTTTGGCTTGCTTGTTTGTCTCTTGTTTCTTGTTTGCATTGCTTGAGACCTTGACATAATGACAAACCTCATGCTATCTGTCAGGCATGGTGGATTTTTCGACAGGCTGAATAAAATACTTTTTTCACAGACAGGTTTTTAAATGCTAACAAATTGCCATTGAACTTGTGATAGTGTTTCCTAGAGAATTTTGTTTTTGCAGTGGGATTTTGCTAATTTTCAGAAGTTCAGGTAGTTTTACATTTTCATTTATGGCTTTAATCCTAAATTTATGGTTAGTGTTTATACAGTGGCAGGCCTATTTGACATTGCACTGCTGTTTGTTGTTCCACCAATTGCCATTTTACAGATTTGTGTTTGGAGTGCTACAAATGGGGGACATTTATCAGTCATGTTAATCAAATCAATCAAGTTCCTGTTTGAATTAAAATATTTACCTAGACTCCATTATATGGGTTGGTGTGCATTTGTACCATGTGTCACGTTCCTGTGTTGTCTGCCCTATGTTCTCTGTTTCACATACCACACGTCACATTCCATGTCACGTTCCTTGTGGTCCGGTCCGTGTTTTCTGTTTCACTCAGCACGTCACATTCCATGTCACGTTTTCCTTGTTGTCCGCCCCGTGTTTCACTGTCTGTGTATAAACTACAATTCCCACAATTCCTGGCCTCTCTCACTGCCTGCACTCTTCATTGTTCTCACCTGGGTCTCGTTTAGTCTTCATTGTGTTTGTGTATTTGACCCTGTTTGTTTCTCCTTTCCCCTGTCGGTCTTTGTTGAATGTAGATGCCTTATGCCCATGTTTTCCGTCGTTGTTTTCGCCTCTGTTATCTCCTTGTCTGCCGTCCGTGTTCCTGTTAACTCCTTGTGTGCCTTCCGTGTTTTTGTTTACCTTTTTCCCATCGTGGATGTTTTCCTTTGTTCATGTTTTTGTATTACCCCTTTTGTTTAATAAACTGCCGCTGCAGATAGATCCTTGTCCTGTGTCTGACTTCACCCACAACCGTGACAGAAAGACCGAACCCCCCCAAAGGGATCTAGCAGCGGTTTTCCTCGAACTGGCCCGGGCAAATTTTCCCGTCCGCGAGTACTCACGACTCTTCTCCACGGTCGCCATCCACACCGGGCGCGACGACGACGCCCTGAAGACCATCTACTGGGTCGGGTTACCGTCATCCCGGTGGAGAGAGGCGCCGGTACCCGGAGAGCAACCGTGGAGGGAGTTCTGAGGAAACTCGCGCCCGAGGAACCACCCCTCGTGATTCCGGCTGTCGAGGCTGAGCCCTTGCCTACCCGGATCGATGAGCCAGCGCTGCCAACTTCTTCCGCCCGGAGGAGGAGGAGAAGGAAAGCCTCCGCTCTCCAGCTCACGCCTGCCACGGTCAGCGAGCCAGCGCCTGTAGCCTCGACCGTCCCTGAGCCAGCGCCTGTAGCCTCGACCGTCCCGGTTCATCTGATTCTGAAGTCTAGTAACACATCTGAAGTATCTGGTTTAGCAGTGTCAAATATTCACAACAGATCAGTCTCGAGCTCTTAAACTTGCACCTCTGATCATTGCAGCGCTGTGAGGTGGAACCATCTGAATTCAGCACAGAATTCTACATGACCACACTTGAATTTACTCAAGTGTGGTCCATTTTCTCATGACATTGTTGTTAAGGGGATCTGCCAATATCCCTTTGTCAAATAAGGCGTTGAATAAAAATGAGCCGCGCTCAACCGATCAAGCAGTTTGTCAATACGAGGCATTGGATATGTGTCAAATTTAGACACCGTATTGATCTTTCTATAATCTACACAGAACTGGACAGAGCTGTCGTCCTTTGAACCAGCACCACCGGGCTGGCCCAGTCACTGTGGTATTCTTCTATTACCCCCATATCGAGCATGGCCTCGAATTCTTCCTGAACAACTTTTTTTTTTGTGCTCTGGTATCCGATAGGGATGACTGCATACCACTACTGCTGGGGCTGTTTTAATATGCTATTCTATTAGGTTTGTACGACCGGGGAGGGGTGAAAACACGTCAGAGAATTCTCTTTGCAACCGGGCCACGTCCGTGACATGTGACAGTGAGAGGTGGTCTCTGCAAGTGACTGGGGTGCCTCGATTGGCTTTTAAGTTCACCTCCAGCCCGAGCTCCTCCCTCTCCAGAACCAGGCACAGGGACCGCCTCCATGGTTTTAAGAGGTTTAGGTGGTAAATTTGCTGTGCTACACACCTATCTATTCGGTTAACCTTATAATCGACTTTGCTGACTTTTTGTGTGACTTCAAAGGGCCCTTGCCACTTTGCAAGTAATTTAGAGGTTGATGTGGGTAGTAATACAAGGACTTTATCTCTGTGTAAATTACCATAGCTGAGCTCCCATTATGCAGCCGGAACTGACGTTCTTGGCAACGACGAGGTCCATAGCAATTCTTTCGAAGGGGACCTTGATCAAAGGAAGTGGGCGCAAAGACGTTCTTGTGGTGGCTGGTAGATTCACCAGCTGACATTGACGCCCGACCAATAGAAACGGGCCATTAGACAGTGTTCAGTGTCTTTTCCTGCCCTTAGTGACCTGCCATCAGATTATGATGAGTCGTCTGGAATAGCATTTCCTGACAGCTCTTCGGAATCAACAACTAGGTTGTGTCTTTTTTTTTGTCTGAGCGTCCTGTGTCACTCAATTCAACCAATCATTTATAATAGAAAAGTACGGATATGTGAGTGCAATATCTGGCTGAAGATGTTGACCATCAATTATTTTCACTTGGTTGAAGGCATGCCTAAGAGTTTCTTCTCATGTCTGCTCCAGAGGGAAATCCATGTAGGGAATCCCCTTTTGTCCCCGGAATTGAATAGGCAGCATTACTATTGGATAACCGTGAATCACCATGCACAAACCTCACCTTCACCTAGTGGTTAGCACCCAAAGCCTCTTGAACCAGGCATTGATCGATGGAGGTTTGGTTGCAACCCAAATCCACCAAGGCCTGGTATATACCCCCTTAATACTCACAGGTATGCATGTGTTACATCCCTGCTCGATCGGGGGTGGCCTGTGGTGCGTCGGGGACCCGGACCAATGTCCCCCACCTACATCACCAGTCATTAGTCCGGGCTCCCCGCAGCTCCAGCAAACGGGCTCAGTCTCCATGCCCGCACCCATGGCAGCGGGTTCACCAACCTGGGAATGAGAGTGGAAAGTGTTACCGTGGTTATTGTCGGTAAAATGGATAACTTTGAAGCCCGTCTCTCAGAGACAGTTTACCTGATGTGTTGTTCACCAAAGAGTTGACAGCCTTTCTTGACATCATCCTCAACAAACATATTTTTAAATGATGTACGTAGTTTTAACGGCTATTTCTTTCGCCTAGGGTGCTTTAGTTCATCCAGTAGAAAAGTTTGGCTTCTTCCACAGTATAAATCAGACTTTACAGGTCGCCTCAGTGGTGTGTGGTAGGTGCTAATTTCATAGACTGGTTGTTCCACACAAAATCCATTGTTGCATAAAGCAAAAAACAGTCATTTTGCCATCTGAAAAAACCTTGTGAGTGTGGCCTAAATATTTCAATCCTAGTATTGCACCACAGTAAGTCCATTGAAATGGACTTGATCCAATTGTTGCCTTCAACTCCATGCAAAAAGCAACATCAGTGTGGTGTTAAAGGATTTGACAGGTTTTCTTCACTGCAATAGCACTTTATCCACCCACACACCTGTATTTTGGACTGCCCTCCATGCAAGCAAAAATATTGTAGGTCTGCCTGAATGCCTTGCCTTTACACATTTACTCAGTTTTGCGTGAGGTGGGATTGTGCCATATTTGTGCACTAATGCTGGGTGAGAGGGGTTATCAACCCACCCAACTGTTATTTGTGGAGACTAAACCAGTGACACCCACATGGCCTACTTTGAGGTACTCCACGCTTACTCCTGACCTAGGTATATTTTGTATGCAGGTGTGTGTTTTATGAGTGTCACCCAAGGAACTCTGTAGGCTTCATTATTGTACCGTATGGCTGGAAAAAAAATCTAATTATCTGGTTAAATTGGGTATACACCAGACACTGTTGCTGTTGGGTAAAAAAGTTAATTTCACACTATGGTGTGATACTGGTCATATTGCAAAGCTCCATTGTAACAATTTTTGTGTGATATTGCTATGATGATGTTGGTGTAATGAATCTGTTGTCTGCTCTCCAGTTGCTAATCTGTACAGTGACAAGTTTAAACCTTTTTACTGCAACTATTTAAGCAGTGTCAGACAGAATCAGAAAAAGACTTCAATCTCTCCACTGCACCTCAAATACTATTTATTTATTTTTCCATTTAATGTCAAGCATTGTAGAAGGACACTGTTTGGAGTAATTGTAAAATAAAATGGATGTAAGAGATCACAACATTGCTTCATGCAAAGTGGCAGTACGATGCCATATTGCAGTCAGTAGACGAACATGCCCTCATCTGCTCTCAACCAAGATGTGTTTGGGAAGTAATGATCTCTGCTTCATCCGTTCTTTTTTATCTTTTGCTTTGCCTTTCTCAATGTCTTCTTTGATCTCTCTATATTGCAGCCAACCATCCATCTCTCCTTTGCCACGCTGCACTTAGAGCAGCACTAGCCAGCCATTCCCACATGTCAGTCACTGTCAAGCTGACAGGCCCAGACTCATCCCTGTTAGCGCACCATCTATCATTGTGGGTAATAGCTGGGGGGGCTAGGAACCACCGTCAACAGTGCAACAACAGAACTTGGACCTGTTTGTTACTTATTTTGTAATTCAATAGGTTTTAAATGAAAATGCACTGCATGATATTGTGTGGTCAGGATAGCTTTTAGTTTACGAATCGACAAGTGAATAAAATTTTCGAGTTGTGTTTCGAGCTGTGGCACTACAACCGTGTGCTCTTTCAGATGAGTGGGATCCTTCCACTGAGGTCTAAATATTCTTAGATGAGGAATTAAACATTTAACTGACGGCTTATGTTCCCTCAAACCGAACAACATGCAGGCATTTGTCTACAGAAGGCCATGATGGTGTCTGGAACAATACATAAAACCGACAAGTTCAGGGGGCATTCACACAGAAAATGTTTATTGCACTAAATACAGCTGAACGGAATTGAAAAGAGAGAATGTTTATAGTTGCATTAACTCCCACCATACACACTCAATGCACTAAGATTCTTGTCCTGACCCAGATGCAACTGATTTGTCCATTTTAGGGCTGCACGATTTTGACAAATTGGCGATTATTTTGAAAAATCTTGGTATTGCGATTTGGACTTTATTTGTGATGTTATAGGGTTATACAGGGTGGCTATAAAACAGTATGTTATAAAACAGTACTAACGCAATACAATTTTCACTACCTTGTGAAACCTTTAGTCAAGGAAAAATTCAATCCGATCTGTTGAATTCTGATAGCCACAAACCTTTTGGGATGGCAGTGTTAGATTTCAACTTCAGTGTAATATACTTCTTGGCAATCAGTAACAAAGTTTCTGTAAATTGTATTGTCTGGCTCTGCCTGAGGTTGGAATTGATGAAATTACCAAATAAACAAATTTCTGGATTCATTGTGAAGGCGATTCTATGTTTATCAGATATAATGCGGCATACTTTTTGCCAGAATGTATAAACCATAGTGCAGGACCAGGTGGAGTGTAAAAAGCTTTCTTCATCTATACCACATCTGAAGCAAATGGGTGAGAATTATTTGTTGAATTTATGCACTCTAGATGGTGTGAAATAAAGCTGATGAAGAAAATTAAATTGAATTAATCTGGAATTCAAAGAAGACGTGAATACATCTGCATCTATGCTAATGCCTAGATCCTTTTCCCATGTTTTTGGATTTGTCTAATTCAGGTAGTGGGTTATTTGTCATAAAACAATTATATATCCTAGAAATTCTCTTGTAAAGTGGTCGGCTCGAATAAAAGTTTCTCCAGAATATCTCGACTTGCTCCAGCTGTGTGAAACTAGGAAACTTCAGCTGAGTCTTGACTCTTAGGAAGTCTCATACTTGCAGATTACTGGTAATCTGGTAATCAGAAGGACGCTGGTTCGAGACCCACAGCCACCACCATTATGTCCTTGAGCAAGGCACTTAACTCCAGGTTGCTCCAGGGGGATTGTCCCTGTAATAAGGGCTCTGTAAGTCGCTTTGGATAAAAGCGTCTGCCAAATGCATAAATGTAAATGTAAGTAGCCAAAGAATTCTTTATTAATTAAATTGTACCTAGATTTAAACCATTCAAAAGACATAAATACTCCATCCTCACAACATTGTTCCAAGCGGTTAATTCAATTATCAGCCCAGATTTTAAAGTGCTTATCCTGAAAACCTTCTGGAATCAATTTGTTGCCCCGTATTGGTGTCTTAGGGGAGAGAAACTCCTTCTGTTCAAATGTCTATTGTATTTTCCCCACATCTGGAAAGAATGAATGATCATAGGATTGTCAGTTATTGTTTTGATTGATTTAACATCCCAGTTGTATAGCAAGTCTCTGGGATAATTTCCCTTTGTCTCTAGTATTTCTATTTTAAGTCATTTTAAGGATTGCTTCCAAATATCTGGGCCAGGTATCTAGAATGTGCTGCCCAAAAGTACATTTTGAAATTTGGTAGTTTTAGACCTCCCTGATTATAGTCAGTCTAATGCTAACTTGTCTAAGCTAACTCTGGGGGTTTTGCCTCGCCATATGAAGCTTCTGATCATACCATTGAGAGAGCGGAAAAAAGGAGGCTGGTATATGAATTGGGAGGGATTTAAAGATATATAGAAATGTAAGATATTCATCTTCATAACATTTATCCTCCCAAATTGGGTGAGTGGTAGGTCAATCCAGTTGAGATCATTCCCTACTTTCTCCCAAATTTTAGGCAGATTGCACATATAAAGCTTCAAGTCCTTATCTACATTGATACCGAAGTATTTAATATCTGAGGGTGAGAGTTTGAAAGGAAGTCTATTACTTAAAGTATTACATTTAAATACAGATATTGATAGGACTTCACTTTTATCAAAGTTATCCAAAGTTAAGGATTCTGCATCTGGTTTGAGGTTCGGGGGCCCGCTCAATATCCAATGGTTCAGGAAAGTGTTGTGCTCCTAAGACGCTGGGTAACCATTTGGCGAAGAACTTAACGGAGTCACTACCTTCCTTCAGACCTATTATACGTATGTCGTTTTGCCTGCTGTAGCTTTGTTTTTCAAAAGTTTGTTATCTTGTCGTATCTGTTTCACATGAACATCTATCCTACATACTTTGTCTTTGGTGTCACCGATACGATTTTTGGCCTCCATCACTCTTCCTAGAAGGCTACTCATAGTGGAGTGGTAGGTCTTGATAGAGGTTTGTAAATCCGCAGTTTTCAAGTCTATCTTTTGTGAGCAATTTTTGTTGCCTTCCTGAATTTCTTTTATGAGAACTTTAAGGATCTTAAGTTTAGAATGGCAATCCATAACCCAGCATTGAAAGCTAGCATCACGTAGTTGAAAATGTCGATTGTTATGTTTTTTCAGCATTGTTTTAGAATAATTGAGAGAAAAGTTTAGGACTGTCCACTCAGCTCTGTAGCGTCACGTGACCCCAGTCAAAATGTATTTATTTCCATTTGCCTCCTATGTGGTTGTGCACGTATGTACATAGCTCAACAATGGAAAATTCAAATTTTTCTCCCCTCTCCTCTCCCAGATGATCTTAACGGTGTATTTGAGTGATGGGGAGCAGGCCCTGACGGAGGTGCCCATCACTCCGGAGACGACGTGTCGTGATGTGGTGGAGTTCTGTAAGGAACCAGGGGAAAGTGGCTGCCACCTGGCTGAGGTGTGGCGTGGAAATGGTGAGTCCCTCTTAAGCAACATCTTTCCTAGCCACATTCTTCTGGTCCCTATTCATTTAAAATAAGTGAATTTATAGTAATTTACATCAGTGGCTTTTGCTCGTAGTCTTTCTTTCATTTTTTTAAAGGTGCATGCAACAATTTTTTGTTTATGTTGAACTGCGACTTGGACTTATATTGACACCTTTTAGCGTGGATGCAAAAGTTTTAATATTTCAGAAATAGTACTAAGTGCACTTTTTAAATTACAAGTTTGAAAAAAATGGCAGTGGTCTCCGTATCAACACTAATACCTTCATGTGAAATAATCTGTATATGAAATTACAGTAATTTTTCTTACCTCTCCACCTTAGCAGTTTTGTTAAAGACACTCACACAGTATTTTGAAGAATCTGGTAGCAATGGAACACTTTCAGGTTTGACCTCTCTTAGTCCTATCAGACTGTTATTTCTGCTTTGACAGATGGGTGCTTTTTTCCCTTGATGTTAGTTTTTTCTATCAACAGCTTTGTACCAGAAACGTTATCTTTTCTGATGGTGCTTCCTTTCAAAACTCTATATATCCTCAAATATCTAATAGTGTGTCTGTCTGTCATTGAAGCCATGATGATCACAGTTATTTTACAGCATGTGATTGATCACGTAAAGTGCAGCATTATTGCAGGGATGGGGGCGTGGCCGAGTGACGTCTGTGGAGAGAGTGGCCAAGAGAGACAGAGCAGTAAGGATTAACATCTGTAGGAAATCACCTCTAACAGCTGTTTTGTGTTAGCAGTGAGAGTGGAGAGAGATAATAAGGGCAATCCAGACCACCGGGAGGGGGAGAGAGAGACGCACAAAGCTGTGTGTGCGCACAAGCTGTCATTAAAGTACTGAAAAGTATGACAATAAAACTTATGTTGGACTGTTCACCTGGACCCCACTTCCTCCTTCCCAGGTTTCGGCACTACCATGACAAGGTTCTTTAACTCTCTTTGAAGGAGGAAGCGGGGGCCAGGTGAACAGTCCAACATAAGTTTTATTGTCATACTTTTCAGTACTTTAATGACAGCTTGCATCTTTCTCCACAGACATAGTTTGGCCATGCCCCCATCACCACAGTTAGTTTCTAGTTACTATTATAGATTTTTTATTTGTCTCACCAAATTTTTGCTTTTGATGGTCAGTAGTCTCAGTATAATTAAGTCCTACATTTTGAAGTTTACATTAGATGAGCCAAAGTGTCCTGGAAGTTTAAATTGGCTCACATGCACACATACATCTGCTCTCACTCTTTCTCATTTGAAAAATCCCTGAGCCAGTGCACGTTCCCTATATTCTTTTTTTATCCCTTCTTATATTTTGTTTGGGTGGCTTCCCAAACTCCAGATGTCCCTCCACCTGTTAGCCAGGTCGAAAAAGTTTGTTCCTGTCCATCTCTCTGTTCTATATGCCCACTCAGTCCCACCACATTCCTCTGGTTGGAGGCCATGTTTGATTGAATTTCAACTCTTTTGTTCTTTTGATCCCTTTATGTCTGTTTCTCAGGTCTCCTCTCAGGTGTGCCTCCCCCATAATTCCTATTTTTAGATGTTTTACTCTGAAATTAAACACTCTTCAGCATGAGGGATGCTCTCTTTTTGATGTGAACACAGTACCCTCTTCTCACTTTTTTTGTCTTGAAAAACAAAGCATTTTGTGAAACGATTAGTCGGCATTATCGACAACGTCAACAACAAAAAATTGTCATAAAATTTCCGTTATCGAATAGTCATTTCATCTCATTTAACGCAACATGAGATCACATTAAACTCTAATGATGACACGTGAGAGTAGCACTGCAGTTTACGCCTGACTGAGGAGAGGAAGAATCACACAGCTCACAGTCCAGATGCACTCTAAACTTTCACAGCTTCAGGTTGTACTGTAGATCGCAAATTATGAGGCAATTATATGGCCCGATGTAAGGGGGAGAGATTGAAACTACACCTGGCTGATACACAAGGTGTCTTTGGGACGCTCGAGTGTGCACGCTTGCTGCAGCTAGATCATAATGCGATGGATCGCAATTTATTGAATCATAATATATGTCACTATGCGTTTCTTATTGTGAATATAATTGTCTATACACAGTCTATACATTTTTTTTTTTTTTTGTGAGTTAAAGAGTGATTGAAGTGACCAGAAAGGTGAGAGAGGAAGTCTTTGCCCCATTATACACTGCAAAAAAAATAATTTTTGATTTCTTTTTGTTTTGGCATGTTTTCCAATATAAATATCTAAAACTCCTTTAAAACAACATCTATTTTCTTTAGCAGCATTTACCCGAGAAGCAGCATATAAGGTATTTAGACTTGCTTTTAGAGAATAGATCATGAAAATGAGTGTATTTTGTCTTAAATGCACTCGCAGAAGTATAACCAAGTGAAAAAATACACTTATATACAAAATACACTAATATTTTAGAAACATTCTTTTGAAGCATGTCTACATATCTTATGTTTCTTCTCAAGTAAATGTATCTGGTTTTAAGAATTTTAGACCACTTTAAATGGTAAGCAAGACAAAAATACTTTTTTGGAGTGAATATTTGTATGTATTAAACTCACTGATTTAAAGGGGGAAAGAATACTTTAAATGTCATTTAGAGGTATTTTTAAAAGCTGAATTTTCAAGCACATTAAAGTCAGGGCACAAGCTGAATAATCGGTTAAGAGCTAATGATTAATCGTTGCAATAATCACTGAATAGTCGAATAATCGTTAGTTGCAGCCCTATTAACAATAAGGTTGTATTCATTAACAAGAACAATACAGTACAATACTTTTTCTGAATTTATTAATCTTGGTTAATGTTCTTTCCTATGTATACTAATACATTTTCTAACTTTAAAAGTTGAATATCGTAACATTAATTAATTATGAACTACATTACCAAAACCATTAACCAGGATGAATAATTGATGAAAAAAGTAATTGTTCATTGTTAGTTTATGATACTTAATGCATTAACTAATGTCAACGAATTAAATCTAATTAAAAGTTGTTACAAATTACCTATCATCAGAGAGGTTTTATTGCGTTAATGTCTTTGTTTTCCTTGTCCAGAGCGAGCCATCCCCTTTGAGCACATGATGTATGAGCACCTGCAGAAATGGGGTCCCAGAAAGCAGGAGGTGAAGTTCTACCTTCGTCACGAAGACTCGCCCACTGAAAGCAGTGATCAGGGTGAGAATGCTTTCACTAGACTGGCAACAGGCCACATCTTGCCCATCACCAATCTCTTCTCATTGGCTAACATTGATGGGAATGTTTTTGATTCCCATGTCAGTGGCCTCTATATGTGTTCTTTTGAAAAAAGATACAAGCACATCCTGGTTGAACAATTCAGGTTCAATATAATTTGGTGGCCAAGACAACACCTTGAACTCTGTCATGTTCCTCAAACCATACCTGAACTATATTTGCAGTGTAGCAGGGCGCATTATCCAGCTGAATGAGGCCACTGCCATCAGGGAATACCGTTTCCATGAAGGGGTGTACATAGTCTGCAACAATATTTGGGTAGATGGTATGTTTCAAAGTAAAATCCACATGAATCCCAGGACCAAATGTTTCCCAGCAGAACATTACACAGAGCATTACACTGCCTCCACCGGCCTGCCTTCCCATGGTGCATCCTGCCACCATCTCTTCCCCAATGATGTAAATGATGCACACACACCTGACCGTCCACATGATCTAAAAGAAAACGTGATTCATCAGACCAGGCCACCCTCTTCCATTGCTCCATGGTCCAGTTCTGACACCTTTCTATCATGGCCAGCATTACGTTTTTCAGCAGTTTGTGCTGCATTAGCTCTTCTGTGGGATTGGACTAGACGGGCTAGCATTCACTCCCCACATGCATCAGTGTAACTTAGGCACCAATGACCCTGACTCTGGTTCACCGGTTGTCCATCCTTGGACCACTTTTGGTAGTTACTAACCACTGCACACGAGAACACACCACAAGGCCTGCCGTTTTGGAGAAGATCTGACCCAGTCGTCTAGCCATCACAATTTAGCCCTTGTCGAAGTCGCTCTGATCCTTATGGTTGCCCATTTTTCCTGCTTCCAACACATGACATTTAAGAACTAACTGTTCTCTTGTTGCCTAATATATCCCACCCCTTGACAGGTGCCATTGTAACAAGATAATAAATGTTATTCACTTCACCTGTCAGTGGTTTAATTTTGTGGCTGATCAGTGCAAACTCGGACTACATCTACATTAATCTGTATACATTTGAAAATGCCATTTTCATTTTTAAAATGCTCCCTTTTCACACTGCTATTTTCAAGCATTTTCCAAAAGTGGTTTGTTCACACTGAAACATATGAAAATGCTTAAATACCCTTTCTGCATGTGCAAAAAAATAAATAAATCACCATTCCATGTACGGTTTTAAAATGGCATCGTTCTCGTGTTCCGTAACCTGACAGATATATATATATATATACACACATATATATACATATAAACATACACATAAACACACATTGTTTTCTCCTCAGGATACATTTTTTTGTTTAACAAACATAATGCTCTGTCAATCCAAAATGTTATTGAATCTCAAACCTGAATGTTTAACAAAGAAAATGTGAGTTTGTCTTTCTCAGTGGAATATATGTGTGCACAACTATTAGGCAACTATATTACAAAAATAATTTCTCACAACTCAATTTTTAGAGTAGGTGCAACAAATAAGTACACAAAATGAAAATTAAATAACATTCCTGGCCTTTCAAAAATATTCTGTGACCAATATAGCCACCCTTCTTTTCAATAACTGCCATGAGCCTTCCATCCATGGAGCTGAAGCAGCAACCACAGCCTCTCAAATGCTGTTCAAAGAGGTGTATTGTCTTCCCTCAATGTAAATCTCACATTTAAGAAGGGCCCACAAGTTCTTAGTAAGATGTAATTCAGGTGAGGAAGGGGGCCAAGTCATTGTTTGGGCATCTTTGAGGGCCTTGCTGGCTAGCCAAGCAGTGGAGTACTTGGATGCATGTGATGGAGCATTTTCTTGCATACAGATCATGGCCTTCTTGAATGCTGAGGACCTCAAGCAGTGGTACAGGAAGAAGAAAGTACTTTTCAGAAACTGGCAGTAGGTTTTAGAGTTGAGTTTCAGTCCATCTTCAACTCGAATAGGTCCAACTACCTTAGCTTACCTTAACTTAATAATAGCAGCCCATACCAGTACCCCTCCTCCACCTTGCTGGCACCTGACTTGAAGTGGTGCCCTGTGTCCATTAGTGATCCAGCCACGGGCCCATCCATCTGGTCCATCAAGAGTCACTCTCAATTCATCCGTCCATAAAACCTTTGAAAAATCTGCCTTCATGTATTTCTTTGCCCATACTTGAATAATTCAACTTGTGAATATATTCAGTGGTGGTCGTGTTTCAGCCTTCTTAACCTTGGTCATGTCTCATGGCAATTGGCACCATGTACAGCCGTGGCCAAAAGTATTGGCAGTGACACAAATTTTGTGTTTTGCAAAGTTTGCTGCTTCGGTATTTGTAGATTATTGTTTCACATGTTTCTATGGTATAATGGAAAACAATGATAAGCGTTTCATATGTTTTAAAGGCTTTTATTTGCAAAAACATTCAATATATGAGTCAATATTTACTGTGTTGACCCTTGTTCTTCATAGCCTCTGCAATTAACTCTGGCATGCTGGATATCAGCTTCTGGGCGAAATCCTGATTGATGGCAATCCATTCTTGACTTATCAGTGCTCTGATTTGATCACAATTTGTGGGCTTCTCTTTGTCCACCTTGCCTTTTTGATTATTGACCACAGGTTCTCTATGGGACTAAGATCCGTGGTGTTGCCTGGCCACGGATCCAAAATATCAATGCAATTGATTGTGACATGGTGCTCCATCATGCTGGAAAATACATGGATCATCAGCAAATTGCTCCTGGATCATTGGGGGAAGTTGCTCTTGCAGGATGTTTTGATACCATTCTTTATTCTTGGCAGTGTTTTGGGGCAGAATTGTGAGAGCCCACTCCCTTGGATGAAAAGCAACTCCACACATGGATGGTCTCAAGATGCTTCACTGCTGGCACGACACAGGACTCATGGTAGCATTCACCTTTTCTTCTCCGGACTATTGATTTTCCCGATATCCCAAACAGTCGAAAGGGGGCTTCATCGGAGAAAATATCTATGCACCAGTCTTCTGTTGTCCAATCCTTGTACTTCCTCCAGAATTTCAGTCTGTCCTTGTTTTTCTTGCGAAGAAGTGGCTTCTTTGCTGCCCTCATTGACACTTGGCCATTGTCCAAAAATCTTTGCCTCACTGTGCGTGCAGATGCACTCACACCAAACTGCTGCCAATATTGAGCAAGCTCTGCACTGGTGGTAACACAATTCCGTAGCCGACTCCTCAGGAGGAGACATTCCTGGTGCTTGCTGGACACTCTGGGACGTCCTGAAGCCTTCTTCACTGCAGTTGTTCCCCTCTCCTTGAAGTTCTTGATGATCCGGTAAATGGTTCTTTTAGGTGCAATATTCTCTGCAGCAATTTCCTTGCATGTGAGGCAATTTTGATGCAAAGGGATGATGTGTATATATATATATATGTGTGTGCGTATGTATGTGTGTATGTGTGTGTATATATATATATATATATATATATATATATATATATATATATATATATATATATATATATATATATATATATATTTTTTTTTCAGATAATCAATCTTGTAGTGGAAGAGATTATCTTTAATTAAGACGATACAAAAAGTGGCTTCAGAATACAATGTATTGTTTACTACCATATTATTGAACATAAGTCAATCATTGGCATACAGTTCACGGCAATCCATTTTGCAAGTGAATTTGTCAATCAGTTCAAGATTTATTACGAGGGCTTGTTTAAGGACCCATCAATGTACACCTGCGTCATACATGCAAACATACAATTTTTAGGTCACTGTGTCAAGTTAAATATAGTTTAATACTTAGAACTCCAAGTGTTTTGAACACAAGAACATAACGTGTTTTCTTCACTGTATTAAGTGTGCGTTGCCCATACAGATGAAGTTTCAATTACTGCCCTCTGGAGTAAACAGGTGGTACTACAAGCTTGCATTTCTCAGGACTTTTTACGGTCAGGGGGCATTGCGATTAATTGCGTACATTTTTTTTTTTACACTTTATTTTTTTATAAACTTAATCGCACTGAATTAGCATGTTAAATAGACAGCCCTAATGTATATATATATATATATATATATATATATATATATATATATATATATATATATATATATATATGCAATATAAAATCTGCAATTTCAAGACATATTATTTTTTTTAAATATTATTTTCATAATTAATGGTGCAACATGTAGCCTAGTTCATGGCATCCAAAAGCTTTTTCTTCTGCAACAGTTTAATAAAGCATTCTGTTTTCTGTCAGAATCGGCAACAGACTCTATACAAATACTCTCCACCACAACTTACAAATAATGGAAACATTGCATACAGCAGACAATTTATATAATGACAAAAATGTTAATTTATTTTTTAATGCAGTTAATTTGTATAGAAGCAAATCTTTAAATAAAGGAGGATGATAGACGCAACTTTTCTAAGTTTACTCGCTGATGACTACATGCAATGCACCGCGCACTGTCAGCACGCTTATACATTACAAAAAGTAGCATCATTTAATTCATCACTTTAAAAGCACCATGGCAAAAAATATTAAAATCACTAGTTTGTTGTTGGATATCTAGTGGAGCATCCTGTCATATCTTTCTGTGACTTCTGTCTGCATAGTTTACATCTGTCGTCTTCAGTCAGTCATTTAAATACTACCAAACAGCATCATTTTTTGTTGTATACGAGTCTGGTAGATCGAATTCCTCTGTTATATTTTAGTTTGTGTGTGGTAGCCCCATTATAACTTGAATTGAAAGTTCATGTTTAGTCCGCGACACTTGGCCAAGCACCACGCGGCCACCGTCTGTAACCATAGCAATAGCTCCAGTACCCACATATGCACAAGGCTTACAAAATCTTATGAATAACTTTTTTATATTATCTATTTATACATTATATATAATATTTTGCCATGTGCAAGTAAAGCATTTCACTGTTCTAAACCATAGATTCTAAATTATTACGATTAAATTAACCGTGACATTTTTAATGGCGGTTAGTAGTAAAACCCTTTAATCGCGGCATCCCTACTTGTGAATCGGAATCGAATCATGATATTGTGATTTAAGTGATATATTGAATTGTGCCGTTTATTGCTGTGCATATCGTGAGTTGGCTGGTGATTAAAAGAGGATCATGAAACAAAAAGAAGTAAATACAGGCCTTAATGCTGCCTAAGTTTCTCTCGGTCTCACTCTCTGTCTTCCTTTTTATCCTATCATTCGTTTGTTTTCACTCTTTCTCTGCACTTGCTCCAATGAGGTATTTTCCTATCGATGTAGGCAGGATTAGGTTTTGTAAGTGTCCCCATGGATAAAGGCATAAAGCTGAGACCTCTGTGTCTGGGAGGGAAAGAGGAAATAATCCACTAAATGTTTGAGATCCATTCTCAGTGTAACATGGCAATAACAAACAGGCCTTTAAACCTTTCCTTCATGGCCTTGTGATATGTGTATATGTTTTTTGTGTGTTCATTGACGTGTATATTGCACAATTGAATGTGTTTTTGGTAAATGGACTCGATGTATTTTATTCCTGTCCTCTTAGGGAGTCAGCAGTCTCAGGGGCAGCCCAGCAGGGGAGGAGGAAGCAGCTCAGACATGCACAACGAGAATGGGGTTAGTTCATCTCACATCTTCATCGAAATATGCCACATTTTCTTATCCCAGCATTGTGATTATTCAAAATGCACCCTGGGGTGTACAATTCCACATGCTATAACAATACATTATGATGTATTTCTGGTTAATTTAATACAAAGTAGCAGCTGCAAAGTTCTGGCAGTACTTGATGGGTCAAGTGACACTCCTTAGTACTGAAGCTTTAAAATCATTCAAATTTTATTCAGTCCTTTTCTCTAACCCTGAGCCAAACGCAGTGAGACCTGTCATGTGCCATTACTCTGCTTCATGTATCACATTCACAGAAATGCACTTGCCATTTTCTTTCAAATAAGCAATTCTCACATCACTTATTAGTTTTGTGATGTGCTTCCTACAAAGAGTAGTCCACTGAGCTCATTTCCTCCCACCATCTGTCCCAAATTTCGACAGGGGACAAGTCAGGCTCCAGGAAGTGGAACTAATTCCACCTTTAGGGGAAAAAGATGTCTGTAGACCACCAGTGTATATAATGAGATGGGGGGGGGGGGGCGCGACAAGCAGTTGTTGGCATCCACTGAGGCTCGAGATGGTCTTTGTTTGGGCTCATTAGAAAGGCTGTTGCCACCCAGGTACTCTAGTGCTTAACACACACTCTTATTTATGTTAGGTGTTACTTTCTGGCAGGGACTGTTAAGGAACACACCTGTCTGCCTGTCTTGTCATGTAGCCATATGGATCTCATTTTCAATGTCTGTCTCTATGTGTGTATTTAAGTGGAATAAAGAGGGTTAACTTCTTATAGCCATGACATTTGTCTAGTTGGCGTGTGATCCTTGTGTCTAATTTGATTAAATGTTTGGCAACTGATGATTAATTTGCCATCTGAAAGAGAAAGTGAAGACTTCTTACTCTTTTATTGTAGGAATGTAGTCAATCAATGCATATATTTTAAATCTGGTTTGTTACATTATTTACATAATCTGTGCAAGTACTTTAACACTAACTCAAACTGAATGTGTTAAAGGGTCCATGGAGTGCTTTTTTTTTTTATAACTGTATTATCTTCCCTCAGATCCAATGATAATGTTAGTAAAGTTTGTTTTTTTTTGCACCAAAACGGTCACAATTTAGAAATATATGATAAGTTTTCACCCTGTTTTTGGCCCTCAGTCTGAAATGCTCTGCTTTGGCCTAAGCGCCTCCATAAGACCATAAGTAAACGCCCACTGTTATGATTGGATAACATCATGCAGCCCCTCAAATTCAGCAAACTCAATTGGAAGACAATATTACAAAACTACATTTCAGGGTTTACACATAACGCACCACCAACACGTTACATCTGTATACATTAGATGTTCATCTCAAGCACAACTGTTAACACAGGGCACCATAATCTAACAGTCATGACATTTGATATATGCATGCTAGTGGGCGAGGCCAAGGGTGCGATGAGGCATGTTGTGGGATGTGTAAATACAAATGAGCAATGTGTTGTGACGTCATTAACACAGAGATTTCAAAACGAGATGTTTCAGTAGGGTGGCAAATATAAATGCTCTTTTTAGAGTGGGGAGGACATTTTTGAATTCTTTACATTTAGTAAAATTTACAGTATTTGTTTTTTATAGTAGTTACCTCATATGTCTAAATATCAAGGACATTTTGACCCCCTTTAAATTAGAAATGCGCATGAGAGAGGGAGAGAGAGCAAGAGAGAGCACGAGCGGGGTATATATGTAGTCCTTGATTAGTAATAGCCACTAATGATATGCAGGTGCGTGTAATCCGAATGATTTTTTCTTGACGTCTTAAAAGTACTAAAAGTGCCCGAAGTTGAGGAAAATCAATTTTTTTATTTTTATATTGTTTTTTTTGCTTTTTTTGTGCTCTGGGTGGACATATTTTCAATTATATTTTTGAGTGCCTTCTCTCTAAAATTAGATTTATATATATAAAAGCCTTATCCAGTAATCACGAATGACTGCAAAATCATATAAATTCATCCACATTCAGTAGATGCTTTTGTGACGTGCAGCAATCTACGGCAGTGACATGCCAAGACTTTTTTGACTGGAGTGACCCATTTTGTTCACAGTCTCATTCAAGTGTGGCATGAAGCGTTTTTCAACGTCCCTGATAATAATAAGATATGTATAAATGTTCAAAAAAAGTTTATAGTTAAATGTTACCTACCTAAATAATTGATTAACTGTTATTAAATGTTAATACTGCAAAACACAGAAGACTCCAAATAGCATTTAATTTTTACATTTTGTAAGTATATTCTTTTTTTCATGTATATAATGTCTTTTGAAACTGTATTAATGTTATGGACACTGCTAATATGAACACAGTTTTGGAGTTGGAGAGATGACGCTTCCGTGGCATGATGTAATACTATCAAGTAGGCTATTGTTTTATTTTGAGACAATAAAAAAATATATTGAAGATATTTCTTAATCTTATCATAGGCTTACACACAAAGAATGTGCATGGATTTTAGTTGTGTAGGCTACTCAATTTATCCATATATTGGAACTGCCAAATGCAATTAGATTAATTAAACAGTGCTTTAAAAACAACTTGCTTAATTTGATATTAAAACGTGAGCTGCAAATTATTATTTTCTTTTTGCATATTTTCTTAAGAGACGTACTATGATATAAGACTGAATGCATAATGAAAGGAAATAATAACAGGCTCTCAAAAGACTCAACTTTTGGCAAATTAAAAAAAACGATAGGTGTATTTATTTAAAGGGGTCATGACATGAGAAACCAAATTTGCCTTGATCTTTTGGTATATAAGAGGTCTTTGTATCATTAAAACGTCCTGCAAGTTTAATATTTTAAGACGTCCTCCCCATTCTAAACGAATCATTTATTTAATCAAGCTCAAAATACAGCTCGTTCTGGATTCATGGTTAGAAGTGACGTGACGGTTAGAAGTGACGTACCAGCGTTTGCATATGACCGCCTTCAGCACAAGATAACTACGCTTTAAGCGCAAGACAACTACGCTCATTTCAGTATCGCCGTGCGCCTCACAAGTGTTCAGTCGATGGACAGCGAGCTCTGACAGAGACTACTTGTGCACAGGAAAATTACGATGCCACACAGATGTGCTGTTCCTGGCTGTGGTCAAACAAAACCTCTGAATAAGCTGCCGAAAGATCCAGACGTCAGGGAAAAATGGATGCAGTTTATTTTTTGCGGACGTCCCAGTCACGGCAGTGTTAACTTAAGCGTTTGTTCTGTACATTTTAAGGATGACTGTTTTGAGAACAAATCTCAATATGATGCTGGCTTTGCCAGAAAACTGTTGCTCAAAGATAAGTCCGTGCCGACTATTCTGGGAACAACGACGACGCAAACTGTAAGTAATCTATTTTAAACTTTAAACTACTTTTTAAAGCGCAATTTCATTCATTATGAATAATCACAGTGTTTTTACTTAGTTTACTTGCATATTGTTCTGGATGGGGCGTCAATAATTGATACATAGGCACTGACGTTAGCCAATCATAACAGTGGGCGTTAACACTGAAGTCTTAAATGGAAAACGCCCCCAAAACAGACTGTTTGAATCAGAGGATGAGAAACAGGGTGGGAAAAGGTCATAAATCACTAGATTTTAAAAGTTTTTCTTAAAAAAAAATATATTAATACTATAATTGCACCTAAGGGAACATAATAATACAATAAAAAAACCCATGTCATGACCCCTTTAATTGTAACTGTAAAAGATTGTAAAAGAACTGCTAAAGTTTACAAGGTTTGTGGCATGTGGCATCGTATCTTTTAAAGATTTTAAAAACTTTGTTTGAGGCAGATATCCCCGCATGTTTAAAAAAAATAAAAATACTTACGACGCACACATCAATGTTATACACACCCCAAAACATCAGGTGGGAAAGTGGCCAGACATTTCATATCTGAATGACTGAATAGTTCTGGACACGCCCCTGCACTACGGACAGCTAAACACTTTGTCCTTAAATGTGACAACATCCTGTTGACCACCTAAGATCAGTCCTGGCATTTGGACAGTCTGAGCCTCTTGAGAACGGCCAAGACAAAACTTTTGGCCTGTTTCACAGCAACAGCTAAATTTGTTTGGGCTGTTTAATCGGATTCCTTCCTCAGGCCCCATCTTAGTCTGTCTGCTTCTAAACACTAAACAATCCTAAGGCAGCCCATCCCTGTAATGTCTCTACTCAGGACTTAAGGGAAGTTATTGGCCAACAAACACTGTGCTAAGTCAGCAGTATGATTGTGTGTAAGTAAACGTCTTCGTAGGCTAACCTAATAAAACAGAGGGTACTTTCTGTTGTATTCTCATTCTCCTGTTGCAACTTTATTATTTTGAGGATTACACTAATTTCATGACATAACTGCTCTTAAGAGGATCAATGCTCTTTTAATTCCATTGGCTTTACAGCAGGGTGGCTTTCTCTGCTCCGACTATGTCGAAGCAAAACCCCCTCTGAAGATTTTCTCTCTCTGACACACACAAACTCGGAGTCACACTCATGAATGTGTTGCCAGCCTGTAAAAGGGAGGTAATGTTTTTCCCCTTATGAAATAGTGGGTGACCACCTTTCTCTCATTTCCTCTTGCTGTCACTCCATCTGTTTTCTTTAGCTTTTTCTGAGAGTCTGTTCTCCTTCCCTCTCCTTTTTCACCATGACAGAGGGTCAGCTTGGCCAGTCTGCATTGGAGCGTGTTAAGTGCACCCCCTCCTTTTTCATTTTCATTCCCTTCTACTTGCTCTTTTCCTCTACTGTTTTCTACTAATCACTCAATTCCTGCACACTTTGTTCCGCAGATCATTCATTGTACCTCCAGGGCGAGAAAGACAGGGAGTTGAGGTAAGGCTGCCTCTGCTCTCCATGTACCGAAAGGGAGCATCCTATGCGCTATTCAATAATGCATTGCCAATAATTCACAGGCCTTTAATGCCACAAAGTCAGCTGTTGTCGAGTCAGTATGTGGTTCATTATACTTGGAAAGCATTAAAGGGTGGAAAGAGCCATCAGTCTTTGTCTTGTTCTCCCTCCATATTTTAAATTAAGTGGGCAAAGCTTTGGACCGTTCTATGGTATCTAATAATGCTAGAGTCACTGCTAATACTATTATGCTTGTCCATCGTGCATTCACATTTTTTAGATCCAAAGTGCTGAACTGTGTGGGCATATCAAGTTTCATAAAGTTGAAGCTGTTCCTCTGTGTGTGGGCAGCTTGTCTCTCCAGGGCTTCACATGTTCCAGTTTCTTCTGCATCTTGTGAAGTGTTACCTTTGTGAATTTCAAATCTTCTCAAAATATCTTTATATTTTATTCTCTTAGTTTCAACTTAATTTTTAATTTGCACCAAAACAGTAAAGCAATGTATTGAAAACTTGCATGCAACCTTTTTTGATTTCAGGTTTCAGAAAATGTTTTTGTCCAAAGTGACTATGGCTTGTGTGAAAAATACTAGAACACAAGCCATTCATCCTTGTGAGAATCACATGGAAACTGTCAAGAAATGTCATATTAAACCCCAAAATCAAAAAAATAAATAAATGAGCACTGGTCTAAATGTAAAGAGGATTATGACATGCTTCCTCTATGCCAAGAGTCATAGCTGTATGCGGTCCACATGGGTGCATTCTGTAAAGTGGTGAAGGAATGTTATTTGAATTACTATATTTGTTATCAAGTTCCTTGGCTGTGTAGCATACCAGTTAAATCATATTTCTGTCAAAAGACAAGCTTAACTTTATCTGATATTTCACTGCCAGCTTTGGCTAATGTGCTGTGGCAACATGTAATGTGGCATCCAAAGCTGCTTATATTTGGGAACATGGCCTTGCCGAGATGAAGTATGTAATGACCGAGTTTCTCCATCGATTTAAGTGGGGCATTGGGAGAATTTTCTACAGAAAGTAGGGGTTTAGTTAATTAATCCGTTCTGTCAGGGTATCAGTTAAATGGCTTGTTTTGTTTTTTCACTGACTACCATCTTTTAGGACAGTGGTTCTCAACTTTCGCTTCAGGACCCAGATTTTACATTGGAAGTCAAGTGGCAATTGAACAACGTAAACAAACAAAACCTGTATTTAATATAGCCTGGGTGGTGGGTGGCTGACGTAAACGGTCATCCACATGCTCAAAAGTTGGTTTATTAAATAATTAATATATAACATAACTTCTTAATTGTATTTATTGGATATAAGTTATTATTTCATCTAAGCACCTTTAACCTTGACATGTATTCTTTTTTTGTGCTATTTGAAATCAAGCTTATCTTAATTTAATTAACACCTTATTTCTGTAGGGATAGTTTGTAATATCCTGACTGTTCCCATGAGTAGACCTCTTTTCTGTGTTTGGGCTGTGAAAATGTTTATTTCCTGCTCCATAACAGATACTGTTTCCTTTCATCTGATGCTTAATGATTTAAGTAAACTTAGACTGGCATTGTTTGCTTTAAGATATCCCCTATTTCCAAATATCAAACATGCATTAAACAAAACATATATTACACAGGAGGAAAGCTTTGTCCATAGGTCTTGGAAGTCTGGACTTTAACCCTCTGGGGCCAGCGCGTCCTGCTGGATATTTTCATCATTACAGCGGAATAAAATAAATTTGGGCATACAGATAAGTGTAAGACATCATTAGAGACTATAAAGGGTCTACTTTTATTTGTGTACCCTCACAATAACAACAAAACCCTGTGCTTTATAAAGAAAATAAAAAGGGTGAGCTATCAGACATCTCTGTCTCCACGAGCATATTTCTGAAACGCGTCACAAAAATGAACTAAAACTTTGTGAATACTTCTCACACAAACATGAAACATATGTTTAAAGAAAGCTTACAATTTCTACTTTAAATAAAACAATTCAAATTTAAAACAAATATTCTCCTGCAATGTAATCTGTATGAAACAAAGCGATGTACAGTTTTTACTGGCTCATCTAATTTTTTATAGCCCTTGATATACTTCCCTTATATTTGCAGTGCAATGCCTTAAGCACAAGTAAGACCATGAATGGTTGCTCATTAGTGTGATTAGGTCACTGTAGTTAGTCTTTCTAAAAAATATATTTTTTAAAGAAATTCTTAGCCTAAACACATTAAGAAACTTTAACTACAACTGTAAAATAATACAAAAATAATACAGCTAATAGCTAAATAATGTAATACTATAAAAAAATTAATATTTCAAAATACCAGAGTTACTGTTACTACAGTAAAATCATGGAGGTTTGTAAAGACTGGATAGGTGTGTGGTTTTTTGCAAAGTTTGCAAAATGATAAAAGTGAGCAAAATGGCTCAAATTGCTTACAGCATCTTTAAATGTATTGAGAAAGCAGTTCGAGTTAAGGGGAAAATTGTTGCATTGCAAAATGTTGAGAGAAATTGTCCCACGCTTCCATCACTCAAGAGCTCTTGAAAGTGAAACCTCTGTAGCTGTTACACACTCTTCTCTCATGATCTTTAGAACATGGCCCTGGGCTACAAACCTGAACAGAGAGACAAGTCTTTTGAGTTATTACCCAATGACCTGCTTCCTTTGTCATGTATTGAATGAACTGCCTCATTCATTTTGTTACTGCTTTTCTATAAGGCAAGGCAGCAGTAAACAAGACTCTCAGTCTTGACTTCTTGGTGGTACTTTTCAGATAAATAAGGAGGCTGCCTCTCACTCCCTTTCCCTCACCCGAATTCTCTCATCAGATGTGCTGTAGGAATTATTTAACCTGTTCATGCTCTTTAAATTAAAGCCATCTTTTGGTTTATTTACCTCTCCGGGCTCATTATTGTTTTAAAAAGTATCGGATTTCACTGCTGTGTGGGCACCTTTATTCAATATAACACTTAAGCGTTCCCTAGATATGCACAGCCATATTTGTTCAACTGCATCTAAGAGGGATATAAAAAAAATAAGGGCATGCAGGATCATGGAGTCTGACTGGAGGGCAGCTGAGACATCCTTCTACTTAATTTCAGAGAATACTGTGGAGAGTGGGGCCTTTTTCCCTTCCAGAACCACCTCAGAAACTGATAATCAAATCAGCCTGTTTTATGTCGTTCCTTGTGCCACATTGCCATAGAGATGGTCTTTTTGAATCATTCCCCTTCCATGGAGCTTGTGGTGATGGGGCCTGCAAGACTTACATAGTTAAGTGCCGAGCTATGATATGTTACATTTTGGTGTTATAAAGCAAAGTTGCCAGAACTTTAACTTAATGTTACAAAGCAAAGTTTTGAAGTTGAACTTGGCTCTTCGTTTGATTTGATGTATGTGCAAAATAACATAGACCTTTCAGTTACACTGATAAATCATAGTCTCTCTTTTATAACAAGGTTAAGGCAAATTGTGAAGGTTTAAACATTTGTTAAATGTTGGTATCATGCCTATTTTCTAGTTGTTGTTGCCTGATGTTTGTTCCAGGGGTGCATGAGCCATACCATATCACTTGTGTCATAAATATATTTACTGAGAAGAGAAACTGTTATTGAAGTCCCAACAAACTGTAATTACTTTTTGAAACAAAATAAATTAGCACTTCTAACAGAGGTAGAAGTTGATGATCATTAGAACGGTGGTGTCTTGAGACAAATTTGAAGTAGAGGCACAACAAATTGTCTATGCCAGTGATTGTAATATTGCTAGTGGATCTGGCAAGCCCGTTTTAGTCTCAAAGCGGTAGCTCATGCTGATTTGAAATTATTTGTTTTATCCAGACCTGATTGGGCCTCGTACTCCAGACACAATCCTTTTTGTTTATTTTTTGGAGCATCACTCATCAGTAGTGGAATGAAATGGTTTTGTATTTCACAACGCAACATCTATCTGATTTTGATTGGGAAGCACACTTCCAGTTACATAACCTGTTCAAGCGTTTTGATATTTCTTCAACATTTGTTTGTCTTATTATTTTGTAAGTACTGGAAATCAAAATCAGTTATGTAATGATACACAGTTGCTCATGAGAATTTAAACGTGGAGAAACCAACAAGCAAGTGTAGGTAGCCAAAGGTTCCCTACATATGGAAAAATACAAATACAGAATACCTTTAAGAGCTCATCTGGGATTGGTATGTTTGCGGCATGGTTTCTGTATAGTTATATGCATATTTAATTTGCACATTTGATCTTACTTATATATATATATATATATATATAGTGTGTTTATATATATCGTGTGTGTGTATATATATCAGGGTTCCTGTGGATCCTTAAAAAGTCTTAAATATCTTAAATGATACAACAAAAGTCTTAATTTTTATTTAAAGAGGTCTGAAATATTTGAGCGGAAAGATAGGAATCGTGATATGACCTAATGTGATTATCAAACTTCAAAAGAATATGATTGAATTAAATAAATGTTAATTAAAATGGCTGTGGCTCAGGTGGTAGAGCGGGTTGGCCACTAATCGCAGGGTTAGCCGTTCGATTCCTGGCCCACATGACTCCACATGCCGAAGTGTCCTTTGGCAAGACACTGAACCCCAAGTTGCTCCCAATGGCAGGCTAGCGCCTTGCATAGCAGCTCTGCCATCATTAGTGTGTGTGTGTGTGTGTGTGTGTATGTAAATGAGTCGCAGTGTAAAGCATTTGAAATCCGCTTGGGTTAAAAAAGCACTATGTAAGTGCAAATAATTTACCATTTAAATGCATGCGCTGCATGTAGGGTTGGGAACTGAGAACTGGTTCTTGTTCAGAACCGGTTCCATTCTTAAAAAGAATACTGGAATCAGTTGTGTTTCCAGTACATCTCAATCCCACGGGGCAGTGGTGGTGGCTCAGTGGTTGAGGCTCAGGGTTACTGACCAGAAGGTTGGGGGTTCAAGCCCCAGCACCACCAAGATGCCACTGTTGGGTCCTTGAGCAAGGCACTTAACTCCAGGTTATGCCGGGGGATTGTCCCTGTAACAAGTGCAGTGTAAGTCGCTTTGGATAAAAGCGTCTGCCAAATGCATAAATGTAAATGTAAGCCAGCTCTTTTGAATCTACAGCCTAAGACACACCTTTTATGAGAATTGTATAACATTTATTTCTGATTTGTTATATGTGTTCTGTAGAAATCTGAAATGATACCATCATTTGGTAACAGACTGTAGATGGTAGTAAATACAAAAGAATTGTAGAATTTCTCATTTCCAAATAATTATATATATAAAAAAGGTACTTAATGAATTACTGGAATCATTACGGAATCGTTAAATCCCTTCCGATTCCCATATCTGTGTCCCTCAGAGTGAAAACGTGGCACTGTTGTATTTTCTTCAAGCACGCACAGGCTTGTGAGAGCATTTCACAATCATAAGCCATATCGGAAATTTATGACAAGTGATCTCTAAAGATCAACTGTTGATAATGATATAGTTTTTTTCGCAAATGCAACCAAAAATAATTGATTGCGACAATAATTTAAAATTTAGTGGCCACTGGCGACAGTCGGGTTGTGTGCGTTCATATGCAGTTTCGTCAGATATGATCTTGTGAGTTATTGAATATATTTTTGAACATACACAACCAGTGTCTTGCGCCACTTTTCTCTCATTCTGTTTCTGATGAACTCGCTGCTCTACACGCAACAACAAACCCAGCACGAAGTAGTCATGAACAAATTACTCTTTTGAACTGGATATTTTTCATGAAGCACCAGTAAAGAACTGAGGGTTTGAACTCAGGAGCTCAGGTTAGCAGTTTGAATCCGATTCCTTTCTCAGCGACTCAGCCATCTGTGAGCTCACAACTGGGAGTGCAGACATTTCAAAATAAGAGTCCCATTTGTATTTGGCGTTTCTTTATAATTAAAAGTCCCTTATTGTGGGGGCCTGGGTAGCTCAGCTATTGATGCTGACAACCATCCCTGAAGTCGCAATTTCGGATCCAGGGTGTGCTGAGTAACTCCAGCCGGTTTCTAGGGAGGGCGGAGTCACACAGGGTATCCTCCTCGTGGTTGCTATAATTTGTGGTTCTCGCTCTCTGTGGGGCGGGTGGTGAGTTATGCATGGATGCCGCAGAGAATAGCGTGATTATATTTATATATATATATATAAAATCAAGCTTTTGACACTTGGGACAATTGAGGGACTTGTACACAACTATTGCACAAGGTGTAAACATTCATTGATGCTCAAGAAGACAACACACTACCACTGTATATGCTTACTATATTATTTAAATACACTGCCTTTCAAAAGTTTAGGGTCACTTGACCCCATCTTGTTGTATGCTTAAATGGTTGAAATTAGTTTTGTAGACAAAAATATAATTGTGCCAACATATTAATTTATTTCATTAAAAAAACTACAATTTTAATGAAAATAAAAAAAGTTTTTGAAATGGATGCACTGAATAATAAAATAATAAAGAAAAGCAGCCAATAGGTGAACAGCATAGATTGGAACCCCTTCAATACTGTTTAATAAGCATCCCAGGGTGATACCTCAAGAAGTTGGTTGAGAAAATGCCAAGAGTAAGTTTCTGCAAATTCTAAGCAAAGGGTGACAGCTTTGAAGATCCTAAAATATCAAATGTTTTATTGATTTTGGATTTTTTTTTGTCACAACATAATTCCCATAATTTCATTTCTGTTATCTGTTATTCCATAGTTTTGATGAATTCATTATTATTCTAAAATGTGAAGAAAAAATGATAATAAAGAATGAGTAAGTGACCTCAAACTTTTGAACGGCAGTGTATCTGTAATGTAGAATCTGAAGAGCAGTACTAAATAAAAAAATTATAATTATCTCTTATATTTGTATAAATTATGAAAGGGGGTGAACATTTATGAGACAATGGAATGCAAACTTATCTTCTCAGCTATATATGTACTGTTTATTAAACCTTTGATGAATGGGCTGCTGACTGACTTTTCTTTTGGATTCTTGTTTCTGAACAGCAATCTAAATCAAGAGAAAGAAGAAATTGTGAGAAGTGTTGATGGAGTAAGAAATGTGAACGGACCTATTTTAATCCATCACAACACAGTGGAAAAACACTAAACATTAATTACTGAAATGAATCATGGTGTTAACTTGGCAAGAATAGACTTAGCCAACGGCTGTAGGTGACCTGGCAATACCACACTCCAAGTATTACGCAAATACCTTTCAAATGTATATTTGTGTGCTCAGGCATGTTAATGTTAGTATTGATGCTGATAGATTGTCATTGAACACTTCATTGATGCATCATGGAAGAGGCAAAATCCATATTTGTACAGGATTAGTTTTTACAGGGGGACGTAGGGTAATTTAATTACCAGGGCTTCTCTGTAATTTTAATTTTGTGTGAATTGGTCATGTCAGTAATGTAAAAATATCACCTGGTAATATTTATCCCATGCGAATTGACAAGTTGGTAAAAAGCCTGTAAAGCTGCACTTTCCAGCCCTTGTGCTCTTTAAATATTGCTGTTTCTTAAATTCTCAGAGTTTCTGAAGTGGATGTTGGTCAAGAGAAGATGCCAGAAAATGTAAGACGAACCCTAGCCCTAATATTAGAAAAGTACACATGCACGTAATCTTTTATGATTTGCATAATCAGCACATTATACATTTTTTAATAGTTCAGTTACGTGTGACAACAGTGAGTAAATGTTGTAGCCACATCCATCTTGGACACCACTTATCCATTGTGAATCAATGGTAAACAATACAGAAGACCGCAGTAATAATTACTTTACAGACATGTGTCTGGAAAACATCCATAAAATGTCTGAATAAGGCTAAAGTCTCCCTGGAATAAACTGGTGTAAGTGTCTTGCTGAAGGACACCGTGTTGACAGAGATTGTCTAGCTCATAGATTGTTCAAATAAGGCAACCCGTAACCATTTCTCATAAATATAAAGATCAAAAGATAATTTGTATTTTACATTAAATCCTCAAAATACAAAAATATGCACAAGTTCACAAACAATACGTGTTAGAGTTTGTGGATTGTCCGCGGTTTTGCCATGTTTGTTTACATTGTATTTTTTTCTGTAATCTTGAGTAGTTAAAATATTCCTGGTCTCATAGCAACATTTTTGCCATTTTTGCAGACTTTTATTACCTTTAAAACAAATCAGGATTAAAATGGCAGATTATAAGTTCTTAAACACATTTCTTTTGCCCTGTTCCTCACATGATGATATCTTATGACTTCAAAACAATTCTGTAGTGCTTGTAAGCTTGTTCGAGTGCAGTCAGTAGCTCAACTGCGTTGCACTTGTGATGCAAAGGAGTCAACAAAGTGTAATAGAAGAACCACAAAGTGACATGGATGCTTCAGCAGTTGCATTTTTCATCTCACATTTGCTTTTTACGACACTACCAGTTAGGTTGAGGTTTAGGATATTTGGTAGAGACATGGTTAATTATAAGGTTTTGTTGATTTAAAACTCGATAGAGCATTAACCTTAATTTCAACTGTTTGGGAGAAAATATTACTTGTTTTTATTGCAACTCAGTAGACATTTCACCATGGAACTGCCACGATACATGTAAGGAGACATGAAATGTCTTCTTGCAAAAATCTTTGAGATCAGACTATTGCCTATTTAAATGATCTAATTTGACTCCAACTGAAATGACTGTGATGCCCTAGTCCTTACATAACCTTAATGGCTGACCCAGCTTCAACTTTTTTCTTCTTTGCGATGAGTGCACTTGTATGGGTTACACTGAGGACAGCCCAGACACAAAGCAGAGTGGTGGTGGCTTTTTAGGAAATGGAATCATTGCTATATTGGCACAAACAATAAAATATTTGAATTTCGAGGGGAACTTTTAAATGGCACAAACCAGATTGTTAATGGTGTTCTTCAAGGATTAGAGTGACGCTTTATCTCAGTATATCAGCAGAACCCACAGATTAATGATCTAATAAGATATTCAAGAAGAAGAAAGAAAAACACAAGGATAAGAGTGAAGCTTAGTCTGTCATTCCCATTATGTTCTTATTTTTTATTTTTTTTTAGTCAAGTCATCTCTGCTCACTACAGAACAGATGTTGATTGTCTTTGAGTAAATTGTCAACCCACTCATAAATTTCATCATCAGTTGCTGTGTATCACTTGTGTGAGTGGTGGTGGTGTAGTGGTCTAAAGCACATAACTGGTAAACTGGTAATCAGAAGGTTACTGGTTCGATCTCCACAGCCACCACCATTGTGTCCTTGAGCAAGGCACTTAACTCCAGGTTGCTCCGGGGGGATTGTCCCTGTAACAAGGGCTCTGTAAGTCGCTTTGGATAAAAGTGTCTGCCAAATGCATAAATGTAAATGTAAATGTGTGACTATACACTCACTGAGCACTTTATCAGGAACACCTCTACATCTACTTATTTATGTGATTATCTTATCAGCCAATCATGTGGCAGCAGTGCAATACTTAAAATTACAAATTTTTACAGTTAATATTTACATCAACCATCAGAATGGGGAAAAATGTGATCTCTGTAATTACAACAGTGGCATGATTGTTGGTGCCAGACGGGCTGGTTTGAGTATTTCAGTAACTGTTGATCTCCTGGAATTTTCATGCACAACAGTCTCTAGAGTTTAATCCGAATGGTGCCAAAAGCAGAAAACTTCCAGTGAGTGGCAGTTCTGTGAACAGAAATGCCTTGTAAGGCAGAGAGTTAAACGGAAAATGGCCAGACTGGTTCGAGCTGACAGAAAGGCTACAATAACTTCGATAACCACTCTGTACAATTGAAGTGAGCAGAATAGCATCTCAGAATGCACAACATGTTGAACCTTGAGCCAAATGGGCTACAATAGCAGAAGACCACGTTGGGTTCAACTTCTGTCAGACAAGAACAGAAAGCTTAGTGCTGTAGTGGGCACAGCTTCACCAAAACTGGACAGTTGAAGACTGGAAAAATGTAGCCTGTTTTGATGAATCTGGATTTGGATCTGGATACAATAGATCTGGTTCCTAATAAAGTGTTCAGTGAGTGTGTTTCATAACTCTGCATTTTATGTTTAGTGTTACATCATGTACTGTGAGCCTTAAATCGACCACAGTTATGCTTAATTTCTCTAAATGACAGTCTATAATGGCAATTGCCATCTATATTTTGGTGCCTTTAATCTTTGCTACACAGCAGATTTGCCTTGCTGCCATGGCGATACCCTAGCGACAGCGACATTGACAGACAGCTTGCTCTTATCACCCAGAATGCAGTGACATTGTGGGATTCTGGGATATATCTCAGACACACAGGCTTGCTTTTAAACCCTTTCAGTTAGACGTGAAATCAGGTCTAGTATTAGCGCTCATGCTATAATTAAGCTGTGAGTGTTTACTCAGCCTGAGGTCATTTCACACTCAGCTCTCACTATTCTAAGCCCTGCAGATACATAGTTCTATCTCTCTTTCTCACAATCTATTTTTTTCTGTATCACCTTAATGAGGTGAAGCAAATGTCCAAGCTCACATTTTCCCCCAATCTGATGGTTGATGTGAACATTCACTGAAGCTCCTGACCCATATTTGTAATTTTATGTATTGCACTGCTGCCACATCATTGGCTGATTAGATAATCACATAAATAAGTAGGTGTACAGGTGTTCCTAATAAAGTGCATAGTCACACAAGTGATACACAGCTACTGATGAGTTCAAGAGGCTAACTGTTGAATTTCAAGTAAAATGTATGAGTGGGTTGACAATTTACTCAGACAATCAACATCTGTTCTCTTGCCACTGAAAAAATGGTTGTCCTGTTGCTCCCTCCATTGTGGTTACAGGACAGTTTGGGATGCTGTGAATAGACTATGGTATATATCCACATATTTAAGGGTTATATGCCTTGATTAAGTGGTGGCCTTGTGGTGATTGTGAGTAGGGATGCAGTGATAAAAAATTCTGTGCCAATACTGATATCCAATTTAGAAAAATATATACCAATGCTTCTACCAATAGTTTAGTGGTTTTGCATTTTAATGGTACCTTATTTCAAATCACTGATAGTTAATTACTAGGACTGTCAATTTAACACGTTAAATCAGTGCGATTTAATTCTATAAAAAATAGCAAATTAATCGTATCCCCAGACCATAATATGGAAGATTCTTACCATTGGAGCATTTCAAGCTTGAAGTACCACATGCTTTCTGCAGGGGGCAGTATGCAAAACTCCAGCTGTTTAGGCAACGTGCAGCTGTACAGAGAAACCAAACTCAGGCTTGCTTGACACTATTGACAGCACAAGATGAGAATGCGTTCTTGCGTACCAATACAGCTGGACCGAGTCCAATTCCAAATGGAGGAATCACGTTTTTTTCCCCTAAATTTCAAACTAGGTTTTACTTAACACGGCAACATAAAAATGCTGTGTCTATTACGTGACGCAACCACAGTAAGATGCTCAAAGCATCTGTCTGACACAGGTGTACAGTGGCACGTTAATTTTAATAATATGGAAGTAAACAATATATTGCCCTAATGTCACTTTTTGTATTGTCTTATCAATGCTGTACTCGTCTGCCACAATAATGTTATGCATTTTAATTATCTGAATTATTGTTTTTACAATATATATTATTTATTATTATTTGAGGGTCTTTCTCAGCCATTTGTTATATACTGTATGTGATTAATTGCAATTTATAATCTGCATATATATTTTATTTTTTATTAACATTTTTAACTCACGTTATCAGAATTCTAAAGATTTCTTAATTTTTTTTTAATGCTCTTAACTCACTTAAAATTGTTAATAACATCAATTTAGTTCTGAATGAATTTTGTTCCTTTTTAGCCTGTGCTTTTGCTTTAACAAATATATTCCGTGCTGTGTCGAGCTTGAAGGAGAGTACTCAAATTAGTTATGTTAAGTTTTAGTGGTAGTTCCATCTTGTGAAATTCTAACAGTGCAAAGCTTACAAATTAATTTTTGCTGTGATTGATTGTCACCCAACTCAAAGTTATTCCACACAAGAGACATCTTTCACACACAGCACAAGTTGAAAACTAATTGTCTAATGCATTTTTCAGCCACCTTTTGACAGGAAATAATTCGGCCCTGATCATTGACTTTTTTAAAAAAAAAATATATATAATTATTATCAGTCAGCGATAGATCAGTGCATCTCTAATTGCGAGCACTCTGACACATTGAGCTGTGATGTTCATAAGAGACCCGGGTTTGAGTCTTGCCTTGTATTCCCATGGGTCGTCTCTCTACTACTTTGTCTATCAACAAAAAATGGCAAAAAAAAATTATTTGGCCATTGAATCAAACCTGTCATTTTGTATCCTTGTTTGTGCGCATATGTCCCTCTTTGTTTTGTCTAACTACCCCTCCTTTCTCTCTCTCTCTCTCTCTCTCTCTCTCTCTCCCCTCTCTCCCTCCCTCTCTTTTTTCTCCTTGTGTAGGTGGGAAACCCTCACGTGGAGCTCACTCTCTCTGAGCTGCAAGAGATGGCCACTCGTCAGCAACAGCAAATTGAGGCCCAGCAACAGATGCTCGTCGCTAAGGTAACACCCTCAGATGTGCCCTTTGATGTGATCTTTTTTCTGATCTTTATTTGTGTGTAAACCAGAGGCAAATTTTTCATGCGTATATTGCAGTGAAAATGTTCTGTTGAAACAAACATGAATAATACACTGTTCTAAGGAGTGTTCCAGTGATTTTGTTGCTTTTGTGGATGTTTAGCATAAATATTTTGCTGTTGTTGCATTTATGAACATTTATTTTGACAGTATGGTGGTGTTTACCAACTATTGGCAAAAAGATTTTATATATATATCTTTATCTTGGCTAGAACCACATTTTTTATATATGTTATATATATGTATATATAATATATTTATATATACACATATATATATATTTATCTTTATCTTGGCTAGAACCAGATTTTCTTAGAGATAATAGGACAGAATATGGAATTACTCTGGCTGTCTGTTTTTTTTTTATAGTGATCATTTATAGTTTTTGTTTTAATATTTTAAGCCCAATTTAAGTGTTTGTATATTTAAGTGTAATTACTCAAAATGCAACAGCTTGTCAGCTAAATCTCAGACTTTGTTTTGAAGCTCTTTATTGGTCTTGTTCAATTACAATAGTGTCATTAAATATTTTAAGTAACTGACCTCATCTCTGTGTTTTCCTCAGTGCCATGTATTGGTCATTACAGTAGTCTGTTCTAACCGTTATAGGGATGTTAGTCAAGGGAACCGCAGGCTGAGGCGGGAAACCGAACCTCACAGTCACAACGGCAATTATGTAGCAAACAACACTGGCATGCTCTGTATGCCGTGGCAGGCATTTCTCATTCGCAGTAGCTAAATAGCTTTGTTTCCTCATTCAACATGGAATGAAGTGTGGAATCCGGAATCTGCTTGCAGACACCTGTTCCAAGATCAGTCTCACTCACACTCTAGGTTTTTAGTGTATGACGAGAGCACTGATCTCAGGCTTGTTTGTATTGCTGTTACTCAATGTGCTGTGATGACACTGAGCCTCCAGTCATTGAAAGTCCACCATGTGCTATTTTTAGTTTTTTCACTCAGAGAGACATTGATTGGATGTGTTTGTGTTTCCTGCAGATTGAGAGAGAAATTACGAAAAAGAAACCCCATGATTTAGTGTTTACTATTTTGGGAATATATTATTGTTTGTACGATTAAAAGGGATAGTTCACCTAAAAATGTCAATTCTCTCATCATTTGCTCACCCTCATGACATCCCACATGTATGTGACTTCCTTTCTTCAGAAGAACACATTTGAAGAAAAATAGAAATGTATCTCCACTCAGTAGGTCTTTATAATGAATGTGGATTGTAACATGATTTTTGATGCTCCAAAAAGCACAGACAATCAGCATTAACATCACCCATATGACTCCAGTGGTTAAATGAATGTCTCATAACCAAGCTCGAATCCCAGGGTGTGCTGAGTGACTCTAGCCAGGTCTCCTAAGCAACCAAATTGGTCCGGTTGCTAGGGAAGGTAGAGTCACACGGGGTAACCTCCTCGTGATCGCTATTATGTGGTTAGCTCTCCGATGGCACATGGTGAGTTGTGTGTGTGGATGCCACAGTGGTTGGTGTGAAGGCTCCAAACATGCTATGTCTCCGCGGTAAAGCGTCAACAAGCCATGTGATGAGATGCGCGGGTTGAAGTTCTCTGAGGCAGATGAGATTTGTCCTCCACCACCCGGATTGAGGCGAGTCACTACGCCACCACGAGGACTTGGAGCACATTGGAAATTGGGCATTCCAAATTGGGGAAAAAACGGATGGAAAAAAAATAAAGCGATAAGATCGTTTTGGTTGCGAAAAAGATAAATATTGAAGTACTTTATAGCTATAAATTATCACGTGCGGTAAGCAGCAGTATGCACGTTCACGAGAGGGCTGAGGTCCCGAGGTCTTTCCAGCGATGGCATGGCAACATTCCATTCATTGCAGCAGATAAATATGGATGTGCAAAAACTTGTATCTTCTCTTCTCCTCTTAAATCAAAATCTTATGACATCTTTGTTTAAATTTGCTTCAATTTGTTTATGCCATTCGCTCTGTACAGCGTTCCTCCTACTCAGTTGTAAACAGTGCTTCTGAGTACTTCTTGTGTGAACATGCCAATGCCAATACATCACAGGAGAGACCACGTGACCTCAGCCCTCTTGTGAACATGCATAACGCTGCTTAACGGAAAGCAATTATTTATAGTTAAAAAGTACTATAATAGCTCTTTTTCACACCAAAAGCAATCAAATCGCTTCAAGACATTCAATTAACCACTGGAGTCATATGGATGGTGTTAATGCTGATTGTCTGTGCTTTTTGGAGCATCACAAACCGTGTTACCATCCATATCCATTATAAGGACCTACTGAGCTGAGATATTTTTCTATTTTTCTTCAAATGTGTTCTGCTGAAGAAAGTAAGTCATATAAATGTGGGACGTCATGAGGGTGAGCAAATGGGTGAACTATCCCTTTAATTTATACTAAAGTTTTTTAATTGAATTTAAAATATTATTTATTACAAACAACTCTGTTGCAAATGTGTAGCTTTTTGCTACATGTTGTCATATTAGCAACCATTCAGTGATTACTAGAGCTGTCAAAATTAACACGTTAATGCATGTGGTTAATTTAAAAAGTTTAACTAATAAATTTTTCTTAATCGTGAATCCTGGATGGAACTTGTGACAGAAATCAAGTATTTTTTATTTAAAGCCGCATTTTGATTACCACAGAAGCACATGTCAAGTTTTAACTATCACCAAAACGAAAAATGAGACATTTCTGTCTGCAAGCACTTTTCATGTGGAGTTCAAGAACGCAGCTTCACAATGATGTAACAAAGCAGATTGCAACAGTCTTTCAGCTGATTCATATTGTGGAGGTCGAGAGTTTAAGAGATTTAATGCCCATTGCAATGAATATGCAACCTATGTGGAGACTATTTTTTTTTTTCAGTTAGTCAAACTCCCACATATACATATTGTTTGGCTTAAAATAACCAGCTGCTGTCATTTGTTCCACTAGCTATGTCGTATTTTTGTTTTTTAATGGAGCCAACCAAGACAACGCAATAGAAAGATGTGTTGTCTTACTGTTATTTCGCAGTACCCAGTCTTTTTTTTTTATCACATTCAATTCCGACTGCAAACTCTCAACTCAGGTAAAATATGATTGCTTTTACCATGTCGCTGTAGATTCAGTTCCATTTTCTCAATATATCAGCACTGTAAGCAACATTTGTAACTCCCTTTTTCCATAAGTATAGCTATTGCTCTTGATGGCAAACTTACATGTCTGCATGCTTGACACTGACAGTAAATCATTAGGTTGTCTGTCTTGTTAAGTGCTGCTCTGATGTAATGATAGAATCTTGTAGTGGTATCCTGAATGCACTCCGCCCCAGGCTTAAACAGGCCCTGCTCCACTGTAACAGCAATGACCACACAGGCATTACACTCTTCATACATGAGCCCAGTAAGATTATCTGGGAATCCGGTGGAATTAAAGCCTTTCTATGAAGGTTGTTGCGTGTTTCAATGTACACTTTTATTTGTGCAGTTAAAGCTTGTTGTTTTCCCTAGTTTTATCTTAGTTTTGCATTGTAATATAAATATATATATATATATATATATATATATATATATATATATATACACACACACTCTCTGCAGGAGCAACGCTTGCGCTATCTGAAGCAACAGGAACGGAGGCAACAGCAGGCTGTGTCTGAGACTGAGAAACTGCAGAGTCTGAAGGAGAGGGTGGAAAGTCAGGAAGCCAAACTCAAGAAGATCCGTGCAATGAGGGGCCAAGTGGACTATAGCAAAGTCATCAACGGGAATCTGTGTATGTACTTGCTTAATCATTGACCTTTAGCCTGAGACTCAGCAGGCTACATTTGGTGATGGTAGTGGCACAGAAGCTTCAACTCTAAATACAGCATTAATCTGAGTTGGTAGATTGCATTTAGCAAGTAGATAAATTGCTGGTTGACCTTTTGCACTGTTGTGTTAAGCCAGCTTGCTTAAAGGAATATTACAGGTTCAGTACAAGTTAAACACAATAAACTTGTTGCATAATATTAATTACCGTGACATGGTATTGATTACTATTTAATGACATGGTGCCATAAACCCTAAAACCATAAAAATTACAATTTAAACAACTTTACAGCTCAATTAATAAACAAGTAATTACTGAAGAATTTAAGTACTTTTATAAAATTATAAGCTTCACATTTCTGCCTTTTTTTAACCCTCAAAAACTGGCCCCATTATCTTCCATTGTAAGTCTCATTGTATCCTTGATTTTTTCTTTGTTTTTTTTGTTTTTTTTTTTAAAGAAAAGGAGAGACCAGTCAAAATACTTTTTTTTTGGTAATATACATTATGCCGCAAATGCTGTCATTGAGCTTAACTTTTATTGAACCTGGAATATTCCTTTTCCCCGCCAGTGTTTTAAAAAAAAAGTTGCCAGCCACCGCCAGGGTTTTTGACGATTTTCGCTAAATTTTAATGGCCCGCAGAATATTTTCTTCCATGAATATATGAAGATGCTATATATCACAATAAAGATCTGAGCCTCTGCTTTTAGGCACACAAAAAAAACCATTTTATTTTATCTTCATTTGTTCTTTTTTTATTGCGACTTGAACAGAGGTAGGTTTTGTCAAAAAACAACATTTCAGACAAAAAGCTGATAAAAAAGGCATGTTTATGTCTGATATTTTGAGCTTCTCAATACTCCACTTCTTCATGTTTGAGACGATCGCAGTCTGTTTCTTTGATCAAAGAGTTGCGTACTCTTTCAAAACATGCGCAGAGGTCTTCCTTACCGTATAACACCTAAAACACGGAAACCCGGAAAATTCCGTGTTTGGCGGGGAAGCGTTTTTTCATAAAACACGGAAAATTCCGTGTTTGGCGGGGAAAGAGTTAATGTATGTGATTGTGAGAACTTAGCCTCACACATAAATGCACATGTCATAAGGTCAGGAGTAGTTCTGATACAGCCTGTGAATTGTAATGATCTTGCAGATTAGCCCATTACCATAAGTCACTTTCTCTCACACACACACGCGCGCGCGCGCGCGCACACACACGCGCACAACTCCAGGTAAGATTGTCCAGTCTTCAGTCAAGTCTGGTGTTCACATGTAGTCTTTTTTTAAGAGTAAATATCTTGATCGATAAATAGATTTTTTCATACCATGATGTGTGAAACCTCTCTCTAACTTCAAGCTCCAGTTAACTGTTCATGCCGTGATCGCATTTAGGATGATTAACTGTTCATGCCTTGATCGCATTTAGGCTATGCATTATATTTTCATTGATCATTAAATAATAATCATATAGTGATGGAGTAAATATGTTCGCTCATGTAAGTCTCTGTTTGCATGCAAGTTGGCATGTGTATAACTCTGCTCTTGTCTGTTAGCTGCAGAGATTGAGCACATAAGCGGGCTGTTCCAGGAGAAGCAGACAGAGCTGCAGTCTGCCGTGCTGCGGGTGGATCAGCTCAGCCAGCAGCTGGAGGACCTGAGGAGAGGCAAACTGAATGGCCTGCAAACTCTCGGTGGTCAGGTTTCTGGAACCGCTGCGCTGGAGCTTCGCAAACTCTACCAGGAACTGCAGGTACACACATTGAACTCGCATAATCTGAAAACAAGAAGATCATCATTTTAAGGAATATTCCTTAAAATTAAAAGTTAATCTCAATCAACAGCATTTTTGGCATAATATTGATAACAAAAGAAAATAATTTCGAAGGTTACAGTGAGGCACTTACAATGGAAGTGAATGGGGCATATTTTTGAAGAGTTTAAAGGCAGAAATGTGAAGCTAAATATTTTATAAAAGCACCTACATTAACTCTTCAGTTAAAATTATTATATATTTCAGCGATTAAGTTGTTTAAATCATCGCTTACCAGGATCACCGTTCTTCTAGCATTACGTCATTTCAATGCAGATGTAAAACTGGATATAACATTACACTGGAAATGTTGGAAAGCAATTTTATCTCACTAAAATCATTTTAACACTTTTTGTACGTTTTTGTTGCCATACTTTTAAAACAGTGAGTATTTTTAACATTTACGGATTGGCCCTATTGTAAGTGCCTCACAGGAACCCAGAATTTTGTTTTGTTTTTAAAGAAAAGGTTGGGCAAGTCAATTTATTTTTGTGGTATTAACAGTGTGCCATTAATGCTGTCGATTGAGCTTAACTTGTATTGATTTATTACTTTTAATTAAAGGGTTCGTTCACACAAAAATGAAAATCCTCATGATTTTCTTTAAACCATCCCAGATATTTATGTCTTCTTCAGCAGAACTGAAATGAAGATTTTTATGATGCAATTGAAGGGTTGTCATCAGGCTGCTGGCTGCTTGACAGCCCAAAAGGCATATTTAGGCAGTATAAAAGTAATCCACATGACTCCAATCAATCTATTAATGTCTTCAGAAACAAACCGATAGGTTAAAAAGAAATCGCTAATTAAAACTTTATTAACTTTAAAAAATCGCTTCCTGCCAGCAGTCAATGCATCATGTGACGTAAGAGCAGTGGCGCATTCACGCGAGAAGTCAGAAGCATGCTTTGTTTACAACAGAGGAACAAATGCCACATGAGAGTTAGGTCATTTCAAACAGCAATCCAGCGCTGGCCAGAAGCAGCTTTTAAAGATAAAACATTTAATTATCGATTTGTTTCTTACACCAATCTATAGATTAATAGATTCATAGATTGACTGGAGTGGTGTGGATTACTTTTTTGCTGCCTAAATATGCCTTTTGGACTGTAAAACGTTTACTTGCATTATATGGACAAACAGAGTTGAAATGTGATTAGAAAAATATTCACTTTGGTTCTACTGAAGAAGGAAGAAGTCATACACATCTGGGATGGTTTAAAGGTAAGTAATTCATGAGAGAATTTTCATTTTTGGGTGAACAAATCCTTTAAGCAATAAGGTACAAAAGACGATGCAATATTGTCAATGTAGTCATGGCTTAAAAGTGTTATTAGGCATGACGCATAGCCTAATACAATATAGCATGGCTTCAAGTGCCTAATTACTTTTATAAAACCTAATAAAAAAAAAAAATACTACATAATAAAAATATTAAGGATATAAACTTGCTTTGAAACTTGAATTTACTAAGCAACATTATGTTTCACTGAATTTTGCAATGCATCAAAAATAATGATCAGCTAAGGGTGTTGTACATTGATACAGTTTTTTGCATCATAGCTGTTACTGCATTGTGGATTTTAACACATCTGGAATGCTATACTGACCAATCAGCATTCAGGGCCAGAACTAACTATTTGGTATATTATAAAATATTTTTTTAAATGTTATACTGAAACTTAACCATCCTGTTTCATAGTGCTGTTTGATGCATTTTGTTGTAGATTACAACATCAATTCTCTATTTTTGTTATTTCATAGTCAAATATTTAGTTATATATGTCATATACAGTTCATGATCGTTAATTAGACTGTGTTCCTTTCCTGTTTGTGTCCGAGTGCTGTGCTGTGAGTTCAATTTGTTTATATATTACATTAATCGCTAATTTGCGGGTGTGTTTTCCCCCCCGTCAGATTCGTAACAAGCTGAATCAGGAGCAGAACAGTAAATTGCAGCAGCAGAAGGAGCTGTTGAATAAGAGGAACATGGAAGTGACACTGATGGACAAGCGTATTAATGAACTCCGAGATCGACTGTACAAGAGAAAAGCTGAGGCACGTCAAAAAGAGAACCTTCCTGTAAGGCCAGGATTGCATCACTCACTCACACTTTTTAGATTGAATTGTTTAGCAAGCTCGGTCAGAAATCACTCCGACACCTCAACATTGAAATATGTGACACAAATTCTCCATTGGGTATATATTAGTCTAAATCTGGACCTAGTGAAAGGTACAAATCATCATTTCTGCTAAAATAAATCTTAAGCTCATAATATTTTATTTTATTATCCTTTTCCTCTCTTTCCTTTTTCCCCATCCATCAGCTGAATAGAGTAAATGGTCCTCCCTCTCCACAGCCAGCTCCCGGAAATACCGGCCGTGTGGCTGCCGTGGGACCCTACATCCAGGTCCCAGTGCCAGGGAGACAGGAGGGTTATGTAGTGCCCCCTGAACCCCTCAAACCTCAGTCACTGGGGGTCAACACCCCAGCCAACCACCCCTGGTCCAAATCAGGTCAGTCCTTAAACACTGATGTTTCTGCATGATAACTCTATTTATTTGGAACATTTATTTGAAAAGACATTGTACCAAATAAATGGTACCCCTGCCCATTTATAATTCCGTTCTTTGTCTTGCATTGTTGATCAGTTTGAAAATGCAGTTTGAAAACACTTTACCCACGTTGGATGGAATATGAAGCTGCTTTGATTAATTTTGATCAATGATGGTCTGTATTTAGCTTGAGATAGTGTTGCTGTTATAGCTCTATACCCAATAGAGGGAGTGTTGTAGCAACATTTTTATGCTATCTTTAGGTCTTCATTGGTCTCGCGAAGCCAAACTTTTAATTATCAGCATAAAGTCTGGTCCACTTTGCAGTTTATATTGGCCATGAACCACCCACTTTGACAAGTTAAGCGACCAACCACAGCAGTACCTGTGAGCAGTAAAGTTTAGAATAATTCACCCAAAATGTAAATTCTCTCAGAATTTGCTCAACCTCATGCCATCCCAGATGTGTATGACTACTATTCTTCTGCTGAACACAAATAAAGATTTTTAGCAGAATATCTCAGCTCTGTAGGTCCATACAATGCAAATGAATGATGACCAAGACTTTGAAGGTCCAATAGGCACTTAAATATAGGATAAAAGTAATCCAAATGACTCCAGTGGTTTAATCCATGGCTTCTGAAGTGATCCAATCGATTTTGGACAAGAACAAACTAAAATATAACTCCTTTTTCATTGTACATCTTGCCATTGTAGTCTCTTGTCACAGTCATGATTTCAAGCTCAATTACACTTCCTAGTGCATGATGCATGCGCAGACCGCTAGATGGCACTAAGAAGTGTAATAGACCTTTAATCCATGATTGTCAAGGAGACTGCTGAGAAATAATTTAGTCTGTTCTCACCCAAAACTGATCACTTCAGAAGATTAAAACACTGGAGTCATATGGATTTCATTTATGCTGCCTTTATGTCATTTCTTGAGCTTCAACGTTTTGTTCACCATTCACTTGCATTGTGTGGACCTACAAAGTTGAAAAATTATTTAGAAAATCTTTGTGTTCGCAGAAGAAAGTCATACACATCTTAGATGGCATGCAGGCGAGTAAATGATGAGAGAATTTTCATTTTTGGGTGAACTCCCTTTAAGTGTTTTGTTACTTCTTTAAAGACAATGTTTGTTTCCCTCTTACTTCCTGTTGTGGGTTTTCTCTTTATTTACTGTTTGTTTATAAAGTTGATTTCTCTTTTTCTTCCCTTCTAACCTCTTGTGTTATTTCTGCTCTGTGCTGTGCATATGTGTGTGTGTCTCTTTCTTTTCTCTTTGCTGTCCCTGTACCTTGCTGTTGTCATATTTGTGTGTGGGGGGGTGGGGATTAGATGGAGTGAGAAAGCCTCCCGGACCATGGAAGGTCTCTGATTTAGACATCATAGTGGACCCGATTGCTCCAGCCCCTTCAGAGCCCCGGCCAAGCCCTGGGGCTCCACCCCCAGTCACCTGCTCTACGGCAGGGTTGGACGGCGCCTCTCGTGAGTGGGAAGGTGTCTGATTAAGGGCAGGAGGAACGGCCTCTGAACCTTAATCAGTGTAGTGAGCAGGATCAAAGCAGTCTGACAGAATCCCTGTGATTTGTTACAGCCATATAGATGTTTTCACACATTTTATCTATTGGATGAAATTCTCTCCAATGCCTTTGTATTTTACAAATGGAGGAGAGCTATGCAGGATTCTGGGGGATTCTGATAAAGTAGTTATCATCTACTTTTAAAAAGCAGAGAGGGGCAATATTCCACAGAGAATTTGGCTTAAGACAGCAGTCAAAATTATAGGGTTTTTACAGGCAGCAATACTTTAATGATACTTTAGATCCCTACTTGAGCTAAACCTGGCCAGTTAAATTCTACCTCTTTGAGTTGCTCTTTACTGCTGTGCAAAATAAGTCAAAAGCTGCTGATCCTGTATTTTGGAGTATGTGTGTATAGGATTGTGTGTGCAAATGACAAATAAGAAACAGAATGTGATTGAGGTAGATTGTGGGAGATGGTTGATTGTGTGGAGTAAGCGTTAATGTATGTGTGTGTGTGTGCAGGGATTAGAAACTACCCTGATAAGGTTCACTGGGCTCTCGACCTCCTTGTCCCTGGTCCATACATTAGTCCAAATTCTTCAGCAGGACTTTATCATTATATTTAAACTCACTGAATTGAGCTGGTCCCATTTATTCATTCTCTAACATAGATAATCTAACTATTGATGTGACACTTAATATACACTCATTGCAGATGATAGAATTACAATTTATTACAAAAGTCTGATGAGTGGTGGCTCTTACTAAACTAAAACTGTGCTTTTTTAATGTATTTTTTTATTTAACTTTTACTTGTTTGGCCTGAGGTTTTAAATAGTTTGGCTGTCTAGCTCTTGAGCCATTTATGATATTGTGCATTTACCCGTCTTCAGAAAAAACGTTTCAGAGCAGCAACATATTGAAATTTGAGGAAATCTGTTCAGCTTTTGTAAATTAATCAAACCCAACTCCCTATTCTACCAAGTAAACTTAATTTACTTACGCTAGTGATCTACACTGAGCACTTTATTAGGAACACTATAATAATACTGGGTAGGGCCTTCCTTTGCTCTCAGTTCTTTGTGGCATGGATTCCACAAGATGTTGGAAAAATCCTTTGAGATTCTGGTCTATGAGGACATGATTGCATCATGCAGTTTCTGCAGTCAGCTGCACAGTCATGTTGCAAATCTCCCTGTTCTACCACATACCAAATGTGTTCTATTGGATTCAGATCCAGTGACTTGGAAGGCCACTGAAGAAAAGTGAACACATTGTCATGTTTTTTAAACCAATTTGAGATGATTTTTGCTTTGTGACATGGTGCATTTTCATTATGGACGTAGCCATTAGAAGATGGGTAAATTGTTGCCATTAAGAGATGCACATGGCCAGCAACAATACTGAAATAGACTGTGGAATTCAAGCAATGATTGATTGGTATTAACAGGCCCAAAGTGTGCCAAGAAAACATTCCCCACACCATTACACCAGTGCCACCAGCCTGGACTGTTGACACTAGGCAGGTTGGGTCCATAGATTCATGCTGTTGGCACCAAATTCTGACCGTACCATCTGTGTGCCTTGGTAGAAATCCAGATTCATGAAACCTGGCTACGTTTTTCCAGTCTTAAACTGTCCAGTTTTGGTGAGGCTGGGCCCACTGCAGCCTAAGCTTTCTGTTCTTGGCTGACAGAAGTGGAACCCAGTGTGGCTTTTGCTTGTTGAAATCACTAAGATCACATTTTTCCCCATTCTGATAGTTGTTGTGAACATAAACTGAAGCGCCTGACCCATATCTCCATGATTTTATGTATTGCACTGCTCCCACACGATTGGCTGATTACATTTACATTTATGTATTTGGCAGACACTTGAGGATTAACATGATTCGATAATAACATGAATAATTAGGTGTACAGCTGTTTCAAATAAAGTGCTCAGTGAGTGTACTTCATGACTCATAACTCAAGAAACTACCTTGACATCTTGATCAGTCATTTATAAGCTCAACCATACATTTAACTCTGCACTCTCCATCTAATATATTAGCAATGCAATTAATCTTTCTGCCCTAATAAATTGTACATGTGAGGTGTTCTGTCATGTCTGACCTTGTGGTAATGCTTCCTCTGTGCCTCTTTAGCTAATGATGCCAGTTGGCCCACCCTCAACAAGTGCAGCACATCAGTCAAGCCAACTGACTGGAAGGAGTCTGTAGCAGACACAACCATTAAAACAGCATCACCTGCCAGCAGTCCCTCAGATAAGGTATGTCTAAGTGACACAAACACAAATAAATTGCTCTCTATTTATTTTCCATCATAAACCTTTTTGCTTACATTGTAAAACAATAGCTCCTTATTCACGAGCAAATGGTATGTAAACCATTCTTTCGTAAATTATCCCTTTGAACTGAGTGTAAGTAAGACTTGTTTTTCGTTTTTCAGCATAAGGCCTATTGTAATTAATTTGCCTTTTGCTTTTTGCCATTTTTCCACTGTATGTTTCCTTTAGGTTCAGGACTCCAATAAATCTGGCTCAGCTCCTCCTCCTAGTAAGCCCCAGCCTCCCCCATATGGAGCCCATACCAGCAACCACCTGCTCTCATCTGCCAACTCTGGTTCCACCAGCTCTTTAAATCACCGCAAAGACGTTCCTCTCCGGCCTGTGCCCAGCCTACCCAACAACCCACCACCACCACTGCCGGCCTGGCCCCGTGTTCCCCCTGCACCCTCCGGGTCATCCTCTCAGCAGATCCAGCAGCGCATCTCAGTTCCCCCCAGCCCCACTTTCCAGCCCAGTCCACCCTTTTTCCCCCCAGGGGAGAGACCAGACCCTCCTCTGGCTGTAGCGGTGAGGCCGTTCATCGCAGATAAGGGCTCTAGACCACAGTCACCCAGGAAAGGCCCAGCCACCATGAACTCAAGCTCCATTTACCACATGTACCTACAACAGGCAGCCCCCAAGAGTTACACTATGAACAACAAGTCAGCAGTCAAAGCAGGTACACTGCAGAAGCAAAACAGTTTTTTGAAGATGAAGTATGTTATTTCTGTGCCACTAGCATTATTTGCAGAATTGCAAAAATAATGACTGTAATGACAAATAGTGTTCCGAACACTTCAACTGTTTGCTATAGAGAGCAATAGTTCCTGCCCACTTATTCAGCTGTCTGGGTTCTGGAATTTTTTTCCCATAAATTTTTCCCATAGAAAATCCTTTATAAAAGAGTTGTAAGCCATGAACCAAACCAATTAGTTCTGAAGTATCACAACATCACAAACTTCATTTTGAAGCCAAAAAGGTATTTGAATATCAGACATAAAAACAAAGCTAAAAGGCTGTGTACTTACCGTCTTTCAATAGGGCACAACTACAATCCAATGAAGCATTGCGAATTATGTAATTGAATTAAAATAGATGAGAATATGTAAAACTATTGATTTTAGGTTGTTTATTATAAGTATAGAAACAATATATTTAAGATAAATAGTTTAAGCGTGAAGAGACACCGACTCGATTATGTCATTCACATTGCTTCACATGAGTGGGCGGTCGCTCCAAAGGAAGTTTCTTGGGCTTGATTGGCCGTGGTTCTCTGTTGGGGAGTTTTTCTCTCCCCATGGGTAATGTATTTGTTTACCATAAATTCCGCTGTCAAACATGATTTCAATGAAGTTTAAATAATATAGACGGGTGACTTCAAGTAAGGATATACAATCGATGAGCAACCTCGGAGCTCAAGTTTGGTCGGTCTAAAACGTTTATAAGTTATCGTTGAAAATGAATTTGTCTATGGAAACAATCAATTAGATTTTTACTTTCGAAACCAGACTGAATAATAATAGTCCCACTTTAAACTCACACCATTGGTTTAGCTAATGTTACTGGTCTGGATGGTCAAATAAACCGCAATGTTTTGGTAGTGCCACAGTGTTTAAACTTGTCAGGGGAATCAACATTTAAAGGGTTACTTGTAGTTGTCTCTGCATATTACGCTAAGATGGGATTATTTTAACAGAAAACAATTATGCACTTTACCTTTATTTTCATTATTCAACAAAATACTGCTTACTTTTGCAGCCAGTTTTCAGTTTAAAAGAGATCTGTTTACTTTGTAGATGTGGTTTATTTTATTTTTGTTTTTGTGTGTGTTATTTGAGAATTTTTTTTATTCTTTCTTTTTGCAGTATACGGTAAGCCAGTTCTGCCCCCCTGCTCCACACCCCCTTCACCCTTATCCCTTGGAGGCACTGGAGCCTTCCCTGCCCTGCAGGGTCCTGGAGACATGGTGGATGGTGAGCTGGATCTTGATGGTCTAACCATAGGTGTCCCCGAGCCACCCCCAACCAATGTGGACCACATCCCACGACCTCTCAGTCCTACTAAGCTCACACCCATGGTGCACTCACCTATGCGCTATCAGAGCGATGCTGATCTGGAGGTCTTGCGCAAGAAACTTGCCAACGCTCCTCGACCACTTAAAAAACGAGGCTCTATTACTGAACCAGAGGGCCCCAATGGGCCCAACATCCAGAAGCTTCTATATCAGCGTTTCAACACTCTGGCTGGAGGAATGGAGGGAGGAATGGGAGGTGTGAGTGGAGGTGGAGGAGTGACTCCATTCTATCAGCCCTCCGTAGCAGGAGGTGAAATGCTCTTTGATACAGACAATGGGAATCCGCCCTCAGAAACACAAGCATTACCCTCTGGAGGTGCTGATGGCATTATCCCGCAAGGTGATGCCAATGATAATGATCCCCAGCAGCAAGTGGCAGAGATGCTAACACCTCCAGCACCAGAACCCTCAGAAGACAGTAACAATAATCTTGCTGAACCTTCAGACACCTTGCCGAGCCCAGTAGCTGAGGCCAGTACACCTGAGGAAGCAGACACCTCTCCCTCTTCCCTGCCCATGGTAGGTCTCCTACTGATTAAAACCCTTCACCTTACTGTTAAAAACTAGAGGTTCGCCGATAGTAGATTTTGAAGATACCGATAATTAAGGTGGTGGAAAGGGTTGATCATCGATTAATCTGCAGATCGTTTTTAAAATTGATTTATAGAATGTTTTAAAAAGTTTCTTAGTCTTTCATTACTGTGAGTCCAAAATGAATAAATACAAAGATGTAGCTTATTGTTCAACCAAAATCCCAATAACAAATAGAAATAAAAAATAATTGTTACATGGGACTACCAGGAACTCTTATTTTGAAATGATTGAGAGCTGGCTCTGTTGCATTGCTTTATATATATAAGTAATAACCAAATTCAGCTTTTTAAAACCAATATTTTAACCAGATTAGGGTCACACACACACGTATATATATATATATATATATATATATATATATATATATATATAGATGGATGGATGGATGGCTATGGAAAAAGTTAAGAGACCACTGCAAAATTATCAGTTTTTCTGGATTTACTATTTTATAGGTATGTGTTTTCAAAACCAAAAATTTTCAATCACAGCTTTCATGCATCTTGACATGCTCTCTACCAATCTTTCACATTGCTGTTGGGTGACGTCATGCCACAAAATTCAAGCTCTGCTTTGTTTGATGGCTTGTGGCCATATGTCTTCCTCTTGATCACATTCCAGAGGTTTTCAATGGGGTTCAGGTCTGCATGACAGGGTCTTGATCTGGTGGTCCTCCATCAACACCTTGATTGACCTCGCTGTGTGGTATGGGGAACATTGTCAGAGCAGAAGGAAGCAAGTTTTCTTCCAGGATAACCTTGACAAATCTGCCTGATACCAGCCTTGCTGAAGCACCCCCAGATCATCACCAATCCTCCACCAAATTTCACAGTGGGTGTGAGAAACTGTGGCTAGAAGGCCTTTCCAGGTCTCTGTCTAACCATTATACTACCAGGTGGAGGATCAGTGATGATCTGGTAAACCCCACCATAAAGAATCAAAGAAATAACAGACTCCATAAAAAAATATAGTCACAGTCCATAGTAACAGCAGTTGACACAGTCAATATCCATAGTAACAGCTTGCTATTCACCCAGGCACCAAAACAAGAGATTTTCACATTTAGGCTTTTAAACATGAGGGTTTAAATTTTCATTTTTGGGTGTTCTATCCAATCTATCCTAGTCGTCATCATATATTTGTGATAATTTGTAGTTTCATGGATCTAATGGTCCATTTCCTGAACAGGGCAAACGCACTAACCTGAAGAAGCCAAACTCAGAGCGGACAGGTCATGGCCTTAGAGTGAAGTTCAACCCTCTCGCCCTGTTACTGGATGCCTCACTAGAGGGAGAGTTTGACCTAGTACAAAGGATAATCTATGAGGTATACATATTGACACATGCACACACTTCATTTCACTTTATGCTAGAAAACCTCTTACATAGTCAACAGAATAGTCTTCCACACAGATTCACAAGACCCATTTTTGATAACCAATTTAACTTGTTTCATTCTTCTCATCCTGTAGGTTGACAATCCCAGCACCGCAAATGATGAGGGCATCACGCCCCTCCATAACGCAGTGTGTGCAGGACACCACCACATTATCAAGTTCTTGCTGGACTTTGGTGTAAATGTAAATGCAGCAGACAGTGATGGCTGGTGAGGAGACTTTGGCATTGAGATTTGTTGGGTCAGAGATTCAAAGAGACTCATGTTGTCAGTCACTGTCAAATAGGGTTGCAGCGATATACCGGTTTCACGGTATAGCACGGTTTGAAAATTGACGGTTATCATACCATGTAGATTTGCTTATCTACGGTATTGAGAAAAAAATGCAACAGGACGGAGATTCTCCCATGCACGTGCGCATCTCCTTTCCTTCTCGACTGTCTGTCAGACTCGTCAACTTGCGCACACACACACACGCTGCAGATGTCAGAGAGAAGCGAGGGGAGGGGGTCTGACATGAGTGTGTGAGTTAAAGCAGTGTTTCTCAACTGGTCTATTCGGACTGGGTCATGGACAGCAGGGAAATAACAATGTCATGGTAACTTCTCCCATTGAAGATATTTCGGTGGCCGCCCAAGTGATCGACTATTTCGGACTGCCGACGCAGATTTAATGATAATCATCTGCACTTTCGCGAGTGTAAAGAGCTCGCGCTAATGATCTGCTCTTCTCTCTGGCGCACGCGTTCAACAACTGGGCTTCCCTCGATATTGTGGAGCGCAGACATCAAAACTGTGACCAATTTCAGTTCTAGCGAGACTTTTCTAGTTTAAAGTGTTACAGAGTTTGTCAATTCGAACCTCTCAAACAGTAGCAGCCCTGACATGCCAAACAGCACAGAGGAGGAAAAGAGCAACACTATGCTATTAAAATTACACACCATCACCTTTACAAATTTCAGTTATGTTTCAGGATTTTACATGAGTAAAAGTAACTTTTATATTTTGACAAAATCTTATAGTTTCATATGAAATAATCTAAAGGTAGAATCTATTAGACCTCATTTTATATCAACAGTGGCAGTTGTAGTTAAAGTTTCAAGATTTTTCATAAATACAATCATTTATTATTATTATTACTATTATTTTAGACTAGCACACTGACTTAACCATGGTAATGAGGAGCCTTTCCTTCTGTGTAATACGTGTATAAATATTTAATATTAGGTAACAAACGGGATAATAATGGGCCCATATAAGTAAATATGCTCTTCAATTTTTAAAAGTGGGAGAGACAACTTCCTGTAGATTTTGACATCAACAACAAAAATAATGTCACTTGATGCATGTCCTTGTACTGGAAAACCATGAACAAAACTATACAACATAAAAGGAAATGCAACCCAGGATACATTAAATACAGGTTATGTTTAATCTACGTCAGGTTGACACTTGATTTCAATGTGAAATCTGTCCTGAAGCAAAACCAGTTGATAAGCGCGGAGTTCAAGGTACAGGCAGGAGCAGTCTGACTGTGCTGTCGTGTGTCTACAGTATATATTAACTGTTAATAATCATAGGACATTACTTTAAAAGCTCGCACAGCTGATGTTATTTTTCATTTAGTAGTTAATTTAACATGCTATGCTAACATGCTTTAGTTATATAACATGTTATAGTTACAAGCGATTTTGTTTATCATGTCTATTTTTATTTTGTTAGCTTTCTTATTTTTTCTAGTTTCAATTATAATAAAGTGTTTGCTCAAAAATAAATAGATAAATAAAATAACCCTTCTGTTTTCACTGATAATAGTAATTGTGTTATACCGTGATACCGTGATATTTTCTGAGACTGTTATCATACCGTGAAAATCTCATACCATTGCAACCCTACTGTGAAAGTAACTGATCAGTTCAACCTAATAGTTGCAGAATCACTTGAGGTGTGTTTGTCTCTTTCTGTGTTTATAGGACACCCTTGCATTGTGCTGCTTCCTGTAACAGTGTGCACCTGTGTAAGCAGTTAGTGGAGTCAGGTGCAGCCATTTTTGCCACCACCATCAGTGATGTGGAGACAGCAGCAGACAAATGTGAGGAGATGGAGGAGGGCTACATACAGTGCTCACAGTTCCTCTATGGTGAGAGTGCCCTCTTTCTTCTCCTATATGGGACTGCAGTTTTATTGTTTTTAGGAAAATAATAAAGCTTTTAGAAAGTTGAAGGGATTTACATTTATTCATCTTATAAAATTATAAATTTAAGTTTATAAGCCTTACTAAGAGTTCTCTCTCTGTGTGCGTGTATAGGTGTGCAAGAGAAGTTGGGTGTAATGAATAAGGGAGTTGTGTACGCTCTGTGGGAGTATGAGGCTCAGAGTCAAGACGAGCTTTCCTTTCACGAGGGTGATGCCATTACCATCCTTCGCAAGAAAGACGATACTGAGACTGAGTGGTGGTGGAGCAAACTCAACGACAAAGAGGGCTATGTGCCACGTAACCTGCTAGGGGTAGGTCCACACATGAGTTATATCAGTCCTTTTTTTTTTCATTGCATTTTGTGGTGTAACATTTTAACAATTTAAGCACTGCTTTGCACACTGGCAGTCACTGGAGAAAGAAAATAATTATTAAACTATTAAAAACGACAGTCTTGACTAACAAAATACTGTGCTGTTAAAAAGTATTTGCCCCCATCCTGATTTCTTCTGTTTTTGTATGTATCTCATACTAAATTGTTTCACAAATTCATAAAACGCTATGTCAACTTTTTCAACTGTACTGAGTTTGCAGGTCTACCAAACTGAACAAGTGATTTGAACATTGCAGACAAATCAGAAGTGTCAAATAGCCATGTGTCATCTGTCCTTGGAAAGCTCTTAACTCTTTCCCTGCCAAACACGGAATTTTCCGTGTTTTATGAAAAAACGCTTTCCCGCCAAACACGGAATTTTCCGGGTTTCCGTGTTTTAGGTGTTATACGGTAAGGAAGACCTCTGCACATGTTTTGAAAGAGTACGCAACTCTTTGATCAAAGAAACAGACTGCGATCGTCTCAAACATGAAGAAGTGGAGTATTGAGAAGCTCAAAATATCAGACATAAACATGCCTTTTTCTCAGCTTTTTGTCTGAAATGTTGTTTTTTGACAAAACCAACCTCTGTTCAAGTCGCAATAAAAAAAGAACAAATGAAGATAAAATAAAATTGTTTTTTTTTTTTGCCTAAAAGCAGAGGCTCAGATCTTTATTGTGATATATAGCATCTTCATATATTCATCTTCATATATTCATGGAAGAAAATATTCTGCGGGCCATTAAAGTTTAGCGAAAATCGTCAAAAACCCTGGCGGTGGCTGGCAACTTTTTTTTAAAAACGCTGGCGGGGAAAGAGTTAAAGGGTAGAATACAATCAGCCTATTTGTTTTACTCACAGACAAAAATATAGTGAATAATAGCCAAATACAATTACAAGTCATAATTAAAAGGTAATTTTTCAATCTTTTGTAAAAATGGATCGTAAATATTTTTTTCATTCTACGATTTGAACCTGGTTTTCGGCATGAAAATATCCTTAGAAGTTGCCATGGTTTTAAGAAACAAAAAACAAATACATGTCTTTGATATACATGAATAGGTGTTGCTTATGTGTCACATTTTTGCTTATAACTTCATGAAAAATAAACAGAACATAAAATATATCATTAATTAGAGGATGGGATTCCTGTTAAAACGAGCCCACACACAACGTAATGGGATCATAGATCATTAGATAATCCACACGAAGCACCATGTGCAAGCACCACATAATTTGCTATCTGGCTAAAAAAAACGTTAGCTTTCCTGTATCAGATTACTTCATCGGAAATTATGTAGTACATTGTCCGCAGTCATCAAATGCTACACCAATCATATTAGGGTTCAGATCGCTGCAACCAGAGGTGGAAGTCATCCAAATATGGGCAGAGAGGATCGTTCACTCTGATTACATATGACCACAATTGCATGAGATGGTGACAATTACATGAGGCAGACTCAATGATGACTCAAAGTACACTGAATGGACCTGAATGAGATCTTGTTATTCAAACATGCATGCTTTGGAGAGAGAGTATACCTTAACTGATTGTTGTGTAATTAGTTATTATGTACAATTATTATGTTTTATTTGTTTGGAGAGGCTTTTGTACACTTGGAGACATTTTTTGACACTAGGATAAATTATTTTTGTAATGCTATAACTTTTGATTGCTTTGTCGTATCAACAAAAATGTTTTACTCTGTTACAGGAGACATGATTGGAAACAAAATATAATACATACCGTATTTACAGCCAGAGATATATAATGTCAAATCAGTTAAACAGGAAAAAATTAAATTTTGGGCTAAAGTTTCTTTGGCTAAGGGTCTCATAATATTTAAAAATACCTTCAGAACTTAAAGGGTTAAAGTGTTTCTTCATTCAATAAATTTACATGCACATTTATAATCAAGCTACATTGAGTTTTTGCATAGCTGAGCCACTTATACAAAAGTATACATGACACAATGCCTAATCAAATATTTGAAGGAGAGCACCACTGCTGACTTTCAGATCATGTCAATTTTGATCCTATTAACATGTAAACATACTTGTTGAAGCTGAGCTACATTTTCTATGTCTGTTAGTCTAACTTTATTAAAAAAGGACTGGTACAATTTTAGTTAAACTAAAGCTTTTATATGATACTTGAAAAAGGTCTGACAGAAATTGAACTTTTAAAGTGCATGTAAACATAGTTATTGGAACTGAAAGAACATTAATGTTCTGTTGTATACTTATTCATTGAGAGATTATATTGTTATTATATTGAGTTATACATCTCAGTTATGGTAAATCTGTGCTTGTCTGTTTCTCTGTAGTTGTACCCCAGAATAAAACCACGTCAGAGATCTCTGGCGTAAGCCTCATCTTGGCCACGCCCCTTTCCTGGGTGATTGACTGGATTGATGTCTTGGGGTGTAGAGCCTCAACCCGTCACCTCTATGTGCCACTTTGACTATAGAAGGGGTGAAGCTGCTAAACCCTGAACCCTCACAATCAACTGTGCTACACACAAACACACACTCTCCGATCAACACAAATAAGGCCAAACAAACAGCCTCAGGTTTCTAGGTCTGCCCCCATCTTCTCTGCTTCCAGGCCTCAATGTATCCCCCTCCACTCCACATCCCAGGTTTCTTGTAACTTGTAAAATGCATCATAGCTGTACATCACACATTGGGGATCAAAGCACTAACCACTTTGACAAGAGATTTCCTTTGTGTTTGTAAGCTTGAGTTTTTTTTTGGCATGACATACACATTATGCTTCGCTGAGAGGACAAGAGCAGGCAGTCTTTCAGTGCTCATTGTCAGGGCGAAAATTCTATGCTATGGACTGAATGAGTGAGAGAGATGTGGTGTACAATGGACTTGCTGCAGTGTGTGTGCATATTAATTTTATAGCTCATCCATAAATGTTTTTCCAGATAAGAACAAAAATATACATAGTTTGCATAGAACTATTAGTCTGACCTATGCATGTGATTGAGTTTGTATGTTTGGAAAGGAATTTACATATGTTATGAGTGTGATTTAAATTTACAGAAGTGTGGAATGCATTCTGTGTGCAGAAGAGTGTTTTAAATGAGAGTGTGTGAAGTGTGCAAAGAGAGATTGAGATTGTGAGTTGAATAGTGAGAAGACAAGCTGGTGTGTCAAACCACTGAGAATCATTATAAAATCATTCAGTATTTAGCCTACATGGACTGACACCACATTCTTGTCATTTTGTTGTTTAGCTGGACAGCAGTGGTCTGACAAAGTGCAGCCCTTGAAATGATATCAATACAAAGTTTTTCTCCACTAGCAGTCCATGATCGGGCTTGAAAGCGTATTTACTATATTTTACACTTTTTTTAAATGTTATTTTATATTATGCCAGCCCATTCTACTCCACTCCTGTTTTTAGTCATTAGTGATTTGTATATTCTGCCAGTGAGGCAGTAAAGAGCTTTATTGTGAAGTTTAACCCTGTGAATACTGTGATGAGGATGAGTGAATAAACATGCTTGACTCAATGCTGTTAGACTAACTGTCCGTGTGGACTTGAGGAAATACAGCAACTCACACCTTGTGTTCTATACATGTGCACAATAAAAACAAATGACTCCTAGCAAGAAATGATGTCCCCTGTTTATACTCCGATCTGTGTACATTTCTGTCTTTTTCATTTATATTTGAACTATTTACAGGGATAGTTTATCCAAAAATGCACAAAGAATGTGCATTGCCAAAAACAAGGAAGAAAAAAGATTTAGAGTGAAAAATCACTCCTGATCTGCTTCTCACCCACACTTATCATATCCCTTCTGTTCTGAAGATACGGATTTAACCACTGGAGTCGTAAGGATTTCTTTTATGCTTCCTTTATGTGCTTTATGGACATTCAAAGTCCTAGACACCATTCAATTGCATTGTATGGACCTACAGAGCTGAAATATTCTTCTAAAAAACTTTGTGTACAACCGAAGAAAGTCATACACATCTGGGATTAGGTGTGGTATTATGTGTAACACATCTGAATCTCCCTTAAAATAACTATTGCAATCTATTTTAACGTCGCATTTCAAAGGGGATGTTTTATTTATTTTTAGTCATTCCAGCTGTCTTTAGGCACATTAAGGTCTTTATTGGCAGGTATGTATTGAATCTTCCTATTTAAAAACATTTTATGACTTGAAATTGTTAAGAATACACCTTAAATAAGAAGGATGTAATATCTTTAAATAGTTTTAAGGTGTAAAGATTACACCTATAAATAAAGTGTACCGTTATGCAGAATCCAGGCAGCTCACAGATATTACAAAATTAAATGGGATTTAATTGTGATGCTTGAACCTGTCTCTGTTAGCCACAGATTTGCATTTAGCACAAAGATTCAGTTTCCAGCGTGACATAGACCTGTAAGGCTAGTATACCTCAAGAGGAGAAAGATCGGTTCTCTGTAATGGTTTAGACTTACTTGAATCCAGTTTAATTTCTTGTCCATTTTTAGTCCTAAGTCAAAATGATTGAAAATATTTTGTCATTGTCAGGCACAATGGTCTAAATAATCAGTAAAATAATATTTTTCTGTATAGTCCCATACAGGGTCGGGGAGTAATGGAAAACCTGTAACGGGATTACATATTTAAAATACAAAATAATAGTAGCTGGATACCACTAGTTACAATTTAAATAGTTGGTAATCAGAATAGTTACTTTTAAGAGAATTTTGATTACTGAAGAGATTACTTTTTAGATTTCATCTATTCAGTTGGAAACATTTATATATAATGCATCTGAGGAGAGTTTGAACGGTAGTGAAATGCTTCAATTCATGCGAGCAGACAGAGAAGTTTGGTGCAGCAGATATAGAAATAAACCTTGTGTAAATTGTCATATGAACAATTGTCAAATGAACGTATTATGCTAAGCTAAAATGCTATTTCTTGCCATTTTACATTCATCATATTTTTATCAAGATTATGCATGTTAGCTCATATTTCTTCCTGTCTAAGACCTTCGACATTTGTGAAAAAAATCCTTAAAACGTGATCAATTTGATTTATCTTGTTTTAGAAACAACACTGCATAAGATATTTAGGTTTTTCAGAGAATGTATTTTTAACGTGTATTTGGTCTTACTGTACTGGAGTTTTTAATCGTCAAAACAAGTGAAAAAAAAATCTACCAGTGCTGAAGTAGTAATCCAAAGTATTTAGAGTACATTACTGACCTTGAGTAATCTAACGAAACGCTTTACAAATGACATTTTACAGTATATTTTCTGTAATCTATAGTGGAATACATTTTAAAACTAAGCCTCCCAACCGTGTATTTATGTAGATTATTATTATATTTAATTTAATAGAATGTTATGATAGCATATGGAGGACAAAACCTGCAAAAATAATAAATACACAATGTGCATAAAAATATTAAATTAGTTAAATGTGTGAGGATATACAAATAATAGAATATAAAAAATAAATGGTTTGGGAAATGCGAAATTAAAGTTGATTTTAATTCTACATTTCTTAATTTCCATATCTACCCCCCGATATTAAACAACAGTAAGCATAATTTTTTTACATGATTAGTTGATCATTGTAAAGTGCTTCGCTGACTAAGACACTGATACTGACATTGCCCAATTTTCACAATCAATTAATAAAAGTGGAGCAAAGCATCTTGCTCTTACAATTCTCGAAACGATTTGCAACTCTGCTACTGACCTTCTTCCCTCCATGGTGAAACTGATCGTTTGTGGGTATGTATTATTAGATATCAAAATCAGAGTCATTCAAATGTAAAAGCAAATGGAGTAAAGCTGCATACACACTGCCAGCGACTTTATCGCTGCAGGTCGCTGGTGGCTGGCGGTGAAGTCGCTGGTGGGTGTTCCCACTACTGGTTGCCTAGTAACGTTTATAAATCACATTCACGGATGTCATTCCATTGCTGTTGACAGCGAATCTCTTTTCTTGCCACTAACAACAAACATTTTGGAGGGAAAAGACTAAATCTAAATGGAATCAGTACATAAAATGCTTTATATCAAACATGAATGAGAAACAAGGCGTGCTGTTTGCCATAGCGGCTGTTTATCTCCGGCGAAAATGCAAATGGCGGTCTGCCTGGGTCCATAAAATCCCCGCGATCTCAGATACACCTTTCCACGCAGTATTTTTCTTAAAAATGTCCTTGTACGTGGGAAGAGACATATCATAGAGCACTGGGAAATTTCTAACTGCAAGAATTAGCCTTTCATCCATCTTTCCGTTACTGCAGGAGCTGAGAGAGAGAGAGAAGGATCACGTGAGCTCGTCGTCTCTCTTATTGGCTGTCGCTTCCGTTAGTCGCTCCAAAGTTGAACTTTTCTCAACTTTGTCGCGTCGCTGGACCCGCCCACATCTAGCGCCAACGGTCGCGACAGCTCGTGTCGCCGGAAGTCGCTGTGCTCGCATTAAAAATGAATGGTATGGAGTCGCTGTCGCGCGCGATGTCGCTGGCAGTGTTGTGAGAGTGAAGTAAATCTAGCTGTAGAACCTAGCATGACCACAAGGGGGGAGAATAAGACCAAGTATAAGACCTTGATCGCGCTGTCCTTAAAGCAACTGCTGATATTCAGCACAAAAAGCCCAGACTTACCCAAAAAGGGCTTCCAGTTTTACAGGGATCAAAGTCTATCTAGTTTTTTGGATGCTGACAAGCATACCGGTAATGTATTTGACATGGTTCCCTTTTTATAAAACAGCCTTTTAAGGTCAAAGAGGATTTATAGCTACTAAAGTATGTTATAGGCACCACAATTGATACTCAAGACACTGCACAAAACACCTAGCATTTTGTGAGAGCCAGTCCACGTCATCATTTTGCTTTAAAATCAACGGTTAAATTTTTTGCCAACTAGATGCATAAAAAAAAAAAACATTCAAGAACATTAGGCAAGCAAAAACATGCACACAGGAACTTCCATGGGCCAAAGAGATTTTATTTCAGGTGTTAAGATCCATCTTCAACATTGCAGGATGTTTGCGATACAAAATCCTTCACACTGATGGAAGACTCGGCTAACTTTAGTGCCACTACTGTTTGGGTGGAGTATATTCCTTGATGTAGTTAAGATTATTGGTACTGGAGGAAGGGGAGGAGTTAAATTAGGAGTCATGAAGTATTCACTTCTGCTCAGGCATAAGATCGTCAATGGGCTGGCCTGCCTCCAGACATTTCTCCATATCTACAAGAAGCTTAACTCCATCCACCACCATCTGAACCAACTCGACCTCAGAGAAGCCTAGACGGTCTGCATTGGAGATGTCAAAGACACCACCTACTGCAGCAGTGTCTACTCCACCTGGAGAAACAGAGCAAGGTTAATAAGAGTTCATGACTCATGTCCAATAAGTACATTAAAATCTTGCGGATCAGATGCATATTCACAAATTAAAATGAACCTACCTGTTCCACGCTTTTGGAGCCTCAGTCGTTTGAGGATCTCGCCGAACTTCTCGTGCTTGCTGAGGTTGGGAAGTTTGACATGAACACCGCCACGCAACCCAGTGCCTAGGTTGGAGGGGCAAGTTAGAATGTAGCCCAAGTGCTCATTCCACATGAACTCATGGCCCTTCTCTTTAAACAAAGCCTCAATCTGGAAGACAAAAGCATAAGGATTTAAAATGAGACACTGGAGCCACTGATAGTTCTGAATTTAGTGTCGAGTTTCAACAAAACCAACCTTTGTGAGGCCTGTGCAGAAGCGATTGAAGACTTCCTTCATATTGCCACCCTTCTGCATGGAGATGACACGAAGATGGTCTTCCTCATTCACCCAGACCAGGAATGTCTTATTGTCATTATGCCTTAAAAGCATTATATAAAAAAAAAAAATTATACAAACACTACTATTTTTGCAAGTTCCACATTACATGGTCAAACTGTTAACACCCCTCATGCCTTCCTAGATGTGTAGGACTTTCCTTTAATAATCTTTGTTTTATGCAAAAGAATATATCAGCTCTGTGGGTCCATACAACGCAAATTAATGGTGACCAAATCAATGAAGGTCCAATAAGCACATAAAAACAGCATAATAAGTAATCCATAAAGTCCAGTGGTTTAATCCATGTCTTCAAGCAATCCTTTCAGTTGAGTGAGAACGGACCAAAATGGAACTCCTTTTTCATTATATATCTTGCCATTGCGGTCTCTAGACACAATCATGATTCCAAGCTCGATTATACTTCCTAGTGCATGATGCTGGCACGGAGTGCAAGATGTCTAATTGAGCTTGAAATCATGATCACCAAGGAGTCTGCTGATGTTAAAATGTATTAAGGGGGGAAAAGTGCTACATTTTGGTCGGTTCTCACCCAAAATTGATTAGAAAACTTCTGGAAACATGGATTAAACCACTGGAGTCTTAAGGATTAATTTCATGCTGCCTTTGTGCTTTTTGAGCATTGTGAACACATACAGAGCGGAGATCCTCCTTTAAAAAATGTGTTTTGTTTTTTGCAGAAGACGGTCCTACAGATCTTGGATGGCATGAGGGTGAGAACAATTGAGAACTTTGGGTTAACTATAACTTTATTACACCAAATTAATCCATTTTATATAGTTGAAGTGTTAACACACCCAAATGGATCAAATATTCTTAATAAAAGAGAGATTAGCCCAACAACTCACTCACCAGATCCCTCTGGCATCTGGCCAATCACGAGCCATCCCAGAAGCCAGCAGCAGTGGGGACACAGGCTTATCAAACAAGAAGTGGTCATCAATCAGCTGCTGCTGCTGCTCCTCAGTCATGTCCTTGAGGGCATAGTACGTTCCTTTAAGGTCACCATCAAGGGATCCCAAAGCTGCAAGACACAAAGAATAGACTTACTTAACACAAAGCAACTTAATGACTACACAACACCAGGTCATACTGTACAAGACATCAAAACAAAACTGCATTACTGCAGAATGGGCGCTTGGATCCCTGATCAGTTTCTTTTCCATTATCTTGAATGGATCATTGTGTGAGGATTGTGAACCAAATGTGCATTCTTTGGAAACAAATCAGTAGATTAGCTCACCTTCAAGAGACAAGTTTTCAATGCCCCGTCTCTCTCCACGGCTGCAGTGGGGAGGGAGGCAGAAGCCGCGGATGCTCCTGCCAGTTCGCACTCTGGAGCTCAGAACGTAGTTGGGGTCAAGGTCATCTCCGCCCTATTAAAACATTAGCAATTAACAGCAGACTACCTAAATGTTGATGCCAATTAGATACAACACACTGAAAGGTACTATGTACCTGGAGGTTGTCTGGGTTCAGGTCAGTCTTGTGTTTGTCTGTGGGTTTATATCCACCATGGCGGTCCTCAATAACAGGGTCAAGAAGCTCTTTGAACACTTCATATGTCTCTTCATCTCCAGCAACACAGCCCACGGTCATGATGAAGGGGTGCCCTGGAATACAAAAGACAAGTATACGTTAATACATCTTGGCATAAATCTCAATTTCAACTACAAATTTTTGGGCATGGCATTGTTTTCGGGAGGACTCAAAATGCAAGGAGATTAACAATGGCAACATCTTAATATAGCCAGATATCATGTTAATCACATGGTTGGTCAACCAGTAATCATGAGATTCATCCGGACACAAAGTGCCCTTTGTTTTGCTTTACAAAATATACAAATCTGAATGGTTTCCACACATTATGCAGATGAGCAAATTAAGCCTTTATTAAAGTGCATGGAATGCACCAACCATCAGGATTACAGTAGCGGGCATGAGCAAGCAGCATTGAATGGTAGCAAGAACTATGAATCTCCAAAAACTAAAAAAGGCAACAAAAGTTATCCCCCCCCAACCTTTTTTCATGGATCATGATTTCAATCTCTAATGCCATCTAGAGCTCTGTACACATCAAGCTCTAGGAAGTGTAATCAAGCTTGAAATCGTGATCGTGCCTAGAGACTACAATGGCAAAATGTACAGTAAAAAAAAATAAAAAAACATTTTGGTCTATTCTCATACAATCTGATTAAATTACTCCAGAAGACATGGATTAAGCCACTGGAGTCATATGGATTACTTTATGATGCCTTTATGTGCTTTTTTACCATCAATGTTTTGGTCACCATTCACTTGCATTGTCTGAACCTACAGAGCGGAAATATTCTTCTAAAAAATCTTCGTTTGTGTTCAGCAGAAGGAAGTCATACACATCTGGGATGGCATGAGAGTGAGTTAGTGATTAAATACTTTTTTTTAAAAAAATTTTTATTATTACCTGGATTATCAATCCCGGTTTGAATGACGTCATCCACGGTAAATCCGCTGGGCGTTTGTTTGTCCCGAAGATTGTCGTACATCTCCAGCGTCAGCACCTTCGCCATGTGGTTGTTGTGATGGCTGAGGTCGGGGTACTCCTGTTCCGCGGAGTAGTTCATCTTCAGCAGATTGTGAGTGTTACCGAAAGGCATGATTGCGTTTACCTAGTGGAAATATTATAAACAAGGCTATGTTAAATGTGAATTCATCCAAATCCGTTTCAGGTTCAAGGACAAAGCCAACCCTTCAGCTGCATTAATTATGACGTAACGGTATTAAAGCGTATTTTCTGCAACAAACATTCAGAGGAATGCATATTTAGCATTTATACTAACTTCGAACAGTAACTACAATAAACGGCCAGGGTCAGATGACAAATGTCCTCAAGAGAAGTCGATATTCGTCGTCAAATGTCACGCAGGCTGGAAATATGATGGAATGTCTCGTGCGCGTTCAATAAATGACGCTTCATTATAATACGCGTTCAAATGCCAGCAGAGTTGGCATGTTATGTAACGCTTTGTGCATCACAAAAGTTAGCCTACTGGATGAGAATAATGGATTAATCTTTGTAGCGTTCAAATGCGTAATGCGCAGTACTACAAAACAATATGCGAAGACCTTGTAGGTGAATGAGGATGACTACAAGGTCGTTGCAGATGTTTGGGACATAAACACATTGTCATGTACGTATCCGCGTCTTTTCGGCAAATAATCATTTAATGCCATAACTATTTTGCCATCAATATTGGGTCCAATGTTTAAATAATTCAAATACATTTAGATACGTATAGTTAGCATTTACTGCGCATTGCATGTCTTCCAAGCGTAAATACCCGATAGAGTATGAATATAAATGCGTTAATGTTACGTATTAGATAGTCAATGACATTTACAGATTATAATGGATTTGCCAGCGTCATGACGTGTAATATTTTTTCGAATGAAATACAGTAAACGCTCGTTTTACTAATTTCAAATATAAATGCGATTAAAAATCCTACCTTGCACTGTCTTTCTTTGGGGAAACTGGAATTAATCCTTTTTAAAGGCCACCAGAACCCACACAAAGACTGATGATGGTGTTCAGATATAAGCAGCTTTGTGAGGTTTTTATATACCGCCTGAGCTCGTTTCTGATTGGACGCTATTTGAGTCCATTCATTCTATTGGAAAGGGAGTCGCATCACTTCCACAACATCAAGTATTTGCTCTCATTGATTACATGATGATTTTCCTTGACGGCTCTCCTTATGAAAGCAAAATGGAACCGTGTGGAATTCGATTCACATGCTTGTAAAGTTTCTCTGTCTGTCTGTTCATATTTGTTCATTTAGCTCTTTTTGTATTACTATAAAAGCAGCATAATTTGTTTGACCATCAATTTGATGTGGCATTTAAAAGTGCATCGATTTAAGTGGTTTGAGTGCATTACTGCAATATTTTGCACAACAGCTGTGTACATTTTGTTTTACCAGACAACACGTATGCTTTTAGATTGCTCAGTGAAACAGAAAATACTTATGCAAGTGCTTCTTCTGCTTTGCTCTTAAACTGCTACACTTGTTAGGCTTCACATTTCCAAATAAGTAATGCATTTTCCATTATCTGTATTCAGTTGAATAAAGTAAGAGTCTCGAAGCAAAGTCTGTTTCTTCAGATTTCAATGTAACTCAACCCTCAAGCAAATCTTTTAGTAATTTAATACTCTGTTCCCTTCTATTTTATTTTAATAAAAAATTAATTTTTTATTATTCAATACAGCCTTTTGTTCCCTGGCCAGATTAATTATAATAAGTCCTTTTGGGACTTTAGTGATCGCATAAAGTCTTGTCTCGAATTATGCCACTCTTACAGTATCTCTGCCGCTTCACTTGCTCATTGAGTGTTATACCCTTGAGTATTACTAAATGCCATTTGTGGTGCAAACAATCTTTTTAAGGCAAGTGCGTGTAGTGATACATATGGTTTTATATAACAAATGTATATAGCCCATTGTTATAGTAATGCTTAAAGGGGTAGTTTACCATTAAATGAAAATTCTGCCATTGTTTTGTCACCCAGGTTCTTCCAAACCCATTTGACTTTTAATAAGTTTTTCTGTGGAACACAAAAGGACATGTGTGCAGCCTCTGTCGTCATTCACTTTCATCAGATGGAAAACAGATGCAGTGAAAGTGAATGGTGACTGAGACTGACACACTTCCTCACATCTCCTTTTGTGTTCCATGGACAACATAATGTCATTCAGGTTTGGAACAATAAAGGGTTGTGTAAATGATGACAGAATTTTATTTTGGAGTGACTATTCGCACCCTTGTGTAAATAACACCCGCCACAAAGCGTGGCTATTTGCACCCCAATAGTCTACTGGAAACAGAAATTTACGACAAACATCGTTGTAAGTGTCGCTTCAGTGGCATGGGCATAACACCGGAGCAACATTTGACCTGGATTAGTTTCTGCATCCGTCTCCTCTCTTAATATTTTCTTTAAGTGCTACTTATAATAATACATAAGAATGAATATAAAGGTAGTTTTACAATAGTAATATTGTAGGAACCATACTCTAAAACATGCTGGGTTAAAAACAACCTAAATTGGGTTGTTTTATGCTCAGCCACTGTTTAAAAATGGGACAGAACACACGTTGGGCTAATCCAATCCAGCAAGTTTGAATGTTCGTTTTAAAGGTGGTTCATTTTACATGAATGCTGGGTTAATTTTATCTCATATGTTCTCATGGGTTAATATTTCTAATATACTTCTAATATAAACCCATGTTCTCGTGGGTTAATATTTTCATATTCTCGTGGATTAATGTTTTATTTTTATCCTTTAAAAATAAGCCACAACACAAACAAAAGCATTAACATGGTAATTCCTTTATTTTGGATAAATATTAATACAGGCAATAATTACATTTAAACTAATTTTTACAAATGCTTTAATAAAGAGCTTGTGGAGCAATAAACATTTATAATGATTGTTAATTACATAAGGCATTAACAATATTAAACATCCATTGTAATATTGTTGTATGTTTTTTTTTAAATCATTTATTTGATGCGATTAACAATGGTGTTACCACAGTAATATGGTGTCTATATAAACATGTTTAATTTTGTGGTTACTATGATTTTGCTACAAAATACCATGGTGATACTATGGTTTTTGTAATGTAAGGTTACGGTTGGGTTTAGGGGTAGGGGGTTTGTGTATCGTATTTGGGACTCTCAATAAATGAATGAACATATAGTGTTGCAAATATACTGTTAGTATTTAATTAGGGGTGTAAATAGCAGCTACCTTTGTTGCACCAGGATGCAAATTGCATCTGCCATTTTAATTTTGTGGTTAACTAGTACTTAAGGATTTAACATTAATGTATTACTAGAATTGTGACCTTTGCTACTTGTTTAAAATGGACCTTCAGTCTATTACTGTATACATTGTATATACTGTTAATGGGAGTACTTTGGATTTCCAGTATTTAATGGGCCTCTTGGTGTTGCCCAGGATTGTATACTGATCTGATGATACAGACCGAATGTGTGAGGTTTTATTGTATAAATGGGGGTTTGTTTTCAAGGATTGTCAAGTTACCATATGATAATAATTGTTTGATATATTTTAGAGCTCTGCCAAATTATCTGTGTAAAGTAGGCCCACCAAAGATGGTGGGTGAGGACACATCCATGCTGAGAATGAATTCCCCTATCTCTTAGTCAAAAATCATGTGTTTACATATTGTAGCAATCTGTCAGCTGGGTGTTTTTGCTGAACTCTTTGCTGTAGGCCACCTCTTTGTTTTCACTTTAGTACCGCAGAGTGCCAGAGATCTCAAGAAGGATATAGCTGCAGGCAGAGCTCCAAAAAGGGGTGGGAGCAAACCATCAGCAAAGATATATGGAGCCCCTAATCTAACACTTTTACCGTAACTTAATCATGAGTGGAAGTAAAGCCCCCTTTGGAGTTGGCACAACCCACTTTTGGACTAACCCCACCCCCTTCTGGAGTTACACCGCCCTCTTTTGGAGAGTGCGCCTCCATTTGGGGGTCTCTGGCCTGCAGCTGTGTCTATTTGGAAATCTTGTATATAAGTATATAGCAGCAGGCATAGCTCCAAAATTCTGTGGGAGCTCCATACATCTAGCAAAGATATAGGGAGCCCTTAACCTAACCCTTTCCCTAAACGTGAGTGGAAGTGACACCCCCTTTTGAAGTTAGCACAACCCCCATTTAAAGTAACCACGCCCTCTTTTGGAGACCCTGCCGAATTTAGAGATCTTTGGCCTGCACCTATATCTACTTTGAGAAGGCTATAGCAGTAGGCAGAGCTCCACAAAGGGGCGGGACCCCCTTACCTAACCCTTTCCCTAACTGAGAGTGAAAGTCATACCCCCCCTTTGGACTGAACCCACCCCCTTCTGGAGTTACTCCACCCTCGTTTGGAGAGTCTGCCCCCATTTGGAGATCTCTGGTCTGCGCTATACCTACTTTGAAATCTCATCTGTAGCCCTCAATTTGGCCACACCCTTCTATTTTTTAATGACTCACTTTAATTTAAATATTAATTTACAAGATGTTAGATTTAAAGAAAGAACCAGATTTAGAATGAAGATCATAATGCAGCTGATGAGTTTTCAAGGTGTCAGCATTTTGTGTTTTTTTTTTTTTTTCCAGAAGCATATTTTGCAGAAATTGTTTTAAAAGGGGGAGACAATGGCTGAGAGAGTGACATCATAGGGAGGCTACAGCAGAATTTTTTTGTGTAAGTGGGTGTGCATTTCTAATCCCTCATTTTCATATATACAAAAGCTGGAGGAATACTGATGGACATAACACATACTCCATGTATGTTCTGAAGCAGAATTATTTGAAACAAAGGAACAGGTTTAAAAACAATGTTACCTTGGACAAATTTTTGGTGTGTGAACTCACAAAGTATTAGTGGAATAATAAATTCATTCTATCGGATCCCTCAGATTTACGCTTACACAGAAGACTAACAGCATGCTAGATCTGCAAATTCTCCCTTTGCAGCCATGTTGTCTGTCAAACCCTGCTGACAGGGCGTTGTCAAAATCACCCCTTCCCTCTTATCAAATGTCTCATTTGCATTGCTCTTGAGAGCATTTAATCCTTTTTTGCTCCCCTCCTCAGTAACTTCTCAGCAGCTCTGTGGAGAGGCCAAATCAACACATTTTAGTGATCACAGAGACAGGATGTTAAAATACAATGTGGTTGCATTAAAAATATATTTAAAGGAATAAATCAAAACTCTTTCAGTAGTTGATTTTAAAATGACCACATTTCACCACTAAGGTTATCTGCATGTTTTGACTTATAATTTCTTAGAATAATTTGACTAATAATTTCTTTAGTATTGGGGCGAATCGACACTCATAGACGTGTACTCATTAGTGCACCGAGGCAACATCTACACCCCCGGTCTGTGGACCACCTCGAACTTAGATAGCTGAAGAGCTAGATACCAATGGGTGATGTGCTCATTGGGATCCTTCATGCGATGGAGCCACTGGAGAGGGGCATGGTCAGAACAGAGGGTGAAGGCCCATCCCAGGAGGTAATACCAAAGGGTAAGGATCTCCCACTTGATGGCAAAACATTCCTTCTCAATGGTGCCGTACCTCAACTCTCTCAATGAGAGTTTTTGGCTGATGCTCCCCCTCGACCTCCTGGGACAAAACAGCTCCCAACCCCCTGTCCGATGTGTAGGTCTGTAACACAAAAGTGAGAGAGATGTCAGGAGAAAGCTATAACGGCCCACCACAAAGCGCAGCTTTCACCCACGTGAACGCCCGCTGACACGGCTCAATTCACTGGACCGGATCTGGTGCCACGTTTTTAGTAAGATCAAACAGTGGGCTGATGACAGTAGAATAGTTAGGCACAAACCTATGGTAATAGCCAGCCAGCCCCAGGAACTATTTTACGTCCTTGTTGGTCTTAGGTCTTGGGCAGGCTGCAATCGCTGTGGTCTTATCAATTTGGGGCTGCACCTGTCCATGACCGAAGTGGAAGCCCAGATACTGTAATCCACCCATCCAATTGCACACTTCTTAGAGTTTGCCGTGAAACCCACCCATCTCAATGACTTAAAGACAGCCCTCAGATGCAGCAGGTGCCGCTACCAATCATTACTGTAAATTATTTCATCTAGATAGGCAGCGGCATAAGCAGCGTGCAGTCTGAGGTTTCTGTCCATGAGCTGCTGAAAGTAACCTGGGCCCCAAACAAACTGAAAGGGTGACAAATTGGTGTAAGCCGAATGGTGTAAAATGCAGTTTTTATCAGGGGACATGGGAGTTAAGGGGATCTGCCAATATCTCTTTGTCAAATACAGTGTCAAATAAAAGCGAGCCGAACCTAACCGATTGAGCAATTCATCAATTCAGCATTGGGTATGCATCAAATTTAGACACTGCATTGACTTTTCTATAATCCACACAGAACCGGACCGTGCTGAATCTCTTCGGAACCAGAACCACCGGGCTGGCCCAGTCACTTTTACCCCCATATCTAGCATTGCCTTAAATTCTTCCCGAACCCTTTTTTTTTGTGGTCAGATAATCTGTAGGGACGACTGCGTTCCACTACCCCTGGGGGTTGTGGCTAGGGCCCTTGCCACTTCAAGTAATTTAGAGCTTGATGTTGGTAGGAATACAAGGACTTTATCTCCCTGTGTAAATTCCTGTAGTCACGCTCCCCTGTTATACAGCCTGAATTTACGTTCTTGAAACCTGGGGTAAATTCTCGTGTGATAGCTGCCCCAATGTGTGGAGATTTGCTCTCAGGGCAAGAATATATTGAATTTAAGTTTTACTGTTTAAAGATCCCTCCTCTCATTTTTCCCTTTTGATGTCTAAGATGCTACAAGGCTTACGACCATACAGTAATTTTAATGGGGAAAATCCTGTGGAGGCTTGCGGGACCTCTCGCACTGCGAATAACGGGTTCTAGCCACTTATCCCAAATCTGAGCATCTTCGTGCACAAACTTACGAATCATGTTTTTCAGGGTTTGATTAAACTGTTAGAAGCCTTCTGTTTGTGGATGGTACAGGCTTGTCCATATCAATTACATTCCCAATAATTCATTCAGCTCGTGTAGTGTGCGTGACATGAAAGTAGTGCCTTGATCAGTGAATTTTCTTTTGGAAATAATTCTGAAGAGTGCTTCCACAACACTACGTGCTGAAATGTTACGTAGAGGCACTGCTTCCAGATATTGCATTGCGTAGTCCACCAGAACCAATGCGTTCTATTGGTCCGACGAGTTCCATGCCAATTCTTTCAAAGGGGACCTCGATCAAAGGAAGCGGGCGCAAAGGCGCACTTGGGGTGGCCAGCAGATTGTGTAGCAGGGAAGCACTTTACACATATTCGGATGCAGGAAGTGGCATCAAATTATCAGGTGAATAAGAAAAGGCTTTGTTTGGGTTATGTGCTCTTTCTCTCTCTTGACTGCATTTTTAGAATGCTCATGCATTCTGTGATATTAAGCTGAAGGTCATGCCTAAGGGACTTCTCGGTTTGGCAGTGTCCCTTGTTTTCAGCTGATGCATCCCATCCAGGTAGCTGATGTGCCTTAAACAGCCTTGATTAGACTGCTTGCTATTTGACTGACACTTTAAAACTACCAGTCAGCAACCATCTACAGCCGTGGCCAAAAGTATTGGCAGTGACATAAATTTTGTGTTTTGCAAAGTTTGGCGCATCAGTATTTGTATATAATTTTTTCACATCTTTCTATGGTATACTGGAAAACAATGATAAGCGTTTCATAAGTTTTAAAGGCATTTATTGGCAAAAACATTCAATATATGAGTCAATATTACTGTGTTGACCCTTGTTCTTCATAACCTCTGCAATTCTCTCTGGATATCAGCTTCTGGGCCAAATCCTGATTGATGGTGATCCATTCTTGACTTATTAGTGCTCAGAGTTGATCACTTCTGGGCTTCTGTTTTTCCACTCCCTTTTGAGGATTGACCATAGGTTCTAAATGGGATTAAGATCCGGGGAGTTGCCTGGCCACGGATCCAAAATTTCAATGTTATGATCTCCGAGCCACTTGACATAGTGCTCCATCATGCAGAAAAATGCACTGATCATCACCAAATTGCTGCTGGATCATTAGAAGTTGTTTCTCTTACAGGACGTTTTGATGCCATTCTTTATTCATGGCAGTGTTTTTGGGCAGAATTGTGAGAGAGCCCACTCCCTTGGATGAAAAGCAACTCCACACATGGATGGTCTCAGGATGCTTCACTGTTGGCACAACGCAGGGCTCGTTCTGTTAAAACTTTTTTATTATTTGAGCTGGAAAGTTGTTTAACTTTGTGCTCTCCAGTAACATCTGTGGTTAAAAGTTAAAATTGGATTTGCGGAAGAACACATTACGTGAATCGTGTTTTGGCTCTGCTCTTCCAGCGGATGAATCTCATGATTTCATCTTACCTGGACATTGCCTGTGTGTGACCATGACTGGGAGATATTCAGAGCCTGAGTCATAACATGCTATTTTCACGTTGATATTATGTTATACAATTAAAAAGAACTCCTTTTTACATATTTTAAATGAATGAATTTTATACTTATAGCGCTTTGTCACCACACTCAAGCATTTTTACATGCCACCAACAGTAGATCTTAATGATTATTCAAGTGTTTATCTTCTATTATGTTTATATTGTACCACACATGTCAATTTAAGAGGTGATACTAGGAGATATGGCTGATACGAGTTCATTGGAAGACTTTAATATTTTTATATTATATTGTACAGCCTAAGTTGATAATGCAAGTGAGCCGTAATACTACAATATTATGTATATGCAATACACACAATAACAATGTATACATAAAACGAGAATTCAGTATTGATGGGTATAAAATATACTTTATTAAACATGAAAATAATATTCAAATATGCAATATAACAATATATAAGAAGTCAATTTCAGGAGTCATAAATATTAGTGAACACATCATAGTAACTTGCCCTGACAAAGTAGATACATCATGATCGGTTAACACAAGAGGAATGTTCGAGTTCAAGCATGACAAGCAATATAAGCTTCAATAACCCACCAGAAAGCATATCCAAGCATTATAGCAGGTAAACAACTTCACCAAATGGATAACAGATAAACATACAATCAGATTGCAGCGATGATGTCCTGAACGCCAAATCCTACCCGACAGCTCAAAATACACATCATTTTTGTTTACCCTAGTGAATCGGGGTAAGGTAAGGATATTGTTTTTAACACTGATTTTTAATGTACTATCAATAATGGCGAATTGTTTATATTTAACCAAAAAAATCGTACGTAGTCCGGCTTTAAATCGTCGTTGTTATAGTCAGTTTAGGGTTTTAGGGTTTGTTGACAATATATCGTCATGGCAGTGAAGTTGTTTAATTGGACACAGAAATGATTAGTAAGCAGCTTTATCACACTGAAATCATGTTAACACACATATTGTTTACATCTTGTTTCTATACTTGAAACAGTGAGTATTTTAACGTTAAAAAATTGGCCCCATTAACTTCTTTTGTAAGTGCCTCACTCTAACCCATAATTGTAGTTTTTGTAAAGAAAAGAAGTGGCTAAAAATAAATTTTTGTGGTAGTCAAATGCGAAGAAATATCGTATTTTGCTGCGTAAATAAGTTCAAGAGTTGCTGAACTCTTACCTGCAAGTATGGATGACGACAAACCAATAATAATTTGAATCTTCACATGCATAATAACCAGTGCTGTGAAATTGGGGTGAGACTATCTGTATGTTTGACCCATGGCAGATGGTGGGAGTGTTCAGGAATCCCATTTGAATTCAGTAATTATTTTTACAATTACAGTATGTTTGCAGCAGAGAAACAACACACTTCATCTTTAAATACAAGATACGGTCTACCAATAGCATCTGAAAGCCATGAATGGCACAACAATTCCCCATAGACTTCCATTGTAAGTGCATATGTCAGCGTGTTGTTTCTTTGGTTTGTTTGTTTGTTGTTTTTACAAAAAACTATTTTCATGATAATTGACAGAATCTAAGACATGCTGTAGATTACCACCAAAAAATTATGCTCATTTTGCAAAAACAAACCAAAACACATGTTGACAGAAATGCATTTAGAGTGTTAACTTGTATTAAATCTGTAATACTCCATTAATGTGGGACTAATTAAGAACTTGTGCAAGCAGAAAAGCATGTTGGTCATTTTACCAGACCATTAAGCATTAACAAGAGCCTCTTATAATGAATGTTAAGAGCAAATCTGAGTACGACATTCAGTCCCTCTGTGTCATGCTCGAGAGGGATTATGCTTAGTGCTTTTGAAGAGCTTCTCTACAGTAATGTATCCCATTTCCCTGACTCCATATTGTGTGTTGTTTAATGCCTTAGAATGTATTTTTTTTTCCAAATGTACTAAGTGCTTATCTAACTTACTGAAAACAGCTCTCAGCTGCAGATGGAAAGGAGCATACAGAATTATATAACATACTTGCATGCTGTCTTCTTCACTGACAAAACATCCGCACACACTCTTCCGCACTGACTCGCACACCATGCAACATCACAGTGATGTGTTTGTGCGATATAGTTAGATTGGTGTGTATTTCAGAACAGGATCCTCCTGTACTCAGTCAAATCCATATTGAATGCACCGCTCATGTTTTGCTGCTAGATGTGAAATATTATCTGAAATTTAATTCTGTTGAGTGGAGTGGGTGGGGCTTGCTGCGTCTGCTTTCTTGCCCTCCCTCACTCTCTTGTTCTTGTCTGTTGGTGTCTGTGCTGGTCACGTGTGTACACATGATTATGATGCTGCATGACAGCTCAGCTGACCCACTGCTTGGTTGCATTCTGCATTCTGTTCTGGCATTTACAGCAGGCCTCAAGCCTTAAAGGGATAGTTCACCTAAATGAAAATCATGACATCCCAGATGTTTATGACATTCTTTCTTCTGCAGAACACAAAGATTTTTAGAAGAATATTTTAGCTCTGTAGGTTCTCAAGGCAATTGAATGGTGACCAGTCCTTTCAAGCTCCAAAAATCACATAATGGCAGCGTAAAAGTAATCCATACGACCCCAGTGGTTTAATCCATATCTTCTGAAGCGATATGATAGGTGTGGGTGAGAAACAGATAAATATTTAAGTTCTTTGTTACCATAAATCTCCACTTTCACTTTTACATTCTGAAAGTGGAGATTTATAGTAAAAAAGGATTAAAATATTGATCTGTTTCTCACCCAACGTGATTGCATTGCTTCATAAGACGTATAATGGATTCTTATGTATTACTTTTATGTTGCCTTCATATGATTTTTGGAACTTGAAAGGTCTGGTCACCATTCACTTTCATTGTATTGACCTACAGAGCTGAGATATTTTTCTAAAAATCTTTGTTTGTGATCAGCAGAAGAAAGAAACTCGTACACATCTGGGATGGCATGATGGTGAGTAAATGATGAGAGAGTTTTCTAAGGAACTATCCGTTTAATGTCTACGTAATTATACACACACACAAATACTTTATTTACAGTTTGTAAAAATGTAGCATGAGTGTAATTTGGGACTTTAGTTCAGACCAACAAATGTGACTTTATCACAAGACAATACAGCTAGAAAATAGTAATATTAACAGAACATGCTTATGAATTAGCAAATAGAATGTACACATCTTAACTATTGCAACTCACGTTAACCAATGTACAATATTTTGCAATTCATCCCATTAATACGTCATATTAAAAATAAGGTTTTTGCCATCCCTTAGTCTGGTACCATCAGAATGAGGGATTTCTGATATGAGCACTTAACCAATCCACACTAAATGCACTTACTAATGAACATAACTTGACTTACTGTGCAAAAAAAAAAAATAAGCATAAAAAGCAAAAAAGCTAGCACCTATAAAACTCCAGCCAACTTGAGAGCTTGGCTGTACAACACTTTAGATGTACTTTTGTATGAAAAATTGCTTACTATGTTCCTCATTTGTATGTTGCTTTGGATAAAAGTGTCTGCTAAATTACTAAATTTAAATATAAAATGTTAATGTTAGTCAGGTATTGAAGTACTAATGCAGATTTTTCATCATGCATTCTATTATATTATATTCTGCTCTATTATATAAATAAAACAAATGGAGACATGAGTGCTCCTGACTTCCACTAATGTATTTTGGCTGTGTACTGTGTCAGTATTGTTCCATGTCACTTTCAGTTCATAGCATAAGCTTTGTGGAGGTGGAATCATGTCTGCCATAAAGCCCTCCTCTATATCTCTCTATTCCTCTCTCTCTTTTTATCTTACCCCCTCCCCCAGTGGCTTTGTCCAATCTGGAGTGGGTGAAGGGGAAAGGCTGGGCATACAAACTCATTTCTCCTTTAATGTATCTTAAATGCATTTCGGACAACGTTGTTTCTGCATTTCTCTCTTGTTCTCCAAATGCACAAATGCAGAGAACAATGGAGGGAAATAAATCCTCCCTGCACTGCATAGTAATTGATTTTTGTTCCAAGAGACAAAATTGGACCTTGAACCTGTGGCCTACATGTCATTGTTGTCCTAGCTGTCTCCTGCAGATGAGCTATGTTTAGTGCAAAATAGCTCTCCCCTGCTCTCGTCATCCATCCTCCCCTTTCCACCTGCTGGACTTTCATTCATAGATGCCTATTTGCATATGAATGGCATGGCTACTGTATTAATGAAGCTTTGCCTTCATTGTTGCCATGAGAACAATAGAAGCAATGATGTCATGCCACCCCTTTCTCGTCTCCACACCGACCAATTGGCTGAGAGGACACAGCAGGTCTGTTTAAAGTGGGTAGTTGCACCATGTAACGCATTTTTTTATATATTTTTTTGGTTCCTGTGTAGTAAGTGTTATTTCCTAATTGCTTATGCCTCAAAAGTATAGAAAATGGCTATTATTCCCCACAAACTTTGCTTTTGTGACCAGGACAGTGATATTTTGAAATTTACCTATTTTCCAGAACATTCCAGATAGATTCAGTTCTGAGTAACCTTGAAGTAACTTCTAGAACTTTCTAGAATTTTCCAGTAATATAAATTGTAGTATAAATACAGGGGTCTTAAGCTCACTAGTTCAGTTTAGTTCCAGCTGCAAGTGTATACATATCTGCATTTTTTTAGATGGCACCAACAGGCTGCAAACATCCAGCAGACACATTTTGCTATGTCTGTGGCCAATTTATCAAGACAAGAGCGAGAAAGTACTCCATGGAAGCATCTTCTAAGATGTGCGAGGCTTACAAGGCATATTTTGGTATGCCTTTTGGGGATCAAGACAATCCCTGAGCACCTCATTTCACTTGTGAGCACTGCAAAAAAACTGTGGAAGGTAAGATGGACAATTGTTGCTCGGAATTTTATTTTATATGTGAGAGCCACTGGTGGAGCCCCGGAAGGTGCTGATACCACCATTGTTCATCAAATTGGGCCTTATGAAACGATTTGTTAGAGCTCTAGATGAGGAGTCGGCAGCCTTCAGGTACCTTTAAGACTTCTTCCCTAAGCTGTCTGAGGCAAAGGTCAAAGGCCTGTGTCTTCGTCGGACCACAGATAAAAAAGTCCTGGAGAGCAATGAATTCCCGAAGAAGCTCACTAGTAAGGAGAAAGCGGTTTGGAACATCTTTGTCGCAGTGGTTCGGGGCTTTCTGGGCTTTCTGGGCAATCACAAGGCCGAAAACTATGTGGAGCTGGTTGAGACTCTGGTGAAGAACTACGACACAATGATGTCCCTCAAAGTCCATATCCTTGATGCTCATCTTGATAAATTCAAGGAGAACATGGGAGCGTGCACAGAGGAGCAAGGCGAGCACTTCCTTCAGCATATACTGGACTTTGAACACCACTACCAAGGACAGTATAATGAGAACTTGATGGGAGACTACATTTGGGGGCTGATTCATGAAAGTGATTTACAGTATAATCATAAATCTCAAAAGACTAGAGCTGTTTTCACCTTGATATTGATGGCTTGCTTTATGAGTGTGCCAGCTTTGAGGAACAGGGCCTTGCTCCCCTTATGGCTAAGTAGGTATAGCTTCAGGCAGGAGATCTCCAAATGAAGTGGAAGCACACCCTCTTCAAAAGAGGGTGTGGTTACTACATAAGGGGCGGAGTTACTCCAAACGCATTTATGAAAGGGTTAGGAGCTCTTAGGGTTAGGGAAAGGGTTAGGTTAGGGGCTACATATATCTTTGCTGGCAGATTGGAGTTCCTGACCCTTTTTGGAGCTCTACTTGCAGCTATATTCTTCTTACTGCAGCTCTGAGCAATTCATTATCACTTAACATACATTTGCTGTCTCAGGTGAGCAGCTCTCAATGGAGAAGACCTGAAGGACTGCTGATTAGACACTTATTGAGGGCTCTAAAAAGAAAAGAAAAGCATGCAAACTTACACATGCATGCTGTACTTATCAGTGCAGTCAGGTGATTCAAAGGCTTTCCCTGCTGAAAGACCTACATCAATTAATTCATACTGGTGGACCAAAAAAGTAATTCTGCTCACCATCAAAATTTAGTAGACCAGCATGACATTCTGGTTGGTGTATCCCAAAGAATAAATTATCTCTAAGATGACATTTGGCAGTGCAGATACAACAGACTTGTGATCAGAGATGGTGGTAAATGTATTCATGTTTTCTCTAAATGTGAATATTTACACTTTAAAGCTTGCTTTGATGTCTTTCTTGTTCTCGGTCTGTCTCCCCTTTCCTCCTGCTTACCCAATCATGCAGTTTTTATTATTTATTCAAGAGAGAGTTAGATAATCACATTTAATGCCAGTGTCCTTCATCTCTGCGCTGAAAGAGCTCTGTGCTTTTCGCCAACCCATAGCTTGCTAAAAGACTAGCAGCCGATAATGTATTTGAGCATTTCATGAAAATATCCACACTATATTGTCATATTAAAGGAACTGAAAAGGCAAAATAGACAAAAGAATATTGGGTGAACTATTCCTTTAGATATAGAGCAAATATAACAAATTATATGGGCATATTTGGCCACTGATATAATGCGTAATTGAAAAAATAGTGATTCAATGAGCAAGGTTCCCACAGAATGTGTTGTGGAAAGGATATGCAAAGAAAAGTAATGCATTGTGGGACAACTTTTCATAACCTTTACCACCTCCTCCACCACCCTCCTTGATTCCATTCCCTCAATGTTTTCAATCCATGTCTCCTTGACTAACAATTTCTAGTGCTTTTTTTTTTTTACCAGAATCTATCAATGTCAGAAGGTTACTCCTCTTCTTTGTCTCTTTGACTGCTCCTTCATTTATTGTCACAGCCAGTGTTAGGGACGTATTTTGCCCCTATGAAAGATATTCTACTTGAGTGGACTTGGTTTCATTTCCTCTTAAATATCTCCTTTTTGTGTTTTCTCAGCTGATATATCCTCTAAAAAGTGTTCTTATGGGCCATTCACACAGAATACGATCTTGCATTACAAAAAGCTGGATGCAGCAAATTGAACAGAATGCAGGTGTCTCGAGAGGCATTTCTAAATGTTGAAGTTTTTTTAACTGGACACGGCATCTTAAAAACGCTGTGCTCATGGCACAACTCATCAATGCGGTCAAAGACATCATTTACACTCTAAACCCTAAAGGCCCCTATATACTTCCGAAGATGTTCTTCTTCGTTCAGGGGTAAAAATAAGTTCTAAACAGCTGAGCAATGGCCAAACCGCTGTGGGTGGTATTTAGAGGAGCATTTAAATATGTGGACGCTACATGTAAAACCTAAACTAATGTGACATTATAATGTGTTATCAATGACTTTATGCCTCATTCTATGAGTAGAATTCACATGAGATCAGTAGAAGTTGTTTTAACCACTCGATGATGATTCATCTATGAAAGTAATACTGTATATATGCAGTAGAAAATTTTTAATTTTTTTGTTACAGATTCTGAATTCATGACGCTAATGTGCTAACACGCGATACATGGCCATAATTTGTGTCTGATACACTGTTAGTGTATTTTATGATGACACTGATACAGCTGCAAAGATTGGTGTTTAAAATAGTAATAATAGGCAAAATCTAGACAAAAGAATTATATATGAGAGGCATATCTTACATTGGGCAGATGTGTGAAAAGCTTTTGTTGTAGATGGCACATTAGTGAATGGGCACTTGAGAGTATTTTAGTAGATTTGATTCATTTTGTAGACTTAGAAAAAAAAATCACATGACATGGTCTTGCAGACCAGTGTGTTCAGGTTGAAAATTGACTGAAACACGTAAATAAAGTAGTAGGTAAAGCTTCAACTCACACATACCGATGATGTGGACCAATTACAGTAAGAAGGTGTTTAGCAGCTGGTTAGAAGTTTTCCTAAAAGTTGGCCCAGGCAAGCTGTTCCAATGATCTTCTTTTTTAGTTTAATGAATTTGTCTCTTTAAATTTAAACTAAACTGTGCAGGGGATTTCTATTTCCCAGCATGCTTTACATGGTACTTGACGGAGAGTATGTGTTATATAATGTGTCTTTGTGCAAGATTAATGTAAGGGGGGAGATTTGTTAGTGTATCATGTTTTGTTGGGTTATTTTGAAGAGTTTATGATATGTTAAAGTTTTGGGGGGTTACCATTATGGGGAATAGTGGAGCTTGAGTTTAGATTGAGGACAGGTTATAATTTACATTATTCTCTGGTAGTTTGCTTTACCTGTTGAGAAACTGTTCAAGATTGATGGTTTCCATTAGCATGCTTTCTGAATACTAGTATGCATTGCGCTAGATGATTCTAGCTAATACTGATTAGTCCATACAGACATGCTGCTCAGAATGTGGCTATTTCAAACCCTTTTTGAACTATTGTTAAACGTCTACACTTATCAAAAATTGTTAAAAAACATCATGCACCTCAAATACAGATTTACGACCAAAAAATATAAATCAATAAAAACACACATCAAAGTCGGCAAATGCTCGCAATTCAATTTAATAAGCTCACCAAGAGACAAGCGAACGTGACATTTAAAGCTACATGCTCTTCATCAGCCTCAAAACAAAACTTGTCTACACTTAACCTTTCATCCCAGCCAACTTCACCATGGCTTAATTCATTGTAATGCTGCATCTTGAAGGAGTTGTGATCATGATTTATTTCGAAGTAAATGAATAAAGCCACATCCTGTGGCGCTATATTCAAACTTTGCCAAAAAGTGAGTCCATAAACATTAAGTGAAATTGTTTGGATTGTCATTGCACCTGCATTTTTATTGTGAGACCTCTGTACCTCCCTTTGCCTTTAGGTACTTTTCCCCAGGACTAGTCATCCCAGTCTCATGAAAAGTCGTACATAATTTACAAGTTGGTAAGTTTGGGGGAATATAGGGACTGTGGGAGGTGCTGCAACCTGTGATTGGTCAAAAACCTATGACCAATCACAGGTTGCAAAAAAAAAAAACACCAGCTGGCAGCAACCATTTGTAAACAAACTTGTAACTGCTAGCCTGCTGATCAGAGGATTGCACTAATTGTACTACACCCTTAACAGAAATAACATAAAACCAACAAAGCACAAAACAAACGCACCCAACTTTAACCTGAAGACACAGGTGTTCAGAAAACTGGAAAATGCTGCCTTTGGAGGGTGTATAAGGAGGTAGGATGAAAGGTGATTTTAAACTTTTCAGAGACCAAGGATGTGCGAGACTAGTCGACTAAATGGTTCTGATGCTGCTAGTCGGCACTGGAATTACTAGTCAGGTAATATTTCCCCCCATTAAACTGATCAACATTTTTTTTACACATTTACATTTGGATTTATATTTTTTACAGAGGCTATGCATAAATTACTGTCATATTAAGGTTACATATTTTAAATAGAATTAATAAGACAAATATTATTTAAAAAAGAGGATATCTGGAGCAGATACAAAGTTTTATTTGATCTCAGGCTGCGCATGCTTCTTCCCTCTCTCTCTCACTTGTGATGCACACAGGAAAAAAACAAGAAAAAGACAAGCAAACTCAGCAAAGTAGTTATGAAATCACTTCGGTGGTGGAGCGGGAATCGGATTTCCAAACGTTTGAAAGTCCCTATTTATGTTTTCACATTTGAGTCTTCTTTAAATCTGTGCATGCTTGTATGTTATTTTTCCATTGTGCACATAGCTGCCTCAGGTAACCATATTGACATGTAAATTTTACTCATCAAAAAATATATGCTTTAGAGTAAGTAGCCTAGAAAATGACTGTTTTAGGCTACGTATGCCATTTTTTAAAATCTGCTGATTAAGAAGTCTATTTTCAACGAGGTGCCGACTCCTTAACGGGTTCAGTTATGTTTTATTCCGTGTGCACGTCATATTTAGAATACATTAGGTTTATTGTAGGCTACATCACAGGCCGATTTTATCCATCCTATAGCTACTTTTTATTTTTATGTTATAACATTTATTTGTTAACGTTCTTTACCGAACAGCTGTCATAGTAGATTAATGGCTAATGCACGACTGCACGTCGTGAAATACGTGCAACTTTTCAGCGCATTTGTTTGCTCTCGTAGATTTAGCTTAGTCTACCTGTTAATTTTTTTCAACAATGTCCTGACTGTTTTAATATATTAAGTACATTTTACATGGCTAATTATGCTTCGAATATGCTGGGTTGCTCCATTGGTCCTGCACTGTTCATTCAATTGTTTTCAATAAATATGCCTGTTTAATATTTGCTAACGTTGATTCAGTGAATGCGTCTCATGATCTATATTTAATGTACAATGATCATAATGCAAGGTGAGCATGTTGCAGATAAATGCCTCTTTTCAGTGGAATTTAGCGTCAGATTTGGAATAGATTTAAGTATTTTAAATGGGTTGCATAAATATATATATATATATATATATATATATATATATATATATATATATATATATATATATATATATATATATATATTTTACTGTTTTCGGAAGGTTGTTTTCTTTTTAGACTAGACGACTTCAAAAATGTTGTTTAAACGTCATTGAAAATAGTCGTTACGCACATCCCTATCAGAGACCAGTTCCTCTGAAAATGCTGTCTTTTAAACCATTAACTGATTAGCTAAAAGGCAGGTTTGACACAGGAGGGTTGTGGCAGTCCACAGATACTTCAGCTGTCTAGAAGCGAGAGAGAAAATTGTAAATGTTTGCTGTGCCCTTTCACTCCCCAAGTTGTGTCTCACCCTCTTGCAAATTGTGCATTCTCCCATGCTCAGTGTTTGAATGTCTCTTCACCTTTCTCACCTCCAAGCATCTCATCTTAAATAAAACCAATTCCTTTGCCGTTATTCTGGAACTGCATTGCATAGCAGATCTGTTCCAAAACCAGCAGTCTAGTTCACTGCCTCAACAAAAGGAAACAACTGCCAACTGGGATAACATGGTGATTTATTTTAATTTAGTACTGGTCTAGTTGGTGGACCAGCAATATTTGTCTCTCTCTGTATTCTGGGATTATCTTATTTGTGAAGGATACAGGAGGCAATGCTGCCTTTGAATTAAGTCAAAAAAAGCTCTTTCACTTTTTTCACAGTATAATGTTGCTGTCAACCTACTCATCAGAAGCATGCCTACTGTAGTATGATACCTTAAAATGCTCTCTGCATCCTGAAAGCACACTAGTTTTTGGAAAGGAGCTATAGGCTCTCTTTTCTCATTCAGTTTTATCTCTGATAGCTCTATTAGTTGAATGGCACTGCAGGACACAGATGGCTTTTTTCCTTTTAGAGCAGAAGAGACAGACCAATTAAGCACAGCTTCATGTGGCGTGCCTTAAGTTATGAATGATTTAACATCATCTAGGCTGCAAGATTTCTCTTTTTCACTCTCAAATGCACTGGGCATGCCTGTTCCATATGCCTCTAAGACCACTCCTGCTATGATGTTTCTGTCTTCTTATATAGGTGAATATAAAGGTGAGGCAGATGAGGTGTGTGTGTGTACATGTTTATACTACATTGTGGGGACCAAGTGTCACCACAAGGATAGTAAAACCTGAGATCACCTACCTTGTGGGGCTAAGCCAGTGGTCCCCACAGGGGAAAGATTTAGTAAACATAGTAAATTATGTTTGTTTTTTTATGTAAAAATGCAAAAAGGTTTCTGTGAGGGTTAGGTTTAGGGGATAGAAATTATCGTTAGATCTGTATAAAATCCATAAAATGCATGGAAGTCTATGGAGAGTCCCCACAATGATATAAAAACAAGTTTCTCTGTGTGTGTGTGTGTGTGTGTAAGGCACTTAAAGGCAGAGCTGCTGCATTGCTGCAGTCTCCCATGATGCAGCTGAGCATCTAACATTCATTTTGATGCATGACTTCACCTGTCCTTTGTCCTCTGTTTGATGGACAAATCCTGTTTATTTGGAATAAAGTCTATTGATGAATTGATCCCAATATGACCAGGAACATACATTTAAAAAAAGTAAAGTTTATGATGACTTTCTTTCTAAATAGATATGCTAATATTGTTAATCAAATTAACTCTATCTAGAATTTTAAACTGAGCATCCAAAACAGAATCCAAAATATTGAGGTAAGGGCAAGAGGAAGGGGAAGAAAAAATGCACATCACTTTTTTTATTTTGAATAGCTCTGGGTCAAGACAACCTTGGTCTAATATTCAAGGGAGGCACTAGACACGTCAGCATTAAAGAGCCAGAGAGAGAGTGAGTGAAAGGGGAGACATAAGGTCAATTTAGCTTTGCTCTACCTATTCCCGTATTACTCCATTTTATTTGTGTCTCATCTGTGATGCATGCCTGGGTCTAAGGCCATTCACTGTCAGCCTTGTCACTCTGATTACATTAAAGTTTAACAGCAGTGTGACAACCAAGAGAATTACTGCAGTCAGTATCCTGTTACACTCTACCATCAGCAACACCCCCACCCCACACACACACCTTCCCTTCTGCTTACCTGCTGCAGTGTTGTCCTGTGCTGTCCATCTTTCCACTCGATGAATACACATCAGCTCTAAATAATTTTCTCTTTCCTAAATTCTCTTCTGTTCCTTCATTCTGATTCATTCCAATGTTTTTGTGGGTTTCAATGGGTTTTACATAATAAATGTTATAAAATTACCCACAGAGCAAACACGCACAACAGCTAAAGTGGCATTACTAGACAGGTGTAGACATTACAGCTCTGTTACAAACCCTAGGCAACTGCCTTCTAAGACAGCATCCTAACCATCATGGAATCATCAATGACAGATGTGGAACGCTCTTCATAGGCAGCAAGTCTGCACGCTACTGATATATCGCTCCTCACTAAATACTTTGCATACAATTTATAGCATTTGAAGTTAGCATGTTGATATGCTAACAAATTAATCTTTTTTTTTTTTTTTAAGAATTTGGATTTAACATCTTAAGGCCCAGTTATACTTTGTTTTTGTGCATAACAGATTGGATTGTGCCTGGTCGACTGGGTTGTCTCTCAATTTATACTGTTTTGACTGGGAGTGAATACAAACGCACTGAACGCATGCGCACTATGACTGCTTTTTGAGACTCTCTCTTACAGTCAACGGCTGGTGCGTACGGCGACAATGCGCACAAACAGAAAGAAAATCTGACCCGCAAGTGGACCGTTCGCATAGACTGCTGATAACAAAGTTTGAATCATGCATACTGTGTGCGTGATCAGCAACACAGACAACCGAAGTATACTTGGGGCTTTAGAAGGCAGCGTAATTAAGTTGCCTACCTCTTGGAACAGCCTTCATGTTGGGAATGTGCCTATGGGTGCCTTAATATGCTTCCATATACTAACTTACTGAGTTTTTGAAAATACCATACAATTTCATCTGTCTTCACAACTGTTGGTAAATCTGCTCCCCAGAACACCGGAGGCTGCATTTTAAGGCATCATGGGCACACTACCAAGAAGGAGGCTGTACCAAAAGGGATGTAACTTAATTATGTGGCTCCTAAAATTAAAAAAATTGTAAAATTCTGAGGTAGCATTGTATATATCATTTCCAGTGTAGGCGATCCCAGAATTCACCATGATGAACTTGGTGAAGAATAAATCCAAGATGGCAGACGAAGGAAGAATACTTTTGATTATAAATATGTGTATAATCTATTCAATACTGAAAAGTGCAGATAAAAACGTAATAATAATAATCAAATAATGCGCACAGTTTCCACCTATGTAGAGTCTTCCAAATTGGTCTCTTATTAGGCGCCTGAGAAGACAGCTGCATATTAGGGCAGGATATATCGAGGCAGCTCACTGGGTTTTGGAACAGACCCATAATTTTTCTTGACATTTTGTACCTTTTGTAAAATCTTTTCAGCCATAAATCCAAAGTGTATTTAATGATAAAGGTTAGGGTCAGTTATATGACAATTCAACCACTTTTAAAAAGTGGTGGTAATGTAGGAAGGAAATCAAGGTTTTTTATTGTAACGTAAGGCTGAATTTACAGTAACTGAGTTGCTTATATGCTGCGGCAGTACTGGCCTCACTGCTGCACTGCAAGGCTCATTAATTCATGAGGGACAGCCTTAGTAGCAAAATGGGGGCATGTGTATCGAGCAGCACATCCAGAGGAGGGGGGGTATGTGTGCTCCACACAGCCTCACCTCAACCAAGAGGGTCACCCAGAGCTCTAAATTATTAACTCAAAGACCTCGTTAAAAAAAAACACTGATCCACAGGATAAAATTGTGCTTACAGGACATTAATTATTATAATTTTTTGGACCAGGCAGACCAACTCTGTTTATACTTTTAACAAATGCAAAATGTAAAAGAAAGAATTTTAAGGGGTGAAATTTGTTTTTGCCTTGATCTGAATGCCCAGAGAACATGTTTTCCAGCCTTGTTTTAAATGCTTTTGATGCTCTTCTGGCTGGGTCGCTGTGTTGGAACAAAACGTCTTGGCTGTTCTCTGCCAACTTTAAGGCCTGTTGAAAAGCCACTTGCAGCCCGTGGCTATGCCTGCATTGAGTTCACTGTCAGTCCCCTTTTCAAAAGCTGCCCTGTTACCGTGGTAACAAGTTCTGTATCTCCGTCACTGCTATTCAGGATTCAGAGCCTCTGAAAACGTCGGAAGCAGGTCCCACACCATCTCTCATCTTCCAGCTTTTAACACCAGACAGATTGTGTTGCGCTGAGAGGACTCATTGTTAGTATGGGTTGTTTTAGCTCCTGTTACTGCAGTTAAAGCTGGTTGATTTCCACAGTCTGCTTAGTAGTCTATTTTGTGTCCTTTCTAAAAGGAGGCTACCTTTCATTTCAGCACCCAATAATAAAATGAAAAGTGGAGTTTTGCAGCTTTTAGTCCATGTTTATTAGCTTTGAAGCCATCTATATGCTAGTGTACTCTTAAGAGTTGACCAAATGAACCTTTATGCACTTAACATTTACAGTCTTGGTCTTCTTTAAAAATGTACCAAAAGTTTTGGCTTACTGAAATTCTTACTGTAATTAAGCATATGGGAACCAGTGAGCAGCGGCGGAGCTAGAGGGGTGGCCAGGGGTCGCTGTGGTGCTCCGGACCACATTGGCCTACCCACTCACAGCCGCACCTATAAACGGGTCAATGGAGTCTGTATGTTATCTGGTTTGAGCTGAATTAATTGCAGAAATGTTATACTTAGGGTTTGGTGTTTCTTCTAAACCTTAATGTTATATCAAGTGCTTCCTGCAAGCAGTGCAACCATCATATACTGTGCATGTTTAGCCCCTTTTCTGCCATCAGGCTGAATGGCTCTTATTGCTAAACCGTGCCATTCCATACTGATCTGGGTCAGTTGCCACAGTTACGGTTCCTTTTTACACTGTGGTGCTTGAATGTACATAAGAAATACATCAGTTGGGGACTGCGTGAGAGGTAAACATTGGAGCAAATGTGCTATGGAGGATTATCGCATATTCTAGTTTTTAGGACTGCTTTTCTGCCTGGTTTTCTATGCTAAAGCACAGTAAATACATGTCAAGTCAGATTTATTTGTATAGCACTTTTTACAACACATCGTTTCAAAGCAGCTTTACAGAAAATTATTCTGTAACTGAAAATTATGTTTTAATGTCAAGCATGAAAGTCCTCATTGTGTCAGGATAAACCAAACACTATTTTTTAATTAACTGTATTAACCTCACCATAGCGAACGTTGCCAGCTACCTCAAAACAAATGAGTCACGGTTGGCAAATTGACAATCGTGTGTCACTACATCCTAAAGATATTCTACCAACACTGTTAGCTAACCGTGCCGAGAAAGCCGGGCCAAGAATGGTTTGTAATTGTGCCGTGCCAAACCATGCTTGAGTGGAAATGCTATTGGAATTGTTCCTGACTTGCTCGGAACAAGCCCAGTGGTGGAAAAGTGTCTTTTGTGGTGGTGTATATATCAGAATAATCAGCAGCCTGTCTCTGTTTGTGTTAGCATGATTTATCAGGCATGGGTCAGTGCTCTGCAGATAAGTTAAACTCAAATTTCCCTTCAGTCCATCGAATGCCCAAGAGTCAAGCAGGGTCATCCTTGTTTCATACCAGTGGAAAAGAAAATTGATCACCTGCTGCAGTAATAGGATTTAGGGTCTGGAATTGAATGGGTCGTATGTGCCTAGTTCCTAGTATTGACACATAACGTCTGTCACCCTCTACCCTTTTCACTTCCCTGTCTGCTCCTAAAAGGCCTTTCCTATCTACAATTTCCTTATTTTAACTAATTTTTGAACTCTCTGTCAGAATCCTGGCTAAATGAAAGTATCTCTTTAAACTTCTGTGATACGTTTTTTAATTAAAGATTTGCTTACCAAGCAGTAAGATAATGGGATTAAATAGAATGCAGTCACACTTTGCATTTAGACATTATTTTTGTATATTTATTAAAACGTTTAACTTGTAGGGACTGTGCTAGCCAGTAAGCATTGGTTTGTTAGACCTCTCTGCGATCTCTCCCCTTGCTTTATCTTCTTACATACTGTAAAGACTTGTTACATCAAAGGACAAACAAACAGCAGAACATCTCTGAAAATTGCATGTATTTGAGATGCAGGCTTGGGGAGTAACAGAATACTTGTAACAGTGTTACTTCATCAGGATACAATTTTTATTTTATTTTAATCCCTTACAGTTACATAAAAAACAACATAATTAGATTAGTTACATTTGGTACAAATTTGAATTGCTAGCATGATTACAATTTTTATTTTATAGCAAAAGATCCTCCTGACTTAATATGAAACAGACCGCTTCTTGCTTTAGAGTGGTAGTGATATGATCAGATGCATGCTTGTCATCTTTCGACATCTAGGGCAGAAGTGCCACTCACTGTCGCATATGTAAATAACACCTGTCTGGGGGGCCTGGGTAGCTCAGCGAGCAGTGGTGCTGACTACCACCCCTGGAGTCACGAGTTTGAATCCAGGGTGTGCTAAATGATTCCAGCCAGGCCTCCTAAGCAACCAGATTGGTCCGGTTGCTAGGGAGGGTAGAGTCACATGGGTTACCCTCCTCGTCGTCACGATATAGTGGTTCTCGCTCTCGATGGAACGTGTGGTAAGTTGTACACAGTGATCGCTGGGAATGGCGTGAGCCTCCACATGCACTAAATCTTGTGGTAACGCACCCTGCAAACCTACGTGATGAGATGCGCTGGATGACTGCCTCAGAAATGGAGGCAACTAAGATTTGTCCTCTGCCACCCGGATTGAGGTGAGCAACGCCACCACGAGGACCTAGTGAGCATTGGGAATTAGACATGCCAAATTGGGGCGAAAGGGGGATGACATCCAAAAAATAAATATAATGAAAATAAAAAAATAACACCTGTCTCACATCACCACTGTGCTCTCGATGAAAATGAGTTTCATCATGATGATGTTTGAGATGCCTAACCCTGAGTGTGTTGGGAATATTCACACATAATTTATTCACATAAAAACATGATTTCAAAGTAGAAAAATATCTAACATTTTAGAAGAGAAAAAAACATCACGGTTATTTAAACCTATGAGCATTAAGCTTTCTCGTCAGCAAGTCGTTTCCTATCGTGCTCGGAGTTAGTGCAGCTCTGAGAAAGCAACTGCGCTACACCAGGTCTAAAGGATATAGCTGCACGCAGAGCTCCAAAAAGGGCCAGGAGCTCCAAACTGACAGTAAAAATATAAGGAGCCCCTAACGTAAGCCTTTCCCTAACCCAACTGTGTGTGGAATTGACCCTTTTGGAGTTGGCTCAACCCCCTTTTGGAGTAACCCCGCCCTCATCTGGAGGTACCCCACCTTCTTTTAAAGATTCCGCCCCCATTTAGAGATCTCTGGCCTGCAGCTATACTGTACCTACTTGAAGACTGTGACCACCTTGCTCTGGCAAGAGCGTTTTTTACATAAATCGGCATAACATCACAGCAAGTCCAACAGATTTCTAACCAGCATGCACCTGCCGGTGATCACCGCTGATCGTTTCTGCAGAAAACTTGCTCATCTCAAACAAGCTTACTCTATTATTTTTGTTGAAATTTCTACATTCTAGACTCTTCAAATGAGAAAATGGAAACAATATTACAGTTCAGTGCAATTTATGTCTTCCAGCCCTGAATATGCTGTCCTTTTCCAAGGTTCTAACACACCATTTAAATAAGCATTTGAAGGTTAGCTAAAATGAGTTATAAGTTCACTGATCGTTTCGTGGGAGCAGGAATAGCTGCCAGTACTCTGATGAGAATTTTGCATCATTGACTGTATGGAAGAAAGGAACATGTTCCTTATTGAAGCTGAGAAACTAGCACTCCCCTCTGCGAATGGCCCGTATTCCTGTACACAGGACACCATACTGTCGAAACTGCACTTCGTAATTTCACTTCTCATTTCCATCATAACTTCAGTTGAAACTCTAAATTTGTTCTCTGAAATGCTTTTGTGATGTAATGCCAACAGCAAGAGGGGGACAGCATTTCTTTTTTATTATTAATAATAATTGTACACTTAATTACCAAATGAATAAAACATTTTAATGTGGTAATTTGATTAACTTACTGATTACATTTTTAATAAGTAATCAGTATTTGTAACAGTATTTGAGATGAATGCTGAGTGACAGATTTACCACTAGCTTCGTTTTGTAGGCCCACAAAGAATGTTTGTTTAAGACAAATTGGTTTTGTTTGTTTCGTCACAGAGGGCTTTCATCACATGAATGTGTACCACTTTCACTGTAATCCATAAGCTGCTTTTCGGCAGAGGGGGAGGCTCACGAACTGGGGTGTTGGCACAAATGTTGCTTGCTTCCTGTTGGGCATGCCATGAAAGGTCACTCTGCACTCTGTTCAATGTAGTGTATTACTTAAAGATTATATTTCACCTTTTATTGTGTGTAGATTTACTTCATACCTGTCTTCCATATGCTAATAAAACACCATTCTAAATTCTCCCTAAACAGTTTTGTGGGTCAGTGACGTAACATTTGTTTTGTCAAGTGGTGTAACCACCCGGAGACAGTAAAAAAATTAAAATACAAGTTTAATTAAAAGTTAAAATTGTTGAAAAAAGTAATGTTACTTAAGTAGTTTGGATTTGGAATATTTTAATATTGTTTCTTTAAAAAAAGAATTAAGGGGTAAAACAATTTTGTTTTAAAATATTTATAATAAAATAAATTTTTTGTCAACCAAATCAAAGTCAGGTGGTGTAACCAATATGCAAGTAACCATTTTGTTGTCAAATAAAAAAAAAAGAAAAAAAAAAAAGACATCTGTTTCATCTGTTTTGATTTATTTTTGAGATTTTTTTTTTTTTTAAAGATTTTTTTCTGACTCATTACTGTTTTAATAAAATATATTTTATTTAGATTTTTAAAAATTTAAGGCACATTTTGTTTAGGTCAAATGGAGCAACCCTTAAAATACGTGATATGTGTGACTTAAAAATTCATGATATTTGTAAAAAATATATTTTTACCTTGACAAATATGTAAAAAAATATTTTTTTATGTATTTAACAAGCATATATACAAATATTAAGAACGTGGTGTGTTTTAAACAAAAATGTTTAAAGTTTTTTTAAAAATGTTTTTTTATCATTTTGGACAGCCTTGACAATAGTTGTTTTCACACATACAGCTTTTTCCAGAAAATTACCTACAATTTCCAGTTTAGAGGTCATGTATGAATGACCCTTTTGAAAATACTGATACATTTTGATCTGGCAATTTTTAATAATGTGAAGTTAAATCATTACCTCTACATTTCCTTATTGATTGTATGTGTGAACAGCACATTTGTAGATTTACCAGTAAAGGCAAAAAATATATATTTTCCTGTAATTTATCTGGTTGCATGAGTGAATGGAGCTTTTGACTCTTAAATAGAATATAATAATATTACAGATAATTTTACTGGTGTTAGAACTGACTCCTCTCCTCAAAAGACCAAGATTCAGAACACTTCCTAGAATGGCTTAGTAAGAGGACGTATTAAGGAGTCATCAGTGTCACGTGTTAGTAAGATATATCAGAAATAGCTTCCTGGCCACTGCTTGGTGAAGCGCGTCTTTTTAGCCAGCTGAAACCCAGAGAGAGTGAGGAATCTTCTTTAATGGTACAGATACTGCACACGCTTCTCAAGATGTAGCTTATGCAACATTAAAGCTCTCCTCCACATATAAAATGGATTTGTGTTTAAAGAGAGTGAGGCGTGCATCACACATCTTAAAGTGGGGACCCAGATTGAAAAGAGGCTGTACAGTATACAGTATGATAGGCAGATGGTCAGTGTACAGTATGTGCTAAGATCACATTAATTATGCTTTAATATGAGTCTAGGTTAGTGTGTACAGATGGGCTGTCGGTGGGAGGGTTGTCTATTTGGCATGGCATTCATAAATCATCACAACATGATGCACTAATGCACCAGACACCATCATGTACCTTCAAGAGTCTTCATAAATTTAGCTTAAAGGCTTTGCATTTTAAGATTTATTATCATTCAACAAATACCAAATATCATTCCACAAATGTCTATGACTACAGCATATGTCTGATCTATAGCGGCTTCAATTGACTAAGACCACCCATTTAAACAGCAAAAGCCATCTAACTGACATGTTAAGTGACTAATCACTGTCCATTTGTCATAACGGGTGTTTATGGGCGGGATTATTGGAGATAAATCATACCATAGTAAAAGATCGACATGGGGGAAAAAAATTATTTACATAATGGCGAGTCTTTTGCAATTATGCAGAAAATAAATGGGATGATAGCAGAAAATGTGAAGGGAGACTAAGTCCAGCACAGAAAAACCCCATTATAGAGAATTTCGTAAACAAAGCAGACAATGCAACTCTGCTCGTGGATATCCGTTTCACATTCTGCTTCGTGCCTCAAATAAAACTCTGATTATGTTTAAAAGATTTGATGTTGCTAACGTGGCAAACGGCAAATTTTGTGATTATTTAGTCCTCAAATGCATTCATTCTATCAACACTGAACTTTGCAAAAACAACATGGCTTCCAGGTGAACTCATAAAATGTCTTGTGTGCGTCTACTCGTGGAGGTTCCATCGAACCAGCCAATGAGATATGCGCTGAGTTGATAGAGAAAGCATTTTCCAGTTTTGTGTGCTATAACCATCAGAGGTTTGGAGAATGGACTGTGGGCGGTCCGTGGGCCATTTGGTCAGGAGACGCAATGAGAATTAGGCTTAATGTTATTGAAGTAGCCGTCATATTTATTTGAGAACTTGATATCAGTAACGATTGAATTTAAAAGTGAATAACAAATTCTGTTTATTTCTGCTTATTACACAAAGTGATCGTATGGCTTCAAAAGACTTAATACTGTGAGTCATATTGATTACTTTTACATGGAGTTTTATTTTTTACCTGTTTGTGCTTGACAGACTGGACTCACTATTTACTGTCATTATGGTAAAGAAACCCTGTAAAGACCTTCTAAGTTCCACGGAAGATGAATTTTTGGAGTGACCTTAGAGTGAGTAAATTATGACAGAATTGTACTTTTTGGTTAACTATTCCTTTAAGGACTGATAGCCACGGTCCCATCTACTTTCATTGTATTGAAAAAGAGAAGTATCAATATTCATAAAAATTTCTCCTATTGCGTTCAACGGAAGAAGAACAAAATTAGATTTGTTTGGAACGACATGAGTGATGACAAAATTTTATAATTGAGTGGTGGTGGGCTAAAGCACATAACTGGTAATCAGAAGGTTGTTGGTTCGATCCCCACAGTCACCACCATTGTGTCCTCGAGCAAGGCACTTAACTCCAGGTTGCTCCGGGGGGATTGTCCCTGTAATAAGTGCACTGTAAGTCGCTTTGGATAAAAGCGTTTGCCAAATGCATAAATGTAAATGTAGGTAAAATGTTATATTGACCATTTATTGACCATTATTATTATAGTCATAATAATGTTTTTGTGTGGTTTGATTCACACAAATTTGATCCAAACTCCTACATGAATTGTGTGTAAAATAACATCTCTAGGAAAGAGCATAAGAAAGTTATTGTAAATGAAATGTAAAGCTGTTTGCTTTGCTTTGAATGATCTAGTGGTTGTACACAAGTAGCACTCATCGCATACTTACCGCATACTTATCACCCTCGTAAAGAGCTCTTATCGTCTCTTGCCTTTGTTTGTGTGTACACAGACACGCATTACAGTGTGTTTCTCATTACAGTACTGATAGTTGCTGCTTTTCTCGGTCTCAATGCTTCTCTGAGACCATCACCAGAGAGGTGAGAGGAAAATATTTAGCACTTGAAAGTGGACGATGGACAGTGTAACGTGAATAACACGAGAGGGGGAGAGAGATTATAGAGAAGTAAAGAGTTATTTGTTGAGGGGGAAAATGTGGCTGATAAACTTCTCTTGAGGTCTGACTGAGAATGTCAAGGATAGTCCTGCTGGGTGCCCCTCTGTTGGGGCCCTCAGTCCCCATCTGGATTGTGTTTATCAGGCTCAGAGTTCAGTACAAAGAGTCACAGTTCTCCTCCAAACACCTTTTCACACTCACAGGTGCTTTTCAGTGACTACACTCACTGGGCCCTTTATTAGGAACACCTGTACATGTACTTATTCATGTGATTATTTAATCAGTCAATCTTGTGACTGCAGTGCAATGCTAAAATAATAAAATCAAGCAGATACGGGTGGCAAGGTGCCAGACAGGCTGGTTTGAGTATTTCTCTAACTGCTGATCTACTGGGATTTTCACACACAACAGTATCTAGAGTTTATTCATAAAAACGAAAAACATCCAGTGAGTGGCAGTTCTGCAGACGGCAATGCCTTTTTGATGAGAGAGGTCAACAGAGAATGGCAAGACAGAAAGAAGGTTCGAGCTGACAGAAAGACTACAGTAACTCAGATAACCCCTCTGTAGAATTGTAGTGAGCAGAATTGCATCTTAGAATGCACAACATGTCGAACCTTGAGACAGATGGGCTACAACAGCAGAAGAACATGTTGAGCACTTTATTAGGACCATAGTATTCCTAATAAAGTGCTCAGTGAGTGTATATCTCTGAGATCATATATCTCTATATTGTTATTACATGGTTCTCTGGAATAATTATATTTTATAATATATTACATTCTGCTGTATGTATTAATATTATATTAATATTCACTTGGCATATGCTGTTATCCAATGCTACTTTCAGTGCATTCAAGGTTTGCATTTTATTGTTTGTGTATTCCCTGGCAATCAAACCCATGACCTTTTGTGTTGCTAGTTTCATGTCTCAGTTTCTTTCTTTGGCCATACTAAAATAAATAGTTTCATGTTCATTTACTTATTATTTAATTGGTAAGGAGCAATGTAATAAGTGGGAAATTCAGTCAGTTGGCATGCAAATAAACGCTATAATGATACAAAACCCCCTTCATTTTGCATTGGGGTTCTGATCGCCCTGAAAAGCTTTGTTTTGCGATAATGACTGACTTGCATTATCCCTTCTTAATTATTTGCAGTATCTTAAAGCAGAGCATTTCATAAACGGCACTGTTTTGAGGTGTTACACGCACACAAACACTCAGGTGATAAAGACACAGCTGCGAAATATCAGAGGTTCAGTCAGACACATCTCAAACTCCTCTATCTCTCTATTCTCCAACTCTATTACGGTACATTCTGTCTCACAGTATCTCATGTCACTGTTCTGTGAAAAACTCACATCTGCTTTTTTCCTTCAGTTCTCTATATTTTCTTTCCTGTCTATCTCTGTATCTTTCTCTGTTAGGCAGTGAGATTTCATAATGCCAGCCAAATGCAGTGTAGTACAAACCCCCCACTAATTTGATGCTTTAAAGCATTAGGGAATAAAACTGTTTTACATAATCAAGTGTCCAAAAGTTTTTTTCAGTGCATAAAACAATAGCAGCATTATGGACGTTAAAGGCCATAAAATCAACATAAAACAATCATAAAACTCTTGAAAATTAATGACCATGAATTCAACAGCAACAACGTTACCTAGGTCAAAGCTTTCATCTAAAAACACTGAAACACTTTTAACCCTTACTGATGGTCCATCATAAAGCTGAGGTGCAAGATATTATCTTTTGAACAGCAAGAATAATCTAAAAGAGAAAAATATTTTAAAACAGCAGAGTTCCACTGAGTCACACAAGAAACAATTGTCAAGTTTTATGACAAGTTTCATGCAGTGGACTACACCGCATCAGCAGCAAGATGGGCTTTGTTTCATATTAAAACATTACATGAACAAACAGTAATGAACCTGAAATCATGAGCAATGACATTGCTAGGTCAAAGCTAACAGCTTAAAACACTGACACACTTATTTTTAACCCTCACTACATAGTAATAGTCCATCACCTATTACAAAGATCAAGTGCATATCTTACAGTTGTAAAGTAAAAGGAGCACATGCTCAAAATTATTATCTGCAAACCATGAAAATGACATACCCGAACTTAAATGGTTGTATTTAATGGACCCTTTAGAGTACGGACACAGTTGTAGTATCTTTTGAAAGAAGACACTTTGGGCTTTATTTCCCAAGTTTCAGAATTACAAATTTGAAAATTATCTAACAAAAAAAGTGAGGTTCCTGCAAGGATTTTTCACTGTAAAATCACTGGAAGTACACAGAGTATAATGAAGGCTCGCCTTTCAAGACGACACAAAATCTGTCTGTACTGCTTGGCTATTATGAATAAAACTATGGCGCATTTATAAAAATAGACTTTGGAGACACGCTCATTTTGTTTACGGAACTCTAATATATAAGATAATAAACGATGACGAAGGGTAATTCTTTCAGGCGAGATCATATAACAATGGAGAATATATATCAATATTTCTCAGATTTATCAATTTAGGGACAAAAAGTGTTATTGGATGTTTTTCAGTGAACACTTGTCATGGACAATTGACCCAAGTGAGCCGAACTGGATTCATCTGGCGATCGCGTTTTCATAATAAATGTATGAAGTCCTATTTTGATATTGCGTGTTTTCATTTGTACTCCTGGCACAAATAACTAAATTGCTGTTTCTGGAGCTTTGCTATCATGAAACAAAGATCGGATATCAATGTTGAACCCTTAGACCTTTGAAAAGGTCTAATGTATAATTTGTTAACATTCATTACATTTATAGACAGTAAATTATATATTAAACGTAAGCAGACTGACGTCACCACCGCATGTGGGGAAATGCGTATCAACAGGTTAAATACTAGCATGCTAACAGCCATCGGACAAAGAAATGATATCATACCATATCTAGTTGGCTCTGAGATGCAATGTTTAGGAAGCTACATACTTTAAAATTTTTAAAAGAAGTCAAACTACCCTTAAATAAAGCAGTTAGCTACAAAACAAGCTGCTTATCATTTTACATTGCCTCTTGTTGGGGAAAAATATATAGTTGCTGGAAAAGCTGAGATACTGTCATGTTGCTAATGCTAGCTAATAGCCTACTCTGACACTACAGACACTCTCACTCCATTTAGCTAACATTTGGTCAAAACTGAGACCAAATTTGTTTGGCATTCATCTAAAATCTTTGGTTTTAGTACACACTACAAACATTATAACATAAAAAAAAATATTTAATCTATTTAGAATAAACTGGCATTCTGTATTATAATCCTTTATATTTTATGTATTTATCTATGTTATACTCTATGTACTATCTTTAGACATTTTGTGAGTCAATATTATAAATGAACAGCACTGTGGCACCAGTGGAGTCATTTGGGTTCATGAGCTCTACCATCTCTCAAGACCTGAAGTCGGACACCGACATAGACTCCATTGTGAAGAAGGCTCAACAGAGGTTGTACTTCCTTCACCAGCTGACGAAGTTCAACCTGCCACAGGAGCTGCTGACTCAGTTCCACTCAGCTGTGAGAGTCTGTCCTGTGTACATCTATAACTGTCTGGCTTGGTTCAGCCACCAAATCGGACTGTAGGAAGCTACAGTCGGATAGCCGGTACTGCTGAAAGGATTGTTGGTGCCCCCCTGCCCACCCTCCAAGACCTATATGTCTCCAGAGTGAGGAAACGTGCAGGTAGAATCACTCTGGACCCCACACACCCTGCCCACTCTCTCTTTGAACTGTTGCCCTCTGGCCGCATTAGGACAACCAGACAAAAGAACAGTTTATACCCTCAGTCCATTTACCACATGAACAATTAAACTGCCTTCAGGATTCACATAGTCCAATAATGTATAAATATGTTGTGTACATATTAGGGATGCACCAATCCAACTTTTTCAGTCCCGATCCGATACCTGTGCTTTGGGTATTGTGTTAAAATGTTAATAAGCTGTATTCCTCACTGTGAGGAAGAAACTGGGAATTATTCTATTATGTGTAAAGATTCAGGCTTGACTTAAACATTGCTTTCCTAACACTGTAAAGCTAAATGGAACAAATAAATACATGTATTCAAATTGACTGAATTGTTATTTATTATTAAATAAATCATGCACCAGCAACCTGGTAAAAAAATATTCTGTGTAAACCATTTATATCAGAAACAAATTGGTCAGGAATTAAAATGAATGTGGCAAACCGTACCGTGGTACCAAGTATTATATCAGCTGGCAGTTTCGTTTTCAACAACTGTCGGGTTTTTCATCCAAACCAAAGAATTAGAGAACCTTTTCTGTTCTTTTTGTTGCTTTCACACTATCAATGGGAAGTTTCTCGAGTCTTTGCAATACACCTGACAAATGTAACTGATTCATGGAAGCGTCCGCTATTTTTGTTTGGTGTTCTTTATCATAATGCTTCTGGAGGAACTTGATTAAGTTGGTTTTGTTATATTTTGCAGTGTTACCACCACCCCTCGAAACATTGGCTTTGCAGATATTGCAAATAGCCGTTGAACTTGTTGGTGTAGCAAGCGTGAAATATCTCAAATGCAGACCATCTGTAGTTAGCTCCCTCTATGCTGTGCTAGCTAGCTCGCCTTCTAGCAAAATGTACGGGTCTACCAGTGCACTGCTGACGCATGACATTGTACACGCACGCTCTTTTGTTCATGCACATACTATGTCATGCATAGAATAACATTTGAATTGAATATATCGTCCCCATGGTCACAGATACCCGATCCTGCTATTTGAGTCAGTATCGGAGCAATATCCGATATCAGTATCGGATAGGTGTATCCCTAGTACATAAGCAGTGTTTGAAGTGGAAGAAAAAAAAGTGCAGGTACTCTCTTATCTTACCTAACACATTTAAAACTAACATTGTAACATGAAAAACAAGACTTTTGATAATATGCATTTATTTACATTAAAATAGTATGTGATTACATAAATACATTTGATAAAATAAGACTCGATAAAATGCGCTCATCTAAAAGTTGCTGGTTCATGTTTTGGAGAAGAGTGTAACTGAACTATGCCCTGACAAGCTTAAACACGCGGAACTGGACCATGAATTGCTTGACCACCGATGCTGCTGCACGTGTCAAGTTTTGTTAAACTGAGTTTTGCCACAGCGATTTGATCAAAATCATTTGGATGGTCAGATAAATATTGATTTCAATATCTGTACATACCCCTACCTTGCACATAGATTACCACTTGCACATGCACATAAACCATTCTGTGATATGTCCTATTTTTTTGGTATGTCTATTTATACTCTTACCTTGTTTTGTATTCTGTGTCTCACTGTAATGTTCTGTGTGCACTTGCTTGTTTCTTCTATCACCAAAAAAAATTCCTTGTTTTCATGCACACACTTGGCAATAAAATTCAGATTCAAAATATTTTCTAAATGTCCAAATGTGGAATATATGTCTTGTTCTAAAATTATTGTACAGTGTAATTATTGCTGTATACTTTGTAACAAAACCAGTACACGTTCTGTAAAATCATACTGGAGCAAAAATGTACAAAATGGACCACTCTGTTCTTCTGAACATGGATATCAGAGTATATTCCTGCTTCTGATGTCCAGACTGTCTGCTCCACTCCCCCCTGTGGCTCTCACTCCAGACACAAAGGATTCCTCATTCTCTCTCTCTCTCTCTCTCTCTCTCTCTCTCTCTCTCTCTCTCTGTCTAACACATTTTTGATATCCCTTCTCACGCATGAATAAACTGAAAGATGTGAACTGACAAACAGGTTCTGACATTGTAAAATGAGCTCTACTGTGTAGGTAAGTGTAAAAAATATGTGATGGAAATTAATGATCTCAAGTGTTGTAAATGAAAAGCTTTTTGTTCTTGAAATAGTGAATATACTTGCTAGAACAGCTCAAGCCTTTATTATTGTTGCTTTACACACTTCTAGCAATAAATACATACATATGCAATCAAATAAGCAATCATTCTCTTCAATATCTATCTATACTCTTAGCCGTCTTTTTGTCCCACAGTCAGAGACAGTTCTGTCACACTCTTTTAACAAAAATCTTTGTTTGGCGCCAGATCAATGAGCTGTGACAGTGTTTGACTGGTGCACTATTACTATCCATACAGGTATTGATTAGTCCCAGAATGGCTGACTAGTGACTGGTAACCCTGTCTGGTTTGAGGCTTTGGCCTAACTCCGTGATAGTAGCGCTGCATCTACATAAAGCCTGAGTGTATCTATTGTCTTTGTCATGTTATTATACATAATTTTACAATGGCCTTTGTTGCCTTGTGGTCTATTTTTTACTTCCCACTAATAGTCATCATTATTGTATCTTACATGGTCTTCTGTCCCTATTACCTTCACTCTCTTTCTCACATACTGGAACAGAAGGCAGTGTTTGCATGTGTGCATTTCTGTGTAAATAGGATTATGAGAAACCCAGAGAGAGAGACTCACTTAGTGGGAGCAGGCAAGACTTAGTGTTTGTACTGTGCCAATGTGGTGTTGAGGAGAAAATAAGCCTGCGTTTGTTATTGGTATTAATGATATGGAGAGATTTATATAATTCTTTATTGTCGTCTCAATTTTTAACTGTCCAGCATTTGAAATAAAATCATGTTGTTGTTTTCTTCTGTTTGGTAACACTTTACAATAAGGTTCCATTCATTAACATTAGTTAATACATTAGGTATCATGGACAAACAATTAATAAAATATTGTTTACAGCATTTATTCATTTTTGTTAATGTTAGTTAAAAAATTACAATTGTTCACTGTTTGTTCATGTAAGTTCATAGTGCATTAACTAATGTTAACATATACAACTTTTGATTTTAAAAATATAATAGTATATGTTGAAATAAACATTATCTAAACTTAATAAATGCTGTAAAAGTATCGTTCATTGTTATTTCACGTTAACTAATCAACAAATGGAACTTTATTGTTCAGTGTTACCTTCTATTTTAATGTGCTCTTTTTCTTTATCCTTATTAGGATTTAACAAATATTTAAAAAATCAAGTTACCTTCTAAGCTGCACTGAATAACTAATGCTACTTCTAACTCAAAATAGTTAATGGAATAAAAATTATTACTTTTCAAAATCTGTGAAATCAAAAGTCATGCTGTTAAATTTACAGTACACTAAGAAGGGAAAATGTAACACTTTACATTAGTGCTGAAAAAAAGGAAAGAATTAAATGTATTCTTTCTAGTGTTAGAATGCAACATTATACACCATTGTTACAATTAAATAACTCTTAAATAAAACTTATTGGAGCTGGTTAGAGTTACATTTTAACTATATGAAAAGTCGTTTTTACTCTGTTTGGGAGTAATTTAATAACACTTCTACATGTGGTAAAATAGTTAATAATGTAGAGATTGATTCTATTAGAGTTTAAATAAACCTTTAAGCTCGGATGGGCTTAAACAAAAATCCATTTTTGGGCACAGAGACATGTGATTGGTGACTGTTACATATGGATCCAGGAGCCAGGTACATGAGACAGACACAATGATGCAGACACATTGAATCGAATGGATCTCATTCTGTGAAATCTCATTACTAAAATAATTTCTGCATGATATGCAAACCTTTAATCATTGTTGTGTTTGCATGTGTAATTAATTCTTATGAACAACAATTATGTTTTATTTGTTTGGAGAGGCTTTTGGGCACTTGGAGACATTTTGTACAATTGGTTTAATTCTATATAATATTATATTATATATAACTTTCAATTATTTTGTTGAATCAACACAAAAGATTACTCAGTTACAGGTGACATGATTGGGAACAAAATATGATTTTCAGAGCCACCTTATTTAAACCCAGAGATAAATAATGGAAAATTAGAAAAATAAGAAAGGTTTTTTTTTGTGATTTGTTTTAAGCAGTTTCTTAGGCTGAGAGTCTCAGAATTGAACATCATCTATATCATTAAAAGATGTAAAAAGTTTACTTTACAATGATACAAAACACTTGACCCTCCTTTTTCGTTTTGCTGAGTTATACGCCTTTAATTTAAGGTATGCCACTGAAACAGGGCGTCTTTAAAAACACCTTCAGAGCTTAAAGGGTTAACACTGCCAATTTTGCTGGGTAATTAAAAGGATGACAGTACATAGCATGCTCATTAGGCAACCATTGCTACGCTGCTTGTAAACATCCGGTTAGTGCTCAGATTAACTTAATAAAGTCATTGCTGTTGGCATGTCATTCTATTTGGGGCGATAAGACAAGCTGTTACTCAGCTGGGATAAGCCCTGAATGAACGTCTGATTGTGGAGACTAGGTTAGCAGCACCCAAGCATGAAAAGGTCAGTAAATCTGTGGAGGTCTACTTTACTACTGCAGTAATACTTCCTTGCTTGGCAGGTAGCACTGAGAATCTCCATACAGTTATGTAATGAAATGTATTGTAGTGTAGGATTGCCAAAACAGACATCAAACCTAACACTTGGGATGTCCTAAAATCTAAACTAGAAAATCTAAACTAAAATTAACTAAATGCATCTGCAAAAAAAAAAAAAAAGGACTGACAGAGAGAAAGATATAAATGCAGAACACACACAAAGGAAACCATGTGAGAAGAGCTCCAGCTGGGCTCTGCTGCTTAACATCATCTTATCCTACAGGTAAAACCTTCAACACACACATAAGACTCAGACATCACAGATGGTCTCTGATGTGCCTCTGCAGATTTTTGTTCTGTCCCTGGATCATTTCGAACAGAAGGCATTATCTAAGAAAGAGGGACAAAACAGTTAAGAAATATAGAGGATGAAATTGTAATACTTTATTGTCCCTCAGAAATGTGTCTTTTGCACCAGATTCTATGATCACCACCGTCAAGCACAAGAAGATGGCATATGACAATATATATAACATAAAGGACCGAACGATCCACCAAATAACATAATGACAGTAACAAAACAAAAACAAATACATCATAGTCACATAATGTAATTAATAAAAATCTAATGTTGTGGCGTCCTAAACCTCCTTCCGGAAGATAGAAGTTGATACCAGAAGTGTAGCTTATTTAGGCAATCACAAATTATGTTGTGCGCTTAGCTCATTACCTTCTGATGAGTCTATTTAATTATTTAGTTTGAGTCCTTTGAATGGCTGCACGAGATAATAATCTGAATGAGAAATAGTTTACAAGAGAGGAAAGGGGAAGGATTGTATACTCCAAGGTTATATGTTCAGGTCCAATCAATGTAAATTGTGATGATTTTCAAGCACCACAGGGAGCAGTCAATCAATCTGATTGACTGAAATGAATTGGACAGTGCAATGCTGTAAAAATATAAAGGATACTGGCTGTTTCATTTGGAGCCTTGGAGTCTATTTAGCTCATGGACTACATCAGACTTCATGTTGTAGTTTATGGCACCCTATTGAATGTCTTTAATTAATGCCATGAACTTACCCTTAAGGAATGACTTTGTGACCCTGAAATGAACTCTGCTCCTACGTCAATCTGCTGTTAGGAGGCAATTAAATGCTAAAACCATCCTGTTTATTTTTGGACATTCAACAAAAAAAAAAAAATTCTTGTTCCACGGAAGAAAGAAAATCGTATGGGTTTTAAACAACATAATCAGATGAGAAAATTTTTATTTTGGGGTGCACTATTTCTTTAAAGGAAAGGCCTCAAATCACATTTCCATAATGACAGACAAAATAGGTAAACAGAATTAATTAACTGGTTTTAGACAAGTGTTTTGAGGCACTATGTTTGAGGTGTTTTTTCTGTAGATAATGTCAGGATTGTTGGCATCCCTTCTTTCTCATCCTGCGATGATATGTGACTAATGAACAGTGGTGGCCTTCTGGGGGCCCTACCCCCCATAAAAAACAAAAGAAAAATAAAAAAAGCAAAGATTCAAGTTAGTTTTCATCAATATGGTTTATTTTCAGACTTCACGTTAAATGCATTATGTGCACTTTCAGCATCAACAGCTCAGAATAGAAATAATCCAAACAATTCCCTTAATTAAAAACTGAAACAATGCCATTATTTTTGTTTTGGAATAAGGAGAAGTCTCACCCTTCGGCAACTACAATTCGGCACTGAATAGCACTATGTGTTATATATCAGCTGACATAAAAACAGCTTAAACAATTCCCTCATATTAAATTAACAACAACAGCAATGGTGGGGTTGGTATCTCAGCAAGTAAAGACGCTGACTACCACACCTAAAGCCGCGAGTTCGAATCCAGGGCATGCTAAGTGACTCCAGTCAGTCTTCCTAAGCAACCAATTGGCCTGGTTGCTAGGGTGGGTAGAGTCATATTGGGTTAATCACCTCATGGTCGCTATACTGTGGTTCTCGTTCTCGGCGGGGGCACATGGTGAGTTGTGCGTGCATGCCGCAGAAACACGCTATGTCTTTGCGGTAACGCGCTCAACAAGTCACGTGATAAAATGTGCAGATTGAAGGTCTCGGACGCGGAGGCAACCGAGATTCATCCTCCGCCACCCGGATTGAGGCGAGTCACTATGCCACCATGAGGACTTAAGAGTGCATTGAGAATTGGGCATTCCAAATTGGGGAGAAAAAATAATAATAATAATAATTTGGGAGAAAAAAACAAAAACAACAACAGCAATAACATATTTTGCTTGGGAATTAGTTTACAATGAATGGCTGGTAGTTTACAATGAATCATGCTTTGCGCTCTTTCAGCACCGTGGACAGCTCACTACAGGCCTGGGTAGGGTTGCACCAGCTGTGTGTAAGGTCACACATAAGTTGGGACTTAAAGTTCACACTAAGGGCTTAGTAACTACTAGTTAGTTTGTAACTAAGTCAGTGCTTAATATGGTTGCACCAACTGTTCTTAAGTCAAGACTTAGCTAGTATGTAAGCTCTCCGTAAAGTAATGCGTAATATGATGTTTACCTGTATTGATCCAATAAACAGCCTTCATATTTGTGCACAGAAGTGTTAAAAAGCTGTGAATTTGAGTTTGATCTTGTTACAGTCGATGTTCAAACTTTGTTTGCTCACGTGACTGTCAGCTGTAATAAATGATATCCCCATTGAAATACGAAACGTAATAAGACAAGATTTCATTAATGATATAGGCTATTTAGCTTATGTAAATAACTATATTCAATAACTGTATCTAAAATGAATAATGGACAATAAATAAATGCTAATACAACCGGCTGGAAAAATAGGATGGGCCAGCCGAGAAAAAATATTATCAAAATATATATAAGTACAGTCTTGACCAACACAAAAAAATCATTTTAAAACTTAAAAGCTGTACTTTGCAATGCATGTAGGCACTATGGCCAAAACTGAACAAGTGCTTTGATATTTGCAGACAAATCAGAAGTGTTCCGTTTTAATAATTTGTTAATAATCTTGCACTACATATTATTGTAATCGGTAAAAACATCAAACTGATCAAATAGCCATGTGACATATGTCATTGGAAAGCTCTCAAAGAGTACAATAAAACCTAATTGTTTTACTCACAGACAAAAATATAGTGAGTAATAGCTAACTATATGTCTTTGAAATACATGTTACGTGTAAAACAGATGTTACTTACATGCCGTGTTTCCACATATAACTTCATGAAAAATAAATGGAACATAAAATATCATTACTTAGAGGAGGCAATTATCTTAAAAATGAGACCCCACACAACATAATCAGATGCATTAATCATTAGATAATCCACACATAGCACAATGTGCAAAAACATGTTAGCTTTCCTAGATCAGATGACTTCATCGGACTTCATCTGGCTGCTACCGGAGGTGGAAGTCATCCAAATATGGGCAGAGAGAATCATTCACTCTAATTATATATGGCCACAGGAGATGGTGCCAAATACATGACAAACTCAATAATGGCTCAAAAAGACACAGAATGGAATTGAATGAGATCATGTTACTCAGAGAGAGCATATCTTTAGTCATTGTTGTGCAAATAGTTCTTATGTACAATTATTATGCTTTATTTGTTTGGAGAGGCTTTAGGACACTTGGAGACATTTTTGGACACTAGGATAAATTATTTTGTAATGTTATAACTTTTGATTACTTTGTCGTATCATCACAAGCTTTTACTCAGGTTACAGGTGACATGATTGGGAATACAAAAAAGCAGTTTTTCGGAGCTACCTTATTTATACCTTGAGATATATAAAGTAAAATCAGAAAAAATATAACATTTTTGGCTCAAGTCTTTTTGTGATTTTCAGCTGTTTCTTAGGCTGAGAGTCTCATAATCTATATAATTGTAAAATTTTTCTTTATAATACCAAACTCTTGACCCTCCTTGTTTTTTTTATTTATTTATTCATTTATTTTAGGTCAAGTTATATGCTTTTAATTTTTGGAATGCCACTGAAACAGGAAGTCTTTAAAACCCCACTCAGAGCTTAAAGGGTTAAACAGAAAGACATAGTAATAGTAGAATATGATTTTTGAAAAATATGCTTAAAATAAGAGGAGTGAAGGCTCTACTCATATTAGTCTTAGAGTAAAAGCTACTTAATATGCTGGGTGCACATGCATGAGTGCCACCATGTTGAGATCACATGACCAGCCAAATATCACTTTCACTTTTTTCACAGTAATCCCTTGTGGAATGATTCAATAATGGTTGACTGCAAATAGCAGATTTTTAGCGGTAATTGAGAACTTCTGTTTTTGCATAAAGCTGCATCAATGCCATTATTTGTCTACACAGTTTTTATAAACAAAAAAATACTGAGTGCACCTTTAACTTATTATGTAAGTTATCAAGATTTTGATTTTGATCAGTTTTATTTATTTTATGCTCAGTCTAACTCATCAAATTTAAAACACCCAAATTTACCTCCCCCTGCTGCTGACTATTTTCTGTGCCCCCCAGCTTGGCTTCCTGTCACTATGGAAATGCTTCCTCCACAATGCCTCTGTCTCATTATGGATTCTTCTCAAAACATTTTGGAAGTGATGACTGGTCTTGACTGACTGAATAAATCGGTTATCGTTCAATTGTCAAGGTTGTGGTATATTACAGAGTATTACTTGTTATTTATGTTGCCTTTAATGGATTACTGAAATACTGGATATAGAATAATTTAACTTTGCATCCATGACAAAGTGTAGCCTAGTTCTCTAAAGAAGGGCTTAGCTTGCAAACCCCCCATTCTACAAAATGTGCATGATGGGTCAACCCAGCCAGCTTTTCTGTCTGAGATGACTAAAACTGTTTATGTCAAACTGTTTCATCTGCCACTGCACAATACTTGTCAATACATTGCCATGGATTGCTATTGTGTGATGATCTAGGACCAGAGTTGTTGTTTGCTTTTTAATGGTTAAGGTTGCAGTACAAATTGAGGAAACAGTTCTGGGTCAGTCCGAAAACAGCAATCTAAACTGCACACAGTACACTTGAATCTTGTCTGGACTAACATGGTAGCCCAGAAAGGCTTTGAATTTGTGGAACTACATGTTCTATGATTTACATTCGTTACCTCTCTTGCCTTCTGTCATGTTATAAATCTTGTGTGAATCTAGCCGTGCTGTCTCAGTCACGGATTTATTAGTAGGCTACACAGTATTAAATGCAGTGAATTAATTGCTTGAATGGCTCAGTTCACTTGCATTTACTCTTTCCAGGACTGTAAAAGATCAAATGTTTAGCATGAAAATGGCTAGTACTCCCTCATCACCCTCATTTTAAACTCATGGCTCCCCCTGTGGTGAAGCTTACTACTGCATCCTCCTGCATCACTACTGATGATGTCATATCCACCCTGCCCTTCTCTCTCCTTGTTTGTTTACACATGCTTCCAGAAACCTTTTCCTATTACTGTGTATAAGAGGGCTGAGCCTCACGCTGTATTATCTGCTCTTAAATAGAGGCAACTTTTGTCCATGAAGGCATTCATATTCTTGTTTACAAGACTTTAGGTGGGCACCATCACAATAATAATTTGTTGAATAATTTGCTGAATTGGTCAATTAAAATATTAAAATCTGGATATTTTGATGATAATGATATAATGAAATAAATGTATACAATAACTCCATGAGAATCTGAGCTTGATGTATCGCAACCCAGGTCTAATGAAGTTAAGCCCCCTTGGAGAAAGACAACCTCCAGTTCAGCTGAAGGCCAATTGGGTCAAGACTAATCCTGGTTGTTTTAGCAACCGACCAGCTGCTGCCTGTCACCTGCTATGACAGCCATTCTCGTTCTGGCATTTCTTTTAAACGTTTGCATTAATCATTGTTTAACATATATACACTCACACGCTCCTTTATTAGGAACACCTATAAATTTACTTATTTGATTATCTAATCACCCAACTGTGTGATAGTAGTGCAATGTATAAAATCATGCAGATACGGGTCAGGAGCTTCAGTTAATTTTCACATCAACCATCAGAATGGGGAAAAATGTGAACTCTGTGATTTAGTCTGTGACATTGCTGGTGCCAGACGGGCTGGTTTGAGTGTTTCTGTAATCGCTGATCTCCTGGGATTTTCATGCACAACATTCTCTAAAGTGTAAAGAGAATAGTACAAAAAACATCCAGTGAGCAGCAGTTCTGTGGGTGAAAATGGCTTGTTAATGACAGAGGTCAGAGGAGAATGGCCAGACTGGTCCAAGCTGACAGGAAAAGCACAGTCAGTCAAGTGAGTGTGCTTTGTATTTTTGCAGCTGTGTTCCTGTCTGTCTTAGCCCCATATTATATATATATATATATATCAGCATATATTTATTAATACATATTCCTGTACTGTTTAAATCTATGTATCCATCCATCCATCTAAATATGTGTGTGTGTATTAACACAGGTATATATGTACATAATATACAGCTTATATAATTATATATATAACACCCCGCCCCCTCCAGAAAGCTTGAGCTAACCTGCAGAAAACGCATTTCAATGCTTATGCAATGTTTATGTGACAAATAAAAGCTTCACACATGCTCTATATCCCATTGGGCCTCAACACAATACATTTCCATTTTCTTTTCTGTCCCAAGATGGCTGGATGTGCAAGTGAGTATGTGTGTGTGTGTGTGTGTGTGTGTGTGTGTGTGTGTGTGTGTGTGTGTGTGTGTGTGTGTGTGTGTGTGTGTGTGTGTGGAGAGAGAGAGAGAGAGAGAGAGAGAGAGAGAGCTCAGTGGTTAAGCCTGCAGTCAGCGCTTCTGTCTCTCTGTTGCCCTGGCTCAGACAAGTAGACGTGGGATGCATACTAACAGACGCCGGCCTGACAAATCAGGGTTAAGACTGCTTGACGTATGTGCGCACAATGAAGTATAAGGGCCCCTCTTAGCCAAGCAGTCATTTTAAAGATGATGGCAAAAATGCAGAGGATGCAGGTGGTTGTGTATGTATGAGATCCCGTCTATGTGTAGAGTGTTAAGACTGATAGCGTTACATAACAAGCTTTTCATCAATGAAGCAGTAACCAGCTGAGGGTACGAAGCTGAATGTGTGTGCGTTTGTGCCATGGGGTGGGGGTTGAGTGGAGGTTGCTGTGCGATGGATGGCGATGGTGCTTGTCTTGCCGAGGGTGGGGGTAATCAAACAATCTGGGACAGACAACCCATGTAATCGTCGCCATGGTGACAGGTTGCTCAAACCCTTTAGGTGCGCATAAGAGTATTTATGTTTGTGTGCCCTCATTCACACTTTTCTGAATTTGACATTGACTAGCTAGACCCTCACTTGCTCAGAGTGTGGGTATTTGTGTGTTTGTGCATGCATGTTAAGTAGCTTTGCTGGATTATAGGCCAACCAAGTTTGTGTTCACTGTTGGTCATGGACTATAATAACTGCCAACAAGCCATTTCATTCTTTTTTTATTATTGCAATTTGGTTTGATGGGATTTTGTTTGGCTGTGCATCTCTTATTAGAAAAATGTATTATTATATCTCCTTTTCTGCTTTTCTAGGTAATATCTATCTAGACCCATGATCCAGAAGCACAGCCATAACATAACCCATCATATTTAAAGGTTCACTCAAAAATTTGTATTCTCTCTTCGTACTTACCCTGAAGAGAGGTCCCTTACTCATGACATCTCAGATGGGTTCAACGAAGGTTTTTAGATGAATATTTAATCCATGTAGGTCTTCATAAGGCAAGTAAATGTGTGCCAACATTTTGTTGGATCTGAGCCCCCTCTGCTGGTGAGGATGGGTTATAACCTAATATACCAAATCACTGGTGAATCATCTTGCGTTAAAGCATTGAATAAAGATAAACTGGTAGAACAGTTATCAGCTTGCAACAAGGATTTATACATTAAAAAACAGTGTTGTTCATGCTATTTTTTTCCAGTAAAAATTACTGCATCTTTGAATGTCATCTTTTTTGTTTTGTTTTCCTACTGTCCTTGACTGTCTCCATCAACATGCCATGGTTTGAGAGTGTCCAACGATCAGGAAAATGCTGATCATATGGCAAGAAGGTTAATGTGAAAACACAAAATTATATTAAACGGTAACTGAAATGTTTATTCCACAACATAAGGAAAACCAGGAATAATAATAAAAAAAGTTTATTCTTTGTATCATGAGCATAAAAAACACAAATTCTAATAAAAATATGATGAGATGTTAGTTTTAGCTAAATTATTTTCATTTAATATCTATGAACAAAATATAAGCAAATTATGTTTTTAGTGCATTTTTAAATGCTAAACTTTTTTAGCCATTCAAGTCTTATCTTGTGCATCTGAACAAAAGGTTTCAAATGTCCTTAAAAACGTGCATAACTCTCCATCTGTTCCTTTTGTCACTGGATAATTCATCATGAAGAGCTCTGTGGTTGCACTTCCAATCCATCATCAGAGATTCCTCTCACTCTTTCTTCCCAAACACCACATAGACAGCTTGCTCGAGGAAGGTATGGAGCAAACACTACCTGTAATTTTCAGGGAGCACTGCTTCGGCTGTCTAATTTTACAGACCCCGCCAATCTACTGAGCATAAGTCTCATCATCACTTGCCCAATCAATGCCCATGCAGGAAGCACCTTACTCTCCACCAGCCTGTGTAAAAAAGTTATAACAGACTTACTGGAGAGCTTGGAAAGATACTAGAACAATTTGAGTAATTGTATGGTGGACTTTATACACTTTTCAGTGATACTTTCCTACACGCACGTTTCTTTAAATCTCTTTACTAAATAAGTATCTGCTAAGAATGTATCTTTCCCTTTCAGGCACTTTAAAACCTCATTATATGATCTGGCTTGTTTTGTAATTCATTTAAACCTTCTCAGATGAGCTGGGCTGTGATATATGGGGCCTGTTGTGGTACCTGTGGCCTATGTCACAAAGCAGGATTAAGCAGCTAGCTAGATTTTGCATACCAGTAAATGTGGATAGGCTTTCATCGGGATTCGTCGCCATAATAACATATGCTATTTGGCTAACCTGTTCTGGGGACGATTATGTTCCCGATCAGACATATCATCCAGATTCTGGACCAATCAGCTGTGAGCAAAGTGACAGTCACTCCCCCCAGTATCTCTCACTCCAATATAAAGTGCACTTCAACAAGACAATTTTAGAAATTTCCAAAATAAGCTATTTAAGACCATTATTTGTTGCAAGAAATATATTTTGGCAGTCTTGCATTTGTTAAAGACAAATGTTTTCCCAATCATTTTCCCCACATTGTCTATAAAACATGTATGAATAAATAAACCTAAAATAATTATATAATTTCAAGAAAGATATTAATTCAATATCAATAATGATCGAATGACTTTCAAATATTAAAATGAATTACTCCACAATATACTGTAGATATATCAGAAAAGTGTGAATGCCACCAAACCCCTACTTATTAGGATTTGCTGGCAGAGATGCCATGAACAGATTTCTATTGAAGAACAGTATTTCACTTGAAGATCAAAGCACACTAGCACACCAAATATGTCTTTGTTGTGAATTATGCTGCAAGAAAGAAAGAAAAAGTATTTATTAGTGCATATCATAAACTCGTTTTCCAATTGCTCACATTTTTATTATTCAATAGTATATTAATATCTAATAGTATTAAACTATATTAAGTTAGTAATTTAATACTAAAGCTTTTAATTTCATTTTTTTTAATTTAAAACAAGATATTAAACAAAAAAAAAAAGATATTTTGCCTGAATGTTCTTGTTGTGGACCTAAATAAAGTTACTTTCACATCAATATATTATTTTAATATTTTCATCATATTCAGATTTTTTTCGTGCTCTAGCAGCAGCAGCAGCAATGTTTCTTCTTGCTGTGTAAATGCCTTTACATTCTTTATCATTTACTAGTGATCCTCTGCGTTGTATGAATGTATTATAATGATTCAAGATTTCAGAGTGATTATTCGTCTAGTGTAAATGTGTTTTGATTGATCATAATTTTTAACACACTCTTGTGCTGCGTTATAACTGTGTTTAAAATTGTATAATTTATCATATTTTTCATAAACATATTCAGCAGAGAAGTAAATCTCGATGACTCTTGACTGTTCGCTTCATTCATGTGAACACGTTCGTGAACTAATCATAACCTCAGGATCAAACTCTGAATTGATAAAGTTGGTAACGAGCGTCTTGATACCACTTAACCCTAATGAAGCCTGATTGGATTTGGTGAGTTTTTTTTACACTAAAACCAATCCTGGTATCCAGAATTTGTCCATCTTTTTTGTGATAAATGGCACTGCTGTCATAACTGACACAAACTCTTACCCATAATCACACCTTCCTGGATTTGGGCCATCCACGACATCTGTAACCTGAAGCAGAAATATAGCATACCTGCCGTAAGCAACACAACATTCTCGTAGTTTTTAAAATGGGTCTATTATACATTATCTCAAGGTGTTTGAAATGAGATATGCTGGAGGTCTATCTTTGTGCCTATACCTAGTTGACACAAAGTACAGGTGCACCATATGTATGACTCAGGCGGTGGAGCGTGCTGGAAAAAGCCAATAGGTGGCGTGACCTCTCTACAGCCTGGAACTCGCTTCGGAACAGAGCAGCCACTGAGTCCACCACCACCAGTCGAACCAGGCCTTTCTTCAGCAGCACAAGCACATGCTGAGACACACATGTCTGCAGAGCCTCCTGTTTACAAACATATTAACCAACATTAAGATCCTATTGGCCTTTCTCATGCTTTGCAACCTATTACAGAATAGGCCAAATACAAATGAGTTCAGCTGCGATTTAAACAGTACAAGTTTTAGAGTCGAATGTTCGTCAGTCTCACAAGGTCAGCTGCATGCTCGATGAAGATGTTGTCAATAAAACGCCTGCTGTCAATCAGAGCTGGTGGCAGATCTGGTCTGAGACTAGGCTGTTGGGTAATGAGTTGCCGAAGCCATTTGATAGGAAAGGAATCTGAAGTGCAAATATAAGCAGCTCCTGTGAACATGCCATATAAAATATGGTTTATTGTAACAATAATATGGCCACAACAGCATTTCATCAGAAATATTGAATTTAATTAAAGGCACATTACCCCCCCATTACTTATCCCCTTACCTGAGTTAAGCCCCCCATTTTCCTGTGGATACTGGCAAGCAAAGCTGCAAACAAAACTCCCAGCAGCACTCTCGCCTGCCAGCTCTGTTATCCCTCGTAGGGGAGGCCACCACACATCAGGCCATCCAGAATGGGGCAGGCAAAAGAAATCATGTGTCCGGGCTCCAAAGCAGGGCATTATTCCTGGATCAGCTGCAAGGATGAGAATACATTTAAATAAATGGGTTTGCATCAGAAGTAAAAGGTTCTTGCAAGATCATTTCCCTTATTCTTTGACAAATTTCTGAGAAAATTATTGAAAAGGGGGTCCCAGCATATTGTTTTTATACATTGGCATCAACATTTTGCATTTAGTCATTTAGCAGAAGCTTTTATCCAAATTGACAACATCTGCAGTGTAGTACTGCCATGTTTTCAAGGTGGCTGGAGTCGTATAGACACTAGCGCAGAACAAAAGTTCTTTTTTTTTTTTTGAAGAGTAAGTGGAAGTTCAGTAGTAAGTGCTATTGGTGTGGATTGGTAATGTGGGATCATACAGCCATCATACTGCTCAGGAAGGAGACACATTCTGTCTCCTAGAGATGAATGTAGTTTGGTGCATAAAGTGCAAATCAATCCCAGAACAACAGGAAAAGACCTTATGCTGGAGGAAACAGGCTGACAAGTATCTATATCCACAGTAAAACGTGTCCTATATCGAAATAACCTGAAAGGCTGCTCAGCAAGGAAGAAGACATTGCTCCAAAACTGCACTAATAAAGCCAGACTAGTTTGCAAGTTCACATGGGGCAAAAATGTTACAGTCTGATGAAACATAAATTGAACATTTTGGCCACAATGACCATTGTTATGTTTGGAGGAAAAAGAGTAAGGCTTGCAAGCCGAAGAACACCATCCAAACCGTGAAACATGGGGGTGGCAGCATCATGTTGTGGGGGTGCTTTGCTGCAGGAGGGACTGGTGCAACAAAATTGATGGCATCATGAGGAAGGAAATTTATGTGGATATATTGAAGCAACCTCTCAAGACCTCAGCCAGGAAGTTTAACTTGGTCACAATTGGGTCTTCCAAATGGAAAATGATCACAAGCATACCTCCAAAGTTGTGGCAAAATGGCTTAAGGACAACAAAGTCAAGGTATTGGAGTGCCTTTCTCAAACTGAAAATAAAACAAATGTGTGGGCAGGACTGAAAAAGCGTGTGCGAACAAGGAGGTCTACAAACCTGACACAGTTACACCAGTTCTGTCAGGAGGAATGGGCCAAAATTCCAGCAAATTATTGTGAGAAGCTGGTGGAACGCTATCCGAAACTTTGACCCAAGTTACACAATTTAAAGGCAATGCTACCAAATACTAACAAAGTGTGTAAACTGCTCAGATATCATATCTGCTCTGTACTGCCCACCTCTCTGGACCCATTGCATCTACAATACATACTGCTCTCTCCCACCTGGAAAAAAGGAACACATATGTGAGAATGCTGTTTTTAGACTACAGCTCAGCATTCAACACCATAGTGCCCTCTAAGCTTGATGTGAGGCTCTGGGCTTAAACAGCTCGCTGTGCAACTGGATCCTGGACTTTCTGTCAGGCAGACGTCAGGTGGTTAGAATGGGCAGCAATCCCACATCTCCTCATCACTGACCCTTAACACTGGATCCCCGCAGGGCTGTGTTCTCAACCCACTCCTGTATTCACTGTACACACATGACTGTGTTGCAACACATAGCTCCAATGCCATCATTAAGTTTGCTGACGATACGACGGTGGTAGGTCTGATCACTGACAATGATGAAACTGCCTACAGAGAGGAGGTGCACACTCTGACACACTGATGTCAGGAGCACAACCTCTCCCTCAATGTCAGTAAAACCAAGGAGCTTGTAGTGGACTTCAGTAGGAAAGACAGAGTACACAGCCCCATCACCATTAATGGAGCACCGGTGGAGAGAGTCAGCAGCTTCAAGTTCCTCAGTGTCCACATTACTGAGGAATTCACATGGTCCGTCTACACTGAGGCCGTTGTGAAGAAGGCTCACCAGCGCCTCTTCTTCCTGAGACGGCTGAGGAAGTTTGGAATGAACCAACACATCCTCACATGGTTCTACACCAGCACTAGAGTGCATTATGGCAGCATCACCACCTGGTACGGCAATAGCACTGCCCACAACTGCAAAGCCCTGCAAAGTGTGGTGCGAACTGCCAGACACATCATCGAAGGTGAGCTTCCCTCCCTCCAGGACATATATAACAGGCGGTGTGTGAAAAAAGCTCGGAGGATCATCAGAGACTCCAGCCACCTGAGTCATGGGCTGCTCTCACTGCTACCATCAGGCAGGCGGTATCACTGCATCAAGACCTGCACCAACCAACTTCATAACAGTTTCTTCCCCCAAGCAATCGGACTTTTGAACACTTGATCTCTCACGATCAATAGACATCAGCACTGCACTTTATTAATCTTATATCTCACACTGGACCGTCATAATTATATTCTCCACAATATAACTACTGTAAATATATATTTTTTATATACTCTTTATTTTTATTGTATGTGTATTCTATATTGTGTGTACTGTATATTATTATTGTGTTGTGTAATTATCTGTACATTTGTTATGTAAATTCTGTTGTGTAAATATGTTGTTTATTGTAATTGGTATATGTCTCATCACTGTCATGACTGCTATGTTGCTCGGAACTGCACACAAGACTTTCACCTACTGTTGCACTTGTCTATATGGTCGTGTGACAGTAAAAGTGATTTGATTTGACTGATTTGATCTTATGACCCACTGGGAATATGATGAAAGAAATAAACACTGAAATAAATGATTCTCTCTTCTATTATTCTGACATTTCACGTTCTTAAAATAAAGTAGAAATCCTAACTGACCTAAGAAAGGGAACGTTTTCTACGATTAAATGTCAGGAATTGTGAAAAACTGAGTTTAAATGTATTTGGCTAAGGTGTATGTAAACTTCTGACTTCAACTGTAAGTTGTGTATCTATTTAGACTCAATAAGTGCCTGAGAAAAGGTATATGTATAGGTTATGTATAGACTATGTGTTATGTTTAGCTCAATATGTGTTTGACAGCCAGTTGCGTCTCATGAAATGTCAGTGTGAAAGTAATAAATCTATATTCGTGGCATCGTCTCCTTCAAAAATAAAAAATAAACATCAAAATATATTTTATTCTATTATTTTCTAATTGTCTAGAAAATATTTAGAAAATCTGACACTATCTGGGTATTTTGTAGATCAATGACGTGCCGGGAGTTTGTAATTATTTGGAGAAATCCCCATGCATTTAAGGGATAAATATATCTGTAGTAAATAATAGTTGTTGTAATAAATAAACAAAGCCGACCTGTGACAGAAGAGGAATGCAGATGCAACAGCATGATGCAGACGCTGATCATCAGTCTTTGACAAATCTGGTCCCGAGACACAGAGGATGTCCTTCGCTGATCTAAAAGTGGCTAAAAAGAAACAAGTATGCGAAATTAACCAAAATGTAAACTTTAGATGAGCTATGACTGTCAGTTTGAAAGGGCGTTGTGTTAAACTTTTCTCACAGCAGCAATCCTTAGATTCAGCAAGTTGTTCCCAGTCCGTCGTCTCTCGTGAATTTCTATTTAAACATCTCTGAACAGTGTAACGTTAATGAATTAAAGTGTTTTTATCATCTTAACCTTTAACAAGTAGCTGCACACATTTTGAACTGTTTACTTCCTGGTCAAACTATCAAAATCAAAGTCTTCGACTCGAGAAACAACTTTATTTGTGTTTAAATGCTTGTGTTTAGATTTTGAAGACAGATACAATATGTAATGTTGAGACAGGCTGAAGACAGGAACAGACAATGACGAGTGAACCCAAGTGCAGTATTTATTAACAACGTAAAATCCAAAACGAAATAAACATAAACAACTTGACAATGTTACACCAAAACAATACTCGACAAAAGACAATGGCAAACACGAGGGCTTAAATACTTGAACATGAGTTACCATGACAGAGACAACCAATGACGAGACTAAACTAATGAACATGAAAATAAGGCAATGAAACAAGACTCATAAACATAGACCAATGAAGAGTCAGGACTAATAAACATGGTGGAACAAGAGGGTTACATGACAGTCACATGACAAGGAACCAATAAGAACCAATTTGAAGAATGTGACAGTAAAGTTAATTTGCATTGTTTGTCATTTTATTTGAGTAAATAACTGAATAAGTTGTTGCTAATTAACTGGCTATGAATGAAATTGGAGATTTGGAGAGATACAATGGTTTTAATCAATGGTTGTTTCAGTCAGGACCACTTGCATCAAGTGTATCAATTTTAATTTCATTTAAAGTAATAATTTTATTGTATGCTTCTTTTCTGCTCTCACTGCCCAGCCATGAGCAGGGAGAATAGAAATGAATTTATAGTCAAAGTCCAATCAGAGGGCAAATTAATTAAATCAGGGCAAGAAAAATGTAAAGTAGCATTGGTCGCAAGCAGGGAGGCAGAAAACCAGATGAAAAAAGCCTTAATTCAGAGACACACATGGAAAATCCCAAACTCCCTGAACAAGTAAAAGAAACAGACAGGAAGAAGATGATCTAACACATGGTGGTCTTGCAAAAATCGAAATAACAGGCAGAGTATAAATTCATAGAGGAAAATTAGACACTAGCATAATAATTATGTGGTTGGAGATGGAAAAGTACAACTATTTATTTTTTTCTAAATAATTCATTATTGTACTCATATTGTTATAAATACTGTAATAATCTCACCTGTATGAAGTCTGTCTATCCTCTGGGAAGTTACTACAGCATTTAGAATGTGAAAATATAATTTTGGTGAATTTTAGTGATTTTATTTCTAAAAGAATTGATTAATGTACTTATAAAATTGATCATACTGTAATAATCTCACCTGTAGTAAATCCATCTATCCTCTTGGACATTACTATAGCATTTAAAATGAGAAAATATAATTTTGGTGAATTGTAGTGAATATCTTAGAAATAATTGATAACTGTACTTATATAATTGATCATATTTTAATAATCTCACCTGTAGTAAGTCTGTCTGTCCTCTGGGAAGTTATTTGAACATTCTGTAAAAAACATTTTTTCATGTATAACTTGCAGGTCAATTGAATGAATGAGTGGACATCTCCTATGTTTTGGCGAGTGAGTGGAGCTTTCAGACGGTCCCTTAATCTGCGAAACAGAATGTCTAGCGTCAAAATAACTTTACCGCGGTTCCATATTGCATTTTTAGAATAGTCCCTAATTTGTGCATCGCAGCTGGTTGAAAGGCAAAACTGTAATGGTGTTGTTATGAATCCAATAAATGTTATTAGACCAAAAAAAAATTATTAGACCAAAAAAAAGTTAGTCCTTTGAAATATGTTTCTTGTGGAAAAGCATTGCTTGCAACTTTAAATAGTTTAGGAGGACACTGCTATAAAGTGTTTGATCTTAACTCAAGTCCTGCTTGGGCTGGTGAGTGGTTTGATAAAAAACATCTTTAAACATTAGTAAACGTAGTAGGCTATTTAGTAAACACCTCAATACCCAGTTGGCCTTCTTTGGCCCTTAAATTTTATTCAGTAATGCAATCTTTAAATTACACTTAAGGTAGTCTAATCCAATTACTTTAGGATTACTCACTGCATATTTTGATGAAAATCTAATCTTTGGTACTTGTAATAGGTTTATCTAATTAAATGTATAGATGTTTTAAGTGGTTTTAAGGAGGATTCAGTAACTTTTGTCTTTTGTGTCATCTTGGTCATATACTGACACCAAGCGGCTTGGATGCAGCGTCATTTAAAATCAATAGATTTCAGTTTCAGATGCAATTGTAAAAATTTAGTTTTCACAGTCAGTCATGATTACTTTAATCAATGAGTAAAAGTGTTGAATAACAGGACGGTTACTGAGATTAAGTGGGTAGTATTCGCTGCTCATCTAACATGGCAGCACTCATGTGCAGAACCTCTCCATGTAGTGCACCTTTAAATCAAGGGTTCAGCATAGTCAGATTTTGGAAAACCACTCATGTCTTACCTCTGTGCTCAGTAGAGCTCCCTGTTAGGTTTAAATTATCCATGGAATGCCTCCAAAATCAAGAAAATCAAGTTCACAGTTTGGATTCAACTTTTATTTCACAGTGAAATCTTATAGCATCCATGGTCATCCTAGAAAAGAAAAATATAGACTGTTGTAAGAATGGGTGGTTTCATTGCTTAAAAACTTGAACATTTTACCCAAATTGTTGACATAAATTGCTTACATTTACTGTTGGATCATACATATTGCTTAATTTTGCTTAAATATGGTACATCAAGAAAAATTCAGAAATGGAAAAATACCTCTAATTATTCCTTTATGAATACGGCTTGTGCTACCACCAGGGAAGAACACAGTCCCTCTCATTTTGGGAGACTATGGGTTTTAATCTTACAGATTTATGATCAAATAGAAAGTGACCGTCTTTGCCCTCTTTTTGCCATTGTATAAGCTTAGGTAACTTTTTTAAACCATGGTCTTTGTCTTCATGCATGAAGTTGACTGCTGGATGTTCAAATCCTTAATTTTCATTGAAATGCAATTTCAGTAATTTAAATGGCTGAATACAATGATCAATGTTGGATGTGGGATATAACTCTCAGATTGGTTTTGGCTCAGGTCAGTTATACTTGCTGCAAGACTGTCCAAAATAATATTTCCATTGTTGCAATAGCTGGTGTATTTGGGTTCTTATTTGTTTGGTCCAGCTGGTTATTGTGCGTGGAGGCTTTATTGTTCCTGTTTCCATGTTTTTCTTGGAGTGGAGGAAGACTGTTGATCGGTTTGTTGGGATTTTCTAGGCCTAGGAAATGTTGAAAACCACAGTAAGGTGTGTGATGAGCTCCACCCCAGAGAGGGATTAGGACATTTTAAGTCAAAAACCGGTAATTCACAGAAAACTCTGATATTCGAACGCTAAAGTGCAGCACGCCAACATGGTGACTAACAGATATTTAACTAATAAATAGTCTGAAAATAACTATAACATTTTATTGAAAACAACTAAAATTACGAAAAAATAAATAAATGCTCAAATACAGAGTGGCACAAAACCGCTTTTGCGCATCCTGAACACAAAATGACGTACTTCAATGTAACCGAAGTGCTTCAGGTTGATCCACGCTGCGCATTCAAAAGTGCAAAGTTGCAATATTATATTGATGACATCAAGCAATTTAAACCTTTTTATTTAAGCAGTGTCAGACAGAATCAGCAAAAGACTTTCTCTCCACAGCACCTCACAGATATGGGAATATTACTCACAGCAAAGGATTTAACGACCGACTGTGATCAACTTGAAATGTCTTGTTGATGTGACGCTTTGATTACTGTAACAACAGCACATAAAATGACTAAACATAAAATATTAAAGGAATATTCCGTGTTCAATACAAGTTAAGCTCAATCGACAGCATTTGTGGCATAATGTTGATTATAAAAACATAATAATAAGTTGGACTCGTCCCTCCTTTTCTTAAAAAAAAAGCACAAATTTAGGTGAGGCACTTACAATAGAAGTGAATGGGGCCAAGGTTAAAAAGGCAGCAATGTGAAACTAATAATTTTATAAAAGCTCTTACATGAATTATTTTGTTAAATCTCATGTATTATTTGAGCTGTAAACTTGTTTAAATCATACATTTTACAGGTTAGTAAGCAATTTTATTACACTAAAATCATGTTAACATGTATATTGTTTACATCATGTCGCTATACTTTAAAAAAGTATTTTAACATTTAAAAAATGGCCCCATTCACTTCCATTGTAACTGCCTCACTGGAACCAGACTGTTTCTTTTTTAAAGTAAAAATAAACTTTTGTCATAATCAATATTATGCCACAAATGCTGTCGAATGAGCTTAATTTGTGTAGAACCCGGAATATTCCTTTAAAGAGGCAAAACCTCTGGCAGCGGGTTTTACTGTGCTGACTGTTAATTTGAAAATTGTGCCTTCCATTAAAACCACTACCACTAAAAATATTAATATTAGTAGTCGACCCCACTAATCAACTAATCAGTTGTAAGATGACCAGTTGTTTAGTCGACCAGCCTGACACATCCCTAGTTCGGAATGACAATTATATCAGAATTAAAAATGTATGCAATCTATTCCTTTAAATGTCTTGACTATTCATGATCAGTGTGGCATCATCTTTGCACTTTAATGACAGCTGCTTTTTAACTCTTGCCTGGTTTTCAGTGTGGCATGAGAAATAGGAAGCCGTCAGAGATGCACGACTGTTATAGTTGTTGCCACACAGAGATGCTTGATCCTCAATGATTTGGACACCATTTTCAACTGAAACATAAAAAGACAAACTGATATGATAATTTAAATACAGTATGTGACTTTTTGTGTGCAGAATAATGTCAAAACACAGCAACATACCTACAGCCTCAAATCTTCTGACTTTGCCAACAAAGCCCACATCAACAGACTCCCAGAAATAAAGATCACGACACACAGTACCTGGAGCAATTAATGTATTATTATATGTAATGGCTGGACAAACTAATAAATACAACACCACATGCTACTGTATTTTTTGTCATGTACAAACAAACCTTCTGGATCAGTGATAATAACTTCCATGCACCTCACGCAGTTGAAAGCAGAGGACCAGAAGCTTGTGGTATATTACAGTTTTGAATGTCAACTTTATGATTAACCTTTTTGTGTTTGTGAATTGTTGTTCACAGACACCCAAAACAGAAGCTGACATTCACTGATATACATTGACATTATTTGGCGAAAAACACTGGCTAGAACAAAAAAAAAAAAAAAAAAAAAAGAGCAATATGCTACTGAAAGGCAAAGCCAAGCACTGTTGTGGTTTATTTGTAACCTCCTCTCAGTTTTCCCAGGAGCTTTCCCGACTTTGTTATCAATTTCGGGTATGTCAATCAATGTCTTTTGGTTGCTATAGAAACACTTAGGTAGGTTCATATGCAATAGTCATTGGTAACCGCTAGGTGTCACTGTAATAACAATGCTAAACATTTCTATTTCCTCTGATTGCCACTCGAGGGCGCTGGAGCTTAGATTCATGAAGGTTTAAGAATTCCACTGACGAAATAATTGACTTTTATTTCTTTATTTCTCTATATAGTTTAAATTTGTTTTTACATTGGTGCTCACTGTGAGTCAACGAGCCCCTGTGATTTCTGTATTGTAATCACAAACTATTCTTACTTGTGTATTTGTCAGATTTGAACTGTGTGGAATTTCTCTGTAACATAACATAATGTGTCCTTTTGTGTGGTTTTCAGGTGCTTCTAAAGCTCCAGCCTTGGGCAGTGGGTTTCACACTGGTTTGGGAAAGGTATTGTGAGCTCAGACGCTCCAGAATGGTACAATTCTGTTTCAGTCAGGTGGCATTGTAGATGTACTCATGGGATGATCAAAATTCACGATCATTTATAACCACATGCAGGCTTTTAAAGAATGTTGTGTCTGCTCTTTTCCATTTAATGAAAGTGAATTGGGACAGGTTCCATCAAGCTCCAAAATGACAAAAAGCATCATAATAGTATCATAAAATTAATCCACATAATGTGTGCACTATTTTATTATAAGTCTTCTGAAGCCCTACGACAGCTTTGTGTGATAAACAGACAGAAATTTAATCTGTTATTCACTGAAAATATGGCCTCCTCTGCCACTCTCAAATAAATTATATAGTACCATTAGACACGTTGCATTAGGTTTGATAGAATTCCCATTTATAACTATTTAATTAATATTTGATGTTTCTTTGACTCATCTACATTGATTTCTGACCCAATTACATCTTGAGCACTAATTAGATTTACATGCATCTCTGTTTTTCTGAAAAAAACACACAAGACCTAATTAACTGTTGATCCACTTCATGCAACTCCCTGATTAATGTATTTGTGATCCAAGTTTTATGCACATACAGAGACAAGACACAATATTGTGTGAACATCTGCTTGTGAGGGGCTGAGAGAACAATGTGTTTTTTAATATTTTGGGTTGCTCATGTCCTGGTGCTTCATGTATGTAAAACTGTTTTAAAGTGCTAGTTCACACAAAAAGAAAAATTCTGTCATAATTTACTCACTCTCATGTTGTTTCAAACCAGTTTTACATTCTTTCTTCCATGAAACACAAAATGAGATGTTATGCAGAATGTCAGCCTCAGTCATCATTCTCTTTCATTCTCAGTCATCTTTTTCCCAAACATTGAATGTAAATGACTAAAGGCCCAGGTATAGTCTACTTTTCCATGTTCCGGATCGGATTGCGCCCGGCTGACTGCGTTTCCTTTCTGAGTATATTTTTCAGACCGTGAACAGCATGCGTGAGTCAAGAAAATCTAGGTGGTGCATAGTCAAGCCGCACGGCTCTGCTGCTGATGCAAGTTGCGCCACACATACTGTGCGTGGAGCGATTTGCAATGCAGACACCCAAAGTATACTTTGGCCTTTAGACTGTTATTCTGTTGTGTTCCACGGAAGGAAGCCATATGGGATTGGAACAACACTAGGGTGAGTAATTTATGTTCATTTTACTTGAACGTTTCCGTTAAGAACAGAGAGAAATAAGAGGCATTGTAGCACAGAAGTCAGAACACACGCTTGCGTCTGTCTGTTTTTAATGTAAATATGTTAAAGTTAAAAACTGGTCAACTTAAAAAAAACACACACACATACACGTCTCAAGACTTTTCTTTTATTTGTTCCTTTTTTGTGCTCCGTTAACCATTAACGCAAATATTAGTTAAGTGTAACACAAAATGCTTCAAATGCTCCCAGAATTAAAAGCATCAACAGTTTTAACATGATTCTGCCTTTTAAAAAATTTGTCATAGAATCTGGTTTTACGAGACTTCCAGTATGCGATTGAGTGGGTAAGATGCGTCCGGAAGCTGCTCCGTAAATGTTAGTTTTATCATATTTTAGGGGAACAATTTGCCTGTTTAATACTCTCTGACACCACCTGAACTGGAATGTTTCTTCTGAGGTGCTGGTAGAGTCTGTTTTACTCCGTCATTATGCCTAAATCAAAACGTAATTCTCCTGCACCCGATGAAGTGGAGGCCGACAACATGGCTGCGGTTGTTGCAGGGTTAACACCAACTCCCCTAAAAGAGATGTTCACCACAACAGTCCACGAGGAAATTGCTTAATTGAGGTCTGAGTTTCTGCTGAATTATGAGCTTCTATAGTTGCACTTCAAACTACCATCTCCAATCATTGTACTAAAATTAAAGACATCGAGACTTTGGTGAACAGCAGTGACAAAAGAATCGACAATCTGGAGCGCAAATGCAGACTGTTTGAGATGGATAACGAGACACTTAAAAGCAAGGTGGACAATCAGGAGAACCGTTTGCGGCAGAATCATCTCTGTATACTTGGCATCCCTGAAAATGCTGAAATGCTTAAGCTCTCCTATTTCATGACATCATTCTTTTCTGAACTTTTTGGTGATAAGCTTCCACAGGTGCCGAAGATTGAGCAAGCGCATAGGACTCTTGCACCCCAGGAAATCTTGCAACTTTCTAGGGAGCATGGATCTTCCAGGATCTCAATCTTCCCTGACCTCCTCATAGAACTCAGTAAATGGCAATACCAGTTTAAAGTGGTGAAAGCTGAGCTGCATGGTGCCGGAACTAAATTCAGGATGCTATATCTTTGCAGACTTAAACATTTCGTGCATTTAATTTAATGGAGTGACTCGCAGCTTCAACAATCCTTACGCCGGATCTACCTTCTTCACCACTGTCATCAAACACATGTTGGACTGTGGGAAGACCACAGTGGTCACGGGTGAACAGAAGGGAACCTAATTGATGAAATACGGCATGGTGCCGTCTGTTGTGGTCGGGGTAACACATAAGCAATGTTATATCCGATCATGTAACGCTTTCACTCTCTCCTCAGGTTCAAGTCATCCAATACTAGAAGCTGGAGGTTCAACTCTTTACTTCTGTCAGATAAAGTTTTCACTAACTTGTTCGAAACCCAATTAGTCACTTTTTAAAAAAATAAACACTAACTCTGTTGTGTCACCCTTTGTTTTTTTGGGAATCTCTGAAGGCCTACCCAGATAGCAAAAAATATCCGCACGGCTTCTTTTTGCCGCCGTCCCTAAGCTGTCGGCTATAGGTGCGTCCCACTGGCGGGGATGAAACGTTTGCCGCCAAATTCGTCACTCCCATTTCTTGCGAGATGCCGCCGGCGACCAGACGGCGGGCCGCCCGCTTCATTTTCTCTGGCGGTTGACTCGGGCTGATCGACCGCGGGCGGCTGGCGGCAAGCCGCTTTGAAATACAAGGATTTCTACTCACAAAATCGACCAGCCATGTTGGCTATTATTATTTTTTGCTCCAAAGCCATTAGGGTTTATAACAGAGTCTTGACTCTTGATTCCATGATAAGGTAAGGTTTAGGAAATGACATTTAAATTACTTTGAAACTCTGAAGCGATTATACAGTAATATATGTAAAATATATTGAATTATTTTATGCACTTGAAAATTGTTTACATTTCTTTGATTGCTGCGCATTTGAGACATGCACCAATAAACCAAAAAGAATTCCTTTTGTAAAACTTACTTGGCAATAAATATCTTTATGATTCTGATTAGGTTTTAAAATAGATATTTAATTCATGGTATGAACAATTTAGCAGAATAAATTGATGAAGTTAGACTTTTCACCAATGCCTGACTATCAGTGAACAGTGAAAGACATCTGCAACATGGCCAAAATCTCGGGTATACTTTAATTTTTTTTATTAATTTGCAACCATGGTGATATCTGTCATAAACATGAAAATCCCTGTTTTGACGTGAAGGATAAACTCAATGAAAAAGCGAAATTATCCTCTGGTTTCACAGTTGCGCAGAAATTTCGTTTATGTCTAAATTTTTTCCAACCTCGATTTTTTTTTGTTATTTTACTTTTTACGGGTTTTGCAATTATGACCTGTACAAATGTTTAAGAAAGTGTTAAAGTCCCTGTAAAGGCAATAAAAAAAAATCTAAACGCATTATAAATGTTAAAAATGTATTGCTAAAACACATTACAAAGACTGAACTGTGAAGTTCCGCTGTCGCCATATCTGTTTCCGTTTTACTTGCGCGTCGCCCAAAATGTCTGTTTTTACTCGATGTCTCCAGAATCTTCCGAAAATACGCGTCAGCAATGTTCATCGCATTGTTGATGCCTGGTCCCCTGCTCCGACAAGCAAGAGGGACAAGGGCTTTAAACTCTACATATCGAGTTATCTGCACAACTACAAGGGTAAGTATTTTAATCTAATGTGGTGTGCTGGCAGATAAGCTAGTTCGCCACGTGTTCATTTTTTATGTAAGGTTAGTATAGAAGCTTGTTTTTTCTTAGTTTTAAAGCTGACTGTTTGTTAATTTTTGTGATAATTGTAATATAAATTATATTAACTTGCTCTCCTCTCAGTTTCTAATAAAGATCAGGGCACAGGTGAAGTCACTGTCAGGGCATTGTGCTACAGGTCCATGAGGAAAACAGATAAACCTCACAGTTTGAGTGTATGGTGAAGCTAGAATTGATAAGACCGCAGTTACAGGCTTGTTACTTTAATAGCCCGATGTTCCTGGGGACTCGGCTAAGGTTATTCATGTTTAATGTAACTCAAATCAAATGAAAACAGTTATTGTAGGCAGGTAAGTTTCCCTAGCTGGTCCCCTCCGGGTAAAATGAGTTCTTATTCAAGTTTTCAACTCAGTCATTCGTTTAAGATGCAATCTTGTGTTATAAGTATTAGGCTATCATGATTATACAGTGAGCAAGCTATATAAATAAGTATTTAATATAATAAAAGTGTAGAGCAACAACCGAGGGTGTAAGGTAAAGGCTGAATATTGTAGATTTATTACAATATGTTGCATGTTTGAATTAAAATACCTGTGGATATGCAGGAGCACACACTCTACAAAGGCCTGACTGGAGATTTGCCTGATCTATCCGTCCTTCAGGTGAGTAGGGATATAACAATAGCAAATTTCACTGTACAGTATGATATATCAACCAAAATCTGTATACCAATATTTCATTATTTTCTTTTTCCTCCCTTTTACAAACAAATATTCTGCTTCAAAGAAAAAAAATGAAATTGATGTTATCATAAGTGTTCTTCATTATGAACTTGTATGCCATGCATAACATACTGTGGATAGAAATTACAGGGAAAGTTACTGGTATGATAATTGTAGTTATATTATATTACTATTATATTTAGTGTATTGCTAATCAATATATTGTTACTTCCCAGGTGACAGCGGCTCACTTATAGAGCAGGTGAAGCAAGTTGGGACAATGTTGGAGACATTTGCTCGCACTGGGCAATCGGGTACAACTTGCAAACAACACCTGTGGTTGTTGGTTTAATTCCCACTGGGGCCACCTGTACATGTAGTAGACCTGGATATAAATGTCATAGTTTAGTAGTTGAAGGACCAGGACTGACTACTTTATTCTTTTATTCTGGGAACCCCTGTAGGTGCAGATCAAACCCTAATGCTGCGACGTCTTGGAGTTTGGCGATGTTGTGCGTAGCATGGACAACAAAATGCTATGCTGCAACATTTCAGTGCCAATGTGTCTGTTGGAGAGTTATCCCTGCCAGGTGATCTGTTACTCCCCCCTAGACACCCAGGAAGATTTGGCGTTGCTTGACAACAGTTTGAGGCAGGATAAAGAGCTCCAGCAACGATTTGTAAGTGTGCCGATTTCGTTTATAACGCCATAGGGTAATCTAAAAAGTAAAATTAAGATCGTACACTGCATATTCTACAGTCTGAATCCACAGCCTGTCACATTTTAAATTTATGAGAAGCTTCAGAGAAATGTAATTTGTAACATGTTTTTTTTGTATTTTCAGCTTCGGTTTTTGGCAATCAAATGTGGGAGGGACCTAAAACAACCGTGTGGCGAATGCTTCAGAGTATCTTCTCTAATCACCTTTCCATCAATACAACCTGGACTGGTGTAGGGGATAAAGCATGTTTTAGAGACATGTTCCTGAAGACCATTGTTCAAAGTAAGTTGGATATTTTTTTTATATTTAAGTAGATGTGTATGACCTTATGCCATTCAAATGGAATGACAGATCTTTATTTTCTACAGGAGCCATCCGGAAGAACCCGGCAACCCAGGATGCCACTGATGAGGTGATCCAGGTTAACGTTACGCGTTACCTGAAAGGAGCATCTGAACATGAAGGTGGAAAAAGGCGCCGCACAGCTGAGAGGGACCCACAGCCGACCCCTTAAATGTAGGCTGACTACTGACACCCCAGCATCACTGACAACTGGAACCCTTTATTTATCCTGCACTCAGTAACATCAAGACCCCTAAAAAAGCCTGCTAAAAGTGTCAGACTACACTCACCCAATCCACACTGTTCACTGTGGAAATTGCTTTTTTTTTTTTTTCTTTTCTCTCGTGACCCTGCTTTGAGGGCAGCTCCTTGGATGAATATGGGATGGTTTTTCCTTTCATACAGGCGCATGAGGAATCACTGAAGATATGCCAATTTGCACTGCCTCATTCTGGAGGTCGGGGAAAACCGGTGATTCTTAGCCCAATACGCCACACAGTCCCTCTCCAGACATTCTGATTGGCTGTGTTCTCTACAGACAGATTTTCTGCTGTTAATTATATTTATTCCCACTTGTTGTCATGTGTAAGTTGAATGTCAAAATGTATATTATACCTGTTATCCTGCACATTCCTTGATACCAAAGATCTCAATTATTTCATATACAATTTGCTGCTTATTTCATTGTTACAGTGCTTAACTATTCTATTTTTAAATATAGCTTGTAAATCCTAGATTATACATCTAATACTTGATATTTGCACATTATCTGGTATCAAATATTCTACTTACCGTGACTTTAGTATTGGCTTATTTCATTCCTTCAGTGCTTAACGATTCTATTATAGTTTGTAAATCCTATTTCATACCTCTGATACTTGATATTGCACATTAACTAGTACCAAAAATTCTACTTTCATTCCGTCACAGTGCTTAACTGTTATTCTATTGTTAAATATAGCTTGTAAATCCTTGTGCCACAGGTCAGCATTGCAGTTATAATGGTATATTCTACTCCAGAGCTTTAGTCTAAATTATTACCACTTAACCTATTGTTAGAAATGACTTGTAAATATGATGTTATACCTCAATTTATTTGGTATCCTGCACTTTATTTGGTACCAAATATCCTCATTGCTTATGTTTACTGGTAATTCTTTTTATCCCAGAGCTGACCTCTTTATATTATTAACAATTATTGTAAGTGTTACAATAGTGTTTTTTTAAAAAAAAAAATTTTTTTTTACCAAAATTGAATTGGAAACCTGCATGTTCTTTAGTGTGTGTGTGTGTGTGTGTGTGTATATATATAATGTTTGTATTTTTCTGTTATTTATATTTCAGTGATCTGACATCTTGTTTCAATGACAGTTATTGTACTTTGAAATGTGGAATTAAAACGCCAAATGGAAATTTGTCTGGTTTGATCAATCATTATTCTTGATAAACTGCATGCTATATATATATATATATATATATATATATATATATATATATATATATATATATATATATATATATATATATATATATATATATATATATATATATATATATATATATATATATATATATATATATATATATATATATATATATATACAATAAGCGCGCAGATTGCTCGAAAAGCGTTTGCCTCCGGCCGTCTCGATATAACGGCGGCAGAACGGCGGATAGCCAGCGGGCCGGCCGCGGAACGAAGGCGGTAGGAAGGCGGCTGCCGCTTTTAAAAAGCGGCTGCCGCCGGCGGTGCGCCATCAAACGTGTTTGCCCGCCGACTTATTGCTATCTGGGTAATCATCTCATATTTAGCCTTTATTAATAGTCAACGAAGGAGGAAATTAGATGAAAAATCCCATGGAATTCTTCAACTGGATTTTGCCTGTGGTGCTTCTCCGGACCCTGAAATTTACAAAAAGAGATTTTAAACTGCTGTCAACACATCAGGCTAAAAAAATTATTGCTGAGGGCTAAATAGCCTTTCATTGAACATGGAGACAAGTCGAGTAAACTCTTTGCTATTCAGTTAAAAGAAAGGTTGGCTCAGAATATAATTACCCAGATACAATCCCCTACTGGGTGAATGATTACCGACACTGTTAGGATTACTACATGTTTTAAAGAGGACTATTCTTTGTTATCAGTCAGAGACTCCTGCTGACAAATCCTCAATGAAAAGTTTTATACAACATTTACCAATACCCACTATAGTGTAAAGAGTGAGAGAGGAGCTAGATTTTGCTGTAGAAGAAATAGTGCAGGCCATTTAGAGTATCCAGAATGGGTTCCCAATTTAATTAAAAAAAAAGTTTGCTTAAACACTTAAAACACCCATTCTAAATATGGCCATTTACTCTTTTAATAATAACTGTCTTCCTCCAACTCTTTATCTGGCATCCATCTCTCTGACTAAAAAAGGACAAAGGCCCAAATTACTACAGCTTGTACCAGACATGGGGACTTGTGACTTGGTGACTTGGACTCGAGTCGACTCGAGTCGCTATTTTTATGACTTGTGACTTGACAAAAAATAAAATACTTGAGACTTGACTCGGACTTGGAAGTTAAAGACTCGGGACTTGACTTGACTTGAGACACGAAGACTTGAATGACTTGAGTGTTAATGACATCATGTTTTCAATTTGAATATAAAATATGTAAATTATTTTAAAAAATAAAGTTGATCCAGCTGGAGCGCAGGCTGAGAATACTCACGACACTATAGGCTATCATCAGCCATGCCCTCTCGTACCTTACGCACACCACGCCCACTTAGATCAGATAACACATCAACATGTCAGCCGAGGGGTAACGTTACCGAGGGTCATCGCTTCGGCTTCAAAAATTATTATCAAGATGGCAAAAGACGAACAGCGCTTTGCAAGACATGCAACGTTAAGATCGCGGACAGCCAGACGACAACCTCCAATTTCGATCCGCCATTTGAAGAGCCATTCTGCCCAGTAAGTGCTTGTCAATTTGTTAATTTTATCTGGTTAGTTGGTAGTTAGCTAATGTAATAATAGCAGGGTTCCCACGGGTCCTTGAAATCCTTGAAAGTTTGTGAATCTGAAAAATAAAATTCAAGGCCCTGGAAAGTTCTTGAAAATAAACATACATATACAGGTCCTTGAAAGTGCCTGAATTTATTTTGTGCAAGAAGTTTTCTGGAAAAAAAAAATCTGTCCATTAATTTTTTATTTCGCCAACACTTCGTGGCTTATGCTGCATACTAGCCTGCTTGATTTACCTTAGTTACGCGCATTTACGTTAAGTGTTTCCCGCGCGAGGTACTTTGTTTTGTACGTTGCCATGACGTTCACGCGCGCTGGTACCTCAAGGTGCAATACCTTTTAAAAGAGGTAATGACTAATGGATATACTCTGTGTGTGTGTGTGTGTGTGTGTGTGTGTGTGTGTGAGTGAGTGAGTGAGTGTGGGTGTGGGAGTGTGAGAGCGCGAGAGACGAGAGTGAGTGTGTGTGTGTGTGTGTGTGTGAGCGCGAGAGTGAGTGAGTGTGGGTGTGGGAGTGTGGGAGAGAGAGTGAGTGTGGGTGGGTGTGAGAGAGAGTGTGTGTGTGTGTGTGAGAGAGAGAGTGTGTGTGTGAGAGAGGGAGTGTGTGTGAGAGAAAGAGGAGAAATGTAACAAAGTTTAATGTATGTAACTGTGTTTGAGAGAGAGGGAGGGAGGTGTTCTGAGAGGAGTCTGTTGGATGTTAAGCTGTTATTTGTTTTATGGACTCAATGTTGAAAATTTAAAACATTTCAAACACTGTTGGCAGAAGTGAAAAATAAATAATTTTATGAAGTTACAATTTTGTTTGATTCCATGATGTATTTTACTGAACATGAGTATTGTAATTTACTGACAGTTACTTATATCTTGTCTTTTCACTTTATTATGATCAGATTCTGGAGGTAAAATTACAATAATAAGGTGACTTGACTTGGACTTGACTTGACATAGCCTGTGACTTGACTTGGACTTGACTTGACATAGCCTGTGACTTGACTTGACTTGACTTGCCCAAGAAAAAAATACTTGGGACTTACTTGAGACTTGAAGGTTAAGACTTGAGACTTACTTGAGACTTGCACATGTGTGACTTGGTCCCATCTCTGGCTTGTACAGACCTATCAGTCTTCTAAATGCAACGTAAGGATACTCGTGAAAATGTTCATGCGGCGTCTTGACTCTGTTCTACACAAAATCATACATGACGACCAAACTGGTTTTATTAAACATAAACTGTCTTTCCATAATATACCAAGAGCAATGAAAATATTATACTTTCAGCCACATTGAATGGAACTATATTTTTCATGTTATTCAAAGATTTGGTTTTGGCAACGCATTCATGTCCTGGATCAAACTTTTGTATTCCTCCTCAACATGCTTGGTTCGTTCCAATTATGACTCCTCCCCTTTTTTCCCATTGCACTGTAGAACATGACAAGGCTGCCCATTTTTGCTCTTTGCCTTAGCAATGGAGCCCCTGGCAATTACCATTCAGACCAACGAGACTATAAAAGGTATCAACAGAGCTGGAATGGAGCGCACACTTTCATTAAATGCTGACAATGTGTTGCTTTATCTTTCAAATCCTGCTGTCTCAATACCTCAAGCACTGCAAATCATAAATTTGTTTAGTCTTTTCTCTGGCTATAAATTCAATGAAAGCAAAAGTGAGCTATATCCGATAAATTTTCCTACATCTGATCTAACTACAAGTATTTTAAGGTTTAAAACCCTTTCTAATGTGCAATTCTTTTTTATATTTGCAACTTCTGAGTTTTGTTTTAAAGTATATTACTCTAACTTCCCACATATCCCCTCAAAATCCCACCATGACCAAATTCTTCAGGTGAACATTAGTAAGAGGGGTGTAATATTTATACTACATAGTCTAATTTACTCCATCTCAATCTCCCTTCTTTTCCGAATAAGACAGCAATGGGAGTCAGACCTCCTGTTACGATTCACTGTTGCCTGCCCTGTGTTTTGCCTCTGTCATCTGTTCCCCCCAGACTACACTTCCCACAATCACCTGCTCTGATCACTTCCAGCTGTTCCCCATTGTTTCTCACCTGTGTTTCATTTACCTCATTATCCATTGTGTATTTAATGCCCTGTTGTTTGCTTAGTCTTTATCAGTTATTATGTGTTTTGACCTTCTGTGCTTGACCCATTCCCATTGTTCATCTTTTCTCTTTTCCTGTGTTTTTCCCATTGTGGATGTTTCTTTTGTTCCTGTGTTTACCCCGTTAATCTGAACATTGTTTATTTTATAAAATACTTTTAAGCTGCGTTTAGATCCTGCTCCTGTGACCTCCCTCCTTGTAACACCTCCAACTTACATTTAAAGGTGATATCTGGGATCAGATCTTGTCACGTATTTTCATAATTTATTTTTCAAAACTTCATAACACTAATGGCACTTTTCCACTGCTTGTTACGGGTTGACTTGACTCTACTCGCTTTACTTTTCTGAGCTTGCTTTTCCAATGCTGTTTAGTGCCGCCTCAATGTGGGTGGGATTATAGGCTGATCATCATAGTTGTGCCGCCTCTACTGCCGTGACATCATCTTAAATGCAAAACAAAACAATAACACGACCAATAGCTTTTAGCTACTAGCTCATTGTGCTGCATAAAGCAGTTGTTGCATGGTGATTTTACACAAGTGTAACAGTTAAATTGGACTGGTTGTTTTAGAAGCAAGCTTTCCAGTAGCTGGACAACTAAATAAAGTGAAGCTTTCAAGCAGATTATAGAGATAACATAACAAAACGTACCATTCTCCATCGTGGACTCCAGCCATGGCTGAGTCCATGGCGCTCTCCCTCCCATTGCTCGCCAGTCTAAATTGTGCCCATTTGGTCGAACCACTTCCACTTTTCCTTGATGGTTCTAGGGAGTAACTAACGACAGGAACGTCTGCTCCTCGTTTATTGACCACGGCGTGGTTTTACGCACAGCCATATCTTTTTACAATTCGAAAGTCACATGAACAAATTATACTGCCATTGCTGTAGCTAACTTTAAAACTAGCAGGTTGATGTCCCGTGTCGAAAATCCAGTGATGCTGATAGTGACGATTCTCTCTGATCAATCAGTGATCTGCAGGGTTTTAACGTCACATTTAGTATCGGCTGGGTTCGCTTGGAACCTCGACTGAAGTGGTACTTAAAAAAGTACCAGATACTATCCACAGTGGAAAACCCCCAAAAAGCGAGCAGAGTCGAGTTGAGTGGAGTTGTACCGTGCAGTGGAAAAGCCCCATAACACCCCCCTCCTCCCCTTTTCCCAATTTAATGTGTAGCCAAGATGGCAGTATGTATAATTTTTCTTGTGGACCCTTTTTGATATTATTAACATTATTATTAATAATAATAATAATATATTTTTTAAGAAACATAATAGATGCACTATATTATGGTATTAGTGTTAAATGTAATAATGTGTGATATTATGCACATTACATCAGTGATGATAATGTAATTGCTCCAACATGCTTTGGTAATACTTCTTTTTAATGTCTTTTTCCTTTTCTTTTTTTTCTCAAAGAAATGATTGGGTTTTTAAATTACTCTTAACTTGTTTATCTGGCTTTTATCCTGTTTCTTATTCAGAAAAAAATTAAATAAACAGATTAAACTAAAACAATTAAACTGGTTTTACCCTTTAGTGCATACCTCGGGTCTTTAGTGTCCCGGGCCCCCATTCCACCCCCTGTACCTCATCCACTTTTTGGAGTTATGCCGACACATCTTTAGTATTCCTCTATCTTTTTCTTCTGAGAGAAAAAAATGGCAAATTTATTAAAATTTTTTATAACTGCTTAATTACCAAAAATGTATAGGGTAGATATGTAATACCTAGATATGTAATATATATATATATATATTTTTTTACTTCCATAAATCATGTTTTTATGATTATTTCATATCTATATATGTTTACTATCACATGATACATATTTCTTTGTTTATTAAAATAAAAAATAGTGCTTCATTCATACAAATGACTACTTTATTACATTGTTTTTTGCATGTGACAATGTTGAATTATCAGTATTCCATATGTGTGTACACATACATATTATACATGTAATTTTTTATTCAAGGTGGTGCTGATATGTTATATTATTGACTTTATTTACATTTGACATTGCTATTTGATGAAGACACAATGTGGAAGTAAACTATAGCAAGTACAACAAATGAACAGTATGATTTGGCAATTGTCATGTGGGTCTAATAATGAAATGATGTACAGTACGCTGTGTTTCTAATTAGACAAAACATTTTCAAAAATTTGACTCAAAAAGTGTCTGAGAAAATATATACAGTATGTGTAGTTTATGTGTAGATTATGTTATGTGTAGATCAATATGTCCATGTAAACATGTCTGATAGACAATCGTATATAGTTAATAAAGCTTAAGGCATTTATTTTCTAAGGCATATTATTTTCAACTTTGTAAGTGTCCTTTGGGTCATACCCACAAAGTTTCATTCATAAAAATAAAGGCAGAGGTGTCCAGTGTTCCGCGTTGCAGCAGTTATGTAACTGTGCCGTCATTTGGGGAGGTCACTGCAGACCTGGCTGCTAATCCAATGGTGTTTGCCGCGTGAAACATACTCTTGGATTAGACAGGTCTGGAGAGTGTAACGGAGAGAGAGGGTAGGGATGTCACACAATGGTTCCAGAATAGAAGGATAACACTCTTAAAAGCTTTCAGAGTTATTTTGGGCCTTGGCACCACAGTTGGGGGGGCAGATAGTCCAACATCCACTTCATCAGCTGTGGTTCTGTAACTAGCTACATTCAGTATGCTAAAGCCCAAGTTTGATATTTTGATTTCTGTCTGATGAACTATATATCTGCTGTACGCATTAATACATCTCTACACAAATCTAGAGAGGACAGATTGATGAAGGCATTTATTACACATAAACACTTCTGCTTTTGCAATTTCATGCATAATGAACGACTGGAACATGCCAAACTCATCAACTTTTTCACTTACGGTAGGGACCAAAAGTCTCAGACTACTTGTGAAAATGCAACTTATTTGCATTTTTCTAATTTATTTACAAATTATATTATCAGAATAACAATTTGAGTGAAAAGATTAATCATTTTTTTGCTTTGGAACATGAAAACCTGATGACGCTGATCCCAGCATGATTTGAGAATATTCCAAAGAGTATCTTGTGTGCTTAAATGAAAACATGGAAATCTGATCATTTGTACAGAGGAATTAACATGGTCAGTGTCACAAATTGTATTTGATCAGTGACCTAGAGATACTACAGAAACATGGTATGAAATAATTTTCCCAAATCCTAAAACTGTCTGTATATTTACAGGTTTAAATTAGATTTTGAATGCCAGATTTTCAATGTGGACTTTTGAACCCTAAAGTACGTCTTTTTATGGAAAGAAACACTGAAGTGCACTAATTAAAAAATAAACACATTGCATTAACAGTACATAAATTTTTGGGGGATGCAATTTCATAGAGTTGTATATTTTAAGATATTGTATATTGTACACTGGCGACCTGTCCAGGGTGTCCCCCGCCTTTCGCCCAATGTTAGCTGGGATAGACTCCAGCCCCCCGCGACACTGTACACAGGATAAGCGGTTGACGATGGATGGATGGATGGATGGATGTATATTGTACGTACTGTATATTTTAAGTAAATATTTTGGCTCTACATAAACAAATAAAAGCTGCAAATTCTGCTCTAATATTTCAGTGGATAAAATTAGGTTGGAAATTCAACCTTGTACATACATCCTCTACTGCTTTTCCTGCAATGCCAGAATGTGCAAGGATGTACAAGGCTGACATTTTAGAGCCGAATTTGCAAAGCGAAATATAATGGACCAAATATTACCTGTTGAATAATAAAAAGGAAATAAAAAATAAATAAAAAACCTGAAGATTTTGAAATTGAACTTTGGAGGGTTAATATTAATTCTTAAATATTTAATGATTAAATTTAGCGTGAAATGTTTTCAATTCAGAAATATTCAGAGCTTAATTATACAACCACATAAAATTTCATTCCATAAAATGAAAGCACTGTTAATGCAATGCATTTATTTTTAAATTCAGTGTGCTTTTTTCGTTTTAAAGTCATCTGTCAAGAAATAATTCTATACCTTATTACCCTGCAAATTTTGCATGACTGAAATAGTTAAATTACGTGGTCTAAAACACACTCATCTTTTCAGACTTTCACTGTCTGGGCAGACCAGCTCTTTTGCTAAATGATGTGTTAAGTAAATACTGGAATCTGACAGATAGTCTACTAGACTGTGGTTTTAAATGTGAATTTGAATATGCTAAACACATTCAGGCCCCACTAGGGAATTTCAGGGCAGACTGATTTATTCTATGTGTACAATGAATTACAACTTGGCCTACACGGAGATCATCTGTTAAAGAGTTGAAAAGTGTAAATATACGAGAGACTTTGAGAGAAGGAAAATTGCAGATGGCCTCAGACAGGGTGTTAAACAGCTGTCCATATTTTCCAGGTTCCATTGAAAGTCTGTTTGGCTGTGTACCGTTCTCATGACATCATTGCTACTGGAAAACAAACACCTGCATGTGAATTCATGCCTCTGTGTGTGAGTGTACATGCATGGATCTTTGGTTGTTTGCACAAGCTGATGCTTGTATGTGTCCTCTCTCCAGCGAAATGACAGATACACAACCTCGGCAGCCAGCTGCAGCTAAACAAGCATTGCCTGGACATGGCCTTTAACTTCTACAAGATGGTGGTTAGCAAGCACTTGACACGAGGGCGAAAGATGACACACATCATAGCCTCCTGCCTCTACCCGGTCTGCAGAACAGAGGGAACGCCTCGTATCCTTCCCCCAGTGACCGCCCCTGAGCTGCTCAAGTGAAAGGCTTTATGAACTTTAACCTATGGAAAATTATAAAGAAGTGTGGACATCCTACTCAGGTTTGGTACAGGTGCAGGATGTAGCAGACTTAGAGACTCAACATGCTTCTACACACCTTTTTAAATTGTTTTTCAATGTCAACATTGGTATATGTACATATTTGACCGTTGCACCACTTCTCGCTGTTTTTTCAGCCTCTTACGCAGGAGCGCCATGTTTTTTTAGAGACTGTGTCAATTTTAAAAAAAACGTTTTAGCTTTTAAAAATGCATCTCAAGATACCTGTGCATAGACCTTATTCACAATAGTGCCATCTTTGATTTTTGACATGATTGAAAATGAGGCTGTGAGGGATAGACTTACTGTCTCTTCAATCACATGCACTGCAAAGCTCCTAGATCACATAAAATTTTGATGTTTTTGAGAGTTTTTTGTCTACTGAAATTTCTTGAAAATATAATTTTCAGTGTTTCGTCAGCGGAATGATCCAAAAACACTTTTAACAACTGTAGAACCCATTGAAAAGACTGTTGGTATGTCAAAAATAAAACAATTTGCTGTTGTTCTATTCTTTGCACTGCATATAGCTTCTTTTTGTTTTAGCACAAATACACATTCGGTCTAAACAGCCCCTTAGAGTAAAATAGTAGGCTAAATGTCTGCACACCTACGTATATTATTGCTCCCAAAAATGAATTCAGTAGACCTGGAGTCTTTTAGAGCAATAATATCAGTTAGTGTATATTTACTCATTTTCTGAACTTTTATCCTTGCTTATCTATCCACTAATCAAATCCAATTTTTTTTATAATATGGACAACTAGTAGCTTATATTGTTTTTCAATTTGTGTTCACCCCAAAACGAACATCCTGTCATCGTTGAATGCAATGATGCAATGAAAGGGAATGATGACTGAGGCTAACATTCTGCCTAACATCTCCTTTTGTATTCCATGGAAGAAAGAAATTCATACAGGTTTGGAACAACATGAGAGTGAGTAAATGACGAATGAGTGTACTATACCTTTAATCAGAAACAGAAAATATGTCATACTTTTACATTTTTATTTTACAGATTAGTTGTTGTTGTTGTTAGTTTTAGTTTTTTTACTATGAGTTTAATTGACTCAAGATTCAATATCCTGAAGACATTTACATTTTCTATTAATGCATTTGGCACAGTGAAATTACAATGCAAGGGATATGTTTTATCATTCCATGTATTTCCTGGGGGAAAAACAACAGTCAGGATCTGAAGGCCCAGTCAGGATGTGTAAACAATAGCGCTACAATATGCTGTCAGAGAGGAAATAGAGGAAGAGGAAGAGTGTTTACTGCACCTTTATGACTCTAATCACAGAGGATGTGCTCTTGAGTAAATCATTGAAAGTAGCTCAGCAAGTGATTTTTTAAATCACTCTATTAAAGGGATAGTTCTCCCAAAATGAAAATGTTCTCATTATTTACTCATCCTCATGCCATCCCAGATGTGTGATTCTTCAGAACACATAGAAGAATATCTCAGCTCTGTTGGTCCATACAATGCAAGTCAATTGTGACCAGACCTTTGAAGCTCCAAAAATCACACAAAGGCAGCATAAAAGTAATCCATATGACCAGTGTTGGGGAGTAGCTAATTACATGTAGCGACACTACTAACTTAACTACATTTTTCAGTAGCTTGACATAGCTGCTTCCAGTAACAAACTACTTTTTCTAGCATGGAGCGGTGTAGGGTGACCAAATTATATACTATCAGATTATAACTAATATTGAGTATAAACCAAACTTTTACTGTCAAAACTTCAGACGATCTGGCAGCATATTTCTGTCTGCTGATCAGAATCAGGCAGCGTCATCTTCTTCTTTTGTATTGGCAGATCACAAACAAAAATAGTGAATTACCACCATCTACTGAGAGCATATCACAGCTCACTTGGATAAGAATAGATTGTCTGATGGTTATGTAAAGTGAGCAACCACAGTTTGTTTACCTTTACAAGACGTACAGGGGCAGGTAAATCTGAAACTCTGAAGAATGTTTCAGACACTTTATTCTTAATAGATCACACAACAGCATATTTACATTTCTATTTTAAATAAAGTAATTCAAAAAGATATTATTGCCTTTTGAGGGATTTTGTTTCTGTTCCAAATACGTTTATTTCACTTCTCATCATCTGTGCGTTATTGGAAGCAGCGAGTGAATTATTATTATAATATTTATAAATATACATGATATATTATTATAATAATTACTATCATACAGAACTATTTGATTTCTCCATTTCTTGGCATTTAATTAACTATTATTTTCATGTAAAATAAATAAAATGATTGGTAAAAGAAATAATTTATGGCATGTATTATTATGCAACAATCTAGGATGACCATACGTCCACATTTTTTGGACCTGAACAAAGCAAACAAATATTTGTCGAACAACCTCTGTATGTGACCTGTAAAGCTGGCACTTGCATGTCAATGGCAAAAAAGTCAGAAAATATAATGAGCATGAACCCAGGTGAGGGGAGAAACAAGCCCCGAGTCTTTATCCATATATTTTCCACACTAACTATTATGGAACTATTATAGGCTACACCTGGCCACAGCAGGTCTGAAAAGTGTGAAGTATAGTATAAAATAATTTTTTAATGGCGTATGATCTTTTTTGTTTTTATTTTATACTGCTGTATTTTATTTTTTGGCCATTATTAACTGTATTAATGTTACTATTCATTAATATATTTAATTAAACACATTACATTTATTTAATTAATACATTAATTAATAAATGTCATTAGTGTAAATTTTGTCATTAATATTATTGGTTTGATAGTAACATAAAAAAAAAATATTGCCTCATTAAGTAGATTAAATATAGCTAGCTACTTTTTGATAGTAACTTGTAATGTAGCTTAACTACTTATAATTATGAAAACTACAGTTTCAAAGTAGCTTCCCCAACAATGCATATGACTCCAGTGGTTTAATCCATATCTTCAGAAGCGAGATGATAAGTGTGGGTGAGGAACAGATCGATATTTAAGTGATTTATTTTTTTTACCATAAATCTCCACATTCAAAATGTGAAAGTGGAGATTTATGGTAAAAAAAATTACTTAGATATTGATGTGTTTCTCACCCACACTTATCATCTCGCTTCTGAAGGTATTGATTAAATATGGATTGGCCTTTATGTGTTTATTTTTAAGCTTTAAAAACACAGCTGACATATTCTTCTAAAAATCTCAATTTGTGTTCTGCAGATGAAAGAAAGTCATGCACATCTGTGATGGCATAAGGGTGATTAAATGATGGGAGAATTTTCATTTTTGGGTGAACTATTCCTTTAAATGTATGGCAAGAATCTCTTTTTAACAAATGATAGTGAACTGACACTCATTTGATTTTAATTCATTTCCTTTTGACTGAAGAGTCATAGGGCTTTGAGACTGAAGTACGTTTCTCAAGAAGTAGTTGAGTGTTATGTGAGGGAAAATATCATTCCCCTATAATGAGTTGTACAACTTGAGGGCAGGGTTGTTTTTTCCCCCAACCTGTTATAATTCTGTTCTCAAATTATATGTGAGCGACACTTTCACTCACCACGCCTGTGTTACGACCCACACGCCAGGATAGTATTACACCATCTCTTTCTCTCTCCTTTCCACAAAAAGACAGACAGATTCTTACTCACACACAGAGGCAAACACCATCCTATCTGTTTGCTTAGTTTACACCCAGATCTCTGCTCTGCTTTTGTATAGTGTCAGGCTTGACTGGGTGCCTGTGTGTTGTCTAGAGTTGCCTAAGGAGAATTGTTACCTGTGTCTGGGTGGGGCTCATTCAGCTGCATGCTAAGATTCAGTACCCTATGCAAAAGAGCAGAAAGACAAAGGTGTCATCCAGCACTTTACAAACAGCAAAACCCATTCAAAATGTTGCCCTACTTTTAAATGCCCCTATGCTTACTATTTTGTGACATGATATAGCTGCAATTTTTGTTATTTGGCCTTTAAAGTTATAGCTCACCCAAATATGAAAATTGTTAGGCTCAGTCAACATTCACTTTCATTGCATCTTTTATCCATACATTGAAAGTGAATGGTGATTGGTGATCGAAGAAAGTCATATGGGTGAGTAAATGATAGAACCAAACCGACACGATGAACCAAATACCCCTTACACAGTTTGAAATATCACTGATGTCAGTCAATGAAGTATAAATATGTTTTTCTTGTAATGATTGAGGTTGTAATTTAGGCCGTTAAGAGTCCTGATTACGAGGGACTAGCTTGTCTTGTAGTGATGCTAATCTCTTTGCTTAAGGGGGCATTAGTCACCATGGAGACGCATGCCTCAGGTGTGTGTTTGGGTGAAGAGTAACAGATGGTCAGAGTGAATCTCTTGCAGAGATAAAGAGATCCTGCCTGAGACCTACTGGTGGAAAGAGATGATCAATACAAGTCTTAACTCCTCCAGTCACTATTACAGAGCCATTAATCACTGTGACTAGGATTGACTTCTTGAAGTAGGATAGACTCCTTATGCTTAGCTGCATTTGGACAAAGATGTTTAGATCTTTATCACACTTTGAACACCTTTTTTTCATATATAATTTCTTTCATGTTTTTGATTTTATGACTGCAGACATGTTCCTCAACTTGAGCTATCTTTTACAGGTTGGCTCCTTTTCAATTTCTTTCATATTTTTTTAAAACACTTACTCCGAATAACACAACGTCCTAAGCTGCTATGGCTGGATGATGTTTGACATTGAAATAAAATATTTTATGATAATATAATATCTCTGTATAACTGCAGTGAAGAAATGGTGTAAATATGAGACTGTTTCAACATAAAGAGTGAAGGTATTGTAAAGCATGTGACATAACAGGTAAGCAGACACCAATTGTGATTGTTATTTTCTAGAGTCATACTATCACATAAGGTATATGGGGACGAGTTACATTATGTTATACTCTTATTTTATACAGTAATTATTAATGTAGTTAAATGCTATTTATAGATGTATAAAAATTATGGATAGCTTTATAAATAGTTGATATCTGACTAGCCAGATTTGCAGGCGTTTTAGAATAGCTGTTATACTTACAACATGATCGATGTAATTCATAATATGAATTCTATATCAATACGCCAAGTTGCTTGTCCATGGTCTACAGAGAGGATAATGAACTAGATTACTTAGCACAACAATTGTTTAGTGTAATATTTATCAATATATGTGACTATTTATTGAACATTTGCAATGTTTTTGTATTGCTGATGCTGCTCTTAAAAAAAAAGCAATAAGACACTTGATTCCTTTAAAGTAATTGTTTACCCAAATATGAAAATTCTCTAATCCTTTAATCACCCTCATCCCATCACAGATGTGCATGAATTTCTTTCTTTTGTTGAATACAAATTAGGTTTTATAGAAGAATATCTCAGCTCTGAAGTTACTCACAAGCAAGTGAGTGGGTACCAGCATTTTGAGGCTACAAAAAGCACATAAAGGCACCATAAAAGTAATCCATATGACTCCAGTTATTTAATCCATGTCTTCAGAAGTGATATAGGTGTGGGTGAGAAACATATATATATATATATCCATATGACTACTTATCTTCAGAAGTGATCAATATATAAGTCTTAATTTCAATAAATTCTCCTCCTCCTATATTTTTTATACTCTCTCTCTCTCTCTCTCTCTCTCTCTCTCTATATATATATAAATTCTCCTCCTCCTATATTGTTTATACTCTCTCTCTCTCTCTCTCTCTCTCTCTCTCTCTCTCTCTCTCTCTATATATATATATATATATGAGTATAAACAATATAGGAGGAGGAGAATTTATAGAAATTAAGACTTATATATTGATCACTTCTGAAGATAAGGAGTCATATGGATTACTTTTATGCTACCTTCATGTGCATTTTGTAGCCTCAAAATATTGGTACCCATTCACTTGCATTGTGAGAAACTACAGAGTCGTACACTTCTAGGAAAACATTAGTTAGTAAATTATGAGAGAATTTTCATTTTTGGGTAAGCTATAAAGGATTTTACTGTAACAAGTGGCATTTCATGCCTTATTGCTTTATTAAAAACAAGCAACTGTAGTATTACAATTTTGTTTGTTAAACAATACACAGGATTCTCTTAATAACAAGATATACCGTACTGTTTTTATTAGATATTTCAGGGGCAAACATGTCAGTGTTACACAGCTGGTGTGATGTTATTTTTACTTTCCCAGCTGTCCAGGGAGTATGGCCCACAAAGCTCTATCTAGTATTGACCAGACACTGAGAGGTTAAGGTGGAGCCAGGCTGAAATATGACATGAATCTTTAGCAAGTGCAGCCACACCCAAATCTGACAAAACCCCAGTTTTTTGTGCCTGGGTGCCAGGCTAACTAGGGACCTGATGCTGAGGTTATAACCACCTTCTTTCTTATTAGGGAGCATCTAACGTGCTGTTTTAAAACGTAAACATTGCAATAATCTAATTGTAATAATAGTGGACTTTTCTTGCTATGAGTTTAAGAGGGATTGCACTGATTCTTGAGTATGGGATAAAACAGGCTACAGAACTAAACAAAATAAAGGTTTATGCTTCAAGGAGTTTGGATTAATATTTTATGCATTTTGAGAGGTATTTACCTATGTTGTATTGCAATGTACATTTTCTTACTAAATAAATTATTCTCCTTGCCATCACTCAATATGTTTCAACACCCTTACTGTCAATATGTATATATATATATATATATATATATATATATATATACACTCACCTAAAGGATTATTAGGAACATCTGTTCAATTTCTCATTAATGCAATTATCTTATCAACCAATCACATGGCAGTTGCTTCAATGCATTTAGGGGTGTGGTCCTGGTCAAGACAATCTCCTGAACTCCAAACTGAATGTCAGAATGGGAAAGAAAGGTGATTTAAGCAATTTTGAGCGTGGCATGGTTGTTGGTGCCAGACGGGCCGGTCTGAGTATTTCACAATCTGCTCAGTTACTGGGATTTTCACGCACAACCATTTCTAGGGTTTACAAAGAATGGTGTGAAAAGGGAAAAACATCCAGTATGCGGCAGTCCTGTGGGCTGAAAATGCCTTGTTGATGCTAGAGGTCAGAGGAGAATGGGCCGACTGATTCAAGCTGATAGAAGAGCAACTTTGCCTGAAATAACCACTCGTTACAACCGAGGTATGCAGCAAAGCATTTGTGAAGCCACAACACGCACAACCTTGAGGCGGATGGGCTACAGCAGCAGAAGACCCCACCAGGTACCACTCATCTCCACTACAAATAGGAAAAAGAGGCTACAATTTGCAAGAGCTCACCAAAATTGGACAGTTGAAGACTGGAAAAATGTTGCCTGGTCTGATGAGTCTCGATTTCTGTTGAGACATTCAGATGGTAGAGTCAGAATTTGGCGTAAACAGAATGAGAACATGGATCCATCATGCCTTGTTACCACTGTGCAGGCTGGTGGTGGTGGTGTAATGGTGTGGGGGATGTTTTCTTGGCACACTTTAGGCCCCTTAGTGCCAATTGGGCATCGTTTAAATGCCACGGCCTACCTGAGCATTGTTTCTGACCATGTCCATCCCTTTATGGCCACCATGTACCCATCCTCTGATGGCTACTTCCAGCAGGATAATGCACCATGTCACAAAGCTCGAATCATTTCAAATTGGTTTCTTGAACATGACAATGAGTTCACTGTACTAAAATGGCCCCCACAGTCACCAGATCTCAACCCAATAGAGCATCTTTGGGATGTGGTGGAACGGGAGCTTCGTGCCCTGGATGTGCATCCCACAAATCTCCATCAACTGCAAGATGCTATCCTATCAATATGGGCCAACATTTCTAAAGAATGCTTTCAGCACCTTGTTGAATCAATGCCACGTAGAATTAAGGCAGTTCTGAAGGCGAAAGGGGTCAAACACAGTATTAGTATGGTGTTCCTAATAATCCTTTAGGTGAGTGTATGTAGGCAATGCTACCAATGCTTCTCTCTACCATTATTCTGACATTTTGCATCCTTAAAATAAAGTAGCGATCCTAACTAACCTAAGACAGGGAAAATTTTCTACGATTAAAGGTCAGGAATTGTGAAAAACCTGTATTTGGCTAAGGTGTATGTAAACTTCTGACTTCAACTGTGTGTGTGTGTGTGTGATATATATGTGTATATATATATATATATATATATATATATATATATATATATATATATATATATATTATTATTATTATAAACATTGACAAATTTAGCATTCAAATTTTATTAAGAATGAATTAAGAACACAGGCTCCATCAATTGAATCATCTCCACTGTCAGATAGAAAATCTGATTGGGATGATGACATAATGTGTTGGCAAACTATAACATGTAAGAAATGCAATACTTTTTTCTTTTTCTGGTGTTTTAAGCTACAGTCCCTAATGAGGGACATTTTCTAAAAAATACCAAATTTCTACAAAAGTGATGGAGTTTATATATCATGCTTTGACTGAAAGCAGTTACCTAGTAAAATTATAACCTTAAAAAAACTAAAATCACCAGAGCCTGTTTATAGTGACCATGTCATAATGTCATAATTTTTATCAAATAAATAGAACATAAAATGAAATGGTATATTTATAAGAACATTCTGGTCAAAATTTCTGATTTATTTCATAGGAGTGTTGCTATTTTCAAAGTTGAAGGCAGATAAAATCGTGGGACAAGTTTGGTCCCATATTTTAAGAATCAGTGATTGTTAAAGCTGAATCCATTACAAGGACTGAAATATCTGTTCTCAATTTCTTCTACTTTACTGTAGGTTCATGTGTACATTCTGGGAAAGACCAACTCCTGTTGGCTAGAGAGCTCTGTATCAACGTTCCAGCTGTTGGCAAGTCCTTCTGTAATGACCTCTGTGACCCTTTTGGATGAACCTCATTAATAAAGCAACCAGTATTTCTCAGAAAACCTTGTTAAATTGTTATCAATAATACCCCACCATTGGCTGAGTACAAGTATACTTAATATGTCCATATGATTTGGCCTATGGATTCTTAATTTCATCAATTAAACTGGAAAATATGAACTGTCATTGTATCAATGTAACAACTTGCAAGTCTTTATAAGTTTTATGCTCATCCAGGCAGGGCTCTGCATATTGAGTTTTGAGTAATATTTCTCCACCTCATACTTTTGTATAATTCTAACAATTTTAGGCACAGACTGAAAATGCATTTACCCATCTGGAAATTACATTTTGTAAGTTGCGGTTCAGATGGAAATAACTAGGGGGCACTGCATCATGTAAAAAAAATCTATGATGGTCCATCATAGTTATTGCAAACCTTTTTCTGCCTTCTAAAAACACAAAGGTGACAAATCAAGTCTGTAATTTTTAAACTGATTCATCAGATATTACAGAAAGGAGAGTTTCTATCCAAGAGAGACACAACAGAAAGGCATAATCCCAATGCTGTCTGATTAGCAGTTCTGCACGTGTCATAATTCCATATTCATCTGTTTTTGTTTTTTTGGTCAAAAATCTGCTATTTTACCAAGCTGCATCTGCTTCATGTTTACGAAACCCTCAATTAGAATGCAAACGGTGGAGCAGCAGATTCTATGAGCTCAAATCAAACAGACTCCCTATTCAGTTCATCATGCTGCCTGCTGGGGATAATAGGTCCTTTATGTGGCCTTTCAAGATGAATATTTTATCCACACTTAATCACGGTTTCATTTGCACAAGCCCACTGCCGTTGCAATGTGTGAATATGGGTTAATTATTTTGAATTTCTGTTTGACTATAATGCACATCATAGCCTGGAAAGACTCTTATGCTAAGATCTGTAATAGTTTCATAATTTTACCTCAATCAGATATACTTATCCTTTGAGGGAATTTAAAGTATAGATTGTGTTCAACCTTCCTGGCAATTGATGATGGATGTCAGGACTATCACATTCAAACAACAAGGCTACACAGAATGGCACTATAAGATCTTCCTCTGATGCATTTCATGGCCGAGTGTCTATCAAAAACAAGGAGTCTTTTTATAATTTTATAATCTGAAATTCAGGAAGCAGATCACTAATACAATAAATTTTATTTGTCAGACAGCATAAAGCTGCAAACAAATTTACCTCAAGTTATGTACAAACATGACACACTAGTGGCTTCAGTCCACTTTAAGGGCAGTACAACTATCTTCGTTTTATAGATAGATAGATCTGCTTGACGCAGCATCAATAATTAAAATCAAATATATAGATTTTTTTTCAATAAATAAAACTGAAGAACATTCCTTCAATCAAAATCTGCCATAACAGAGTCTGTTGTGGTACTGAAGAGCCTTTACCATTAGTCTCAACTGCTACATTATGAACAAGCTAAGAGCTTTATAAGACCCTGTATTCTCCTGTGTTCATACCATCTAAATCCAGTGAGCGGAATGCACTGCAATGTGGATGTCCTAATGCCTTCAGGCATAGAAAACCAGCTCTGGAATTTGACCCCCCTGCACTCCAGTTCCATTGGTACTGTCTGAGGAACACTGAAATTGAAAGGTCACCTTTCCACATTGCACTTCTGTCATACCCTCCTGCCCAAAGTAACTGAGTTCATTCCCATCTAACACAGCAATGACTGTGTAGAAGGCATCCTGCTCCACCTGAACCGGGTGTTCGAACCATACAGAGAAGGTGTTGCTGGATCCATCTGAAACAAATTTAGTTAAGTTCTGGGCCAGAGTGACTCCTTGGCGCTTGAGTTCAATCTTGACGCTGTACTCTGCCTTTCCACCACTGGACCCATACAAGCCAAGCCCAGCAATGAAAATCCGCTTGTCCACAGCAAACTGGATGCTATCGCAACGTCCACGGTAGCGCCACTGGTTACTGCGGTAAGCAGAGGACTGGAAACGGTGGCAGCGCTGTGGTGTCAGACCCTTTCTTTTTTGCAGTGGGAACTCCAGCTTGGGCTTATTAGCTGCAGTGTACCACAGGAAGACATCATGAGTTTCTTCCAGTGTTAAAACGTCTGACTGTGCAGCTCCATTTGCAAACTCCTCCAGGGTCATGGTAGGGATGCGAACCAAGTAGAGAGTCTTTCCCAGCACTGATCTTTTATTACAAGAAGTTGGTCCCAGACCTTGCCTTTTGCATTCAGCAACTGCCCAATCAAGAGCAGCCTGGAAGACTACTGCCTCCCGGGTGTTGAGAGTCTCTCGCTTTAGTATGATTTCCAAGGTCTGAAGATCAATCTCACAGAAACCTTCGGAGCAAAGGGCCAGCTCTGCCTGAGCATCAATGACCTCCCAGCACCGCTGGGTTAGCTCAGGCTCTTCAAACAGCCGACTCTGAGATAACAGAACACAGGCATTTTTGGCCTCCAGGCTGGTCTCCAAAAAGGTGACACAGGCCTTAGCCAGTGCAGGCACTATATACTTTTTGGCAGCGTACAGAGTGGCCAGCACTGTGTCCGCTTCAAGTTCAATCTCATCACTGTACATGTACCTGGATGTGATAAAAAAAGAACTTCGATCAACAATTTAGCATTACACTTTTTTTAGAGATAAAACTGAAAAAAATCAACAAGGTCAGTATGTTTAAATGCGCAGTTACAGTTTAATCACTATACAGCAGGTTTTTGCATAGTCAAGCTACAGCCTACATCTGTCTACCCTAGTATATATGAAACAATGTGCAGTAAATATTTTTAAGAAGAACGTCAGCTGATAAAGTAGCGGTAATATGAATCACATCTGTCATTTGGCGCATGCGCACAACAGCGAGTACAATTGTGGACCTATTAAAGACGCGATCACTTATACCTTTGCATGGCGATATTCCGCGGGCCAAGTCATTTCAATAATAATTCACGCAATCGGGAATTTCGAGTGATGGACTTTACGTGGAGTTCATGCTTGATAAAATTTGAAAGTCGAATTCACTGCGTGGACCAATAGGAAGTTGTTTGGTTTGGCAGTGACCTCTGAGTGGGTGCTGCTTCGTACACGGCTACATTGAATATCTACAATGGACAAGGATACAATTTTAGCAGCATTTTAACATCACTCTAACAGAGCATAAAGTGCAGCATTAAAAAGAGGCAGTGTGGCAATTAGTTGTTTGCTGGTTTCAAACACACTCAACATCCACCCATGCAAAGATAAATGTGACTGCACCGTAAAGGTGCTGCAAGCGGGGTTTTTTCCATGGAAAGGTTACAAAAAATCTCCTACTCCCTCTAAGATATTAAGTAAATAATGTCATGATAGATCTCATCGGTCTCTGTGACAGCACTAGAATCTGTAAACAACAAACAAAAATGTGTCCGTGGGCTGAGGTCTCTGACGTTTTCTGCTTGTCAATCATTTTGCACATTTTCATATTATTGTAGTTGCAGTGAATTATTGAGGTTTAATGCCATTTTATGCCATCTTGTTCATAACAGTTGTCAGATGAGGGCGCTATTTTGCTGTTGTTGTTTTTGACAGCCGCTTCTGCTTAGTGTCAGTCTCAATTAAGTTAATTTGGTATCTTTGGAGTGCAGGATTTTGGAAAGATGGGTGTGGCTAATCCAACAGCTCAGCTAGTGGAAATTCCAGAACAGGTAATATTGCTAACAGCACCTTTAACTTGTATAAATCCTGGACAAAACCAAGCTACAATGGCTTTATCTAGCTCTGTTAGTCCTTCGTAAAAAAACGTTTTTAGTCGGATTAAAGCGTTTACATGACAATATTTTTTTTTGTCTGATTGTCAGTAAAATGTATAAAGTGCTCACTTCAAAAGGATTAAAAAAGCAGCAGGCTCCACGTCAGGAATATGAATCTCTGATTCTCCCTCTGCAAGACCCCCGTAAAACATGGCACCGAAAACAGAACTCCCCACTGCCAACACGTACTGAAAGCACAAATGTTACACAAAAGTAAAACATGGGCAGTTGATGAAAGAGTCACTTGAGATGCTTTTTGATACAAGAGGATGTGCTCACCTTATGTGCTGGAACTTTTTGGGATTCACCAGGAGGACCCACAACAAAATGAACATCTGCCATGAGTTCGTTATTGAACATCAAAGCATTCCTGGAGAGAACAAAATGCATTAGAATATGATGTTTTTGTATTGATATAGCGTAGATTATTTGGAAGGCAAACATTTTGAGCAAAATGTGCCGTTACCTCTCTCGCAACGTCGGATGAGTGGACTGCCAACTGGCAGTCTCAACGTTATTGTTGTTGATGTTCTGCTGAGTGGCAGTTGTGGTCGGTGTGGTCACCGTTTGAGTGACCTGGACAATGTTTTTTTTGCTTGCTGCTGTTACTGCTGTATCGTTACTGTTTGGGAGGTTGGTATTTATGCTGGCAGGATAGAGTTCTGCAGCCATCTTCTTCCTCAAGGACAAAGTCACGATTTCATAGCATACTGGCAGCTTGCCGAGCTGTTTCCCACTCTTTTTAGTCCTTTTTAAGGTTTCTGGAAGTAAAAGGAAAAACGTCAAAAACTTCATGATCCTGCCATATAGGCAATCTGGCGTTGTTGGCATCAGCAAGTCTATCCTCCAGTCAGTCGCGTAATTAAAAGGCAGGTGCACAGAAAAAAGCTCTCTTTAATTTAAGTACAAATTACAAGCCACGGTAACTCGTTCGTTATAAAATATGCCGTCCCATAGTATTTTTTTCCTTTGGAAAACGAAGCAGATGTCGTTACCAACCACGTTCAAAACAACATCATCGTATCCGTTCAGCGGAAATATTCCTGCTCGAAGACTTTTCCATCTTTCTTATTGCATCCTCAGATTACAAATTATCCCCACTCTAAACACTGTCTTTTTACGGCAAAAGTGATAAGATGCAATTTTGCAAGCGTGGACTTTTGGATAATTAACTGAAAGCCAGTCAGCTGTCCGATACGACTACGACAAGTGCTACTTGGTGGTTGTCATCCTACATATCTGAAGTGTGTTCTCAGCGTCTCTGCTGCATTTCTACTCTGTATTGTAAAGCCCGTTTTGTGTGACGGGAGAGGACGCCCAGCCCTCTGTTGACAAATCAAACCTACGGGTGAATTGGACGTCAGTAGACCCGAGGCGCCACCCACAGCCGAAGAACCTGCCCCCCTCTCTCGCTACTCACACAAGCAGGAATTAACCCTTTACGCATTGTTGACAATATATGTGCGCGTCGCCATATAAATACGGTCAATCAAAATCAGAACGTCTAATTTTTAAAGTCGCTGTGCAACCAACAGAACAGAAGGCAGGTGTCTCCAGACGCCTTTTTAAAAGTTTAAGTAATTTTTTTAACTTGACAGGGCGTCAAAACAGAAACAACAACAATGCGATTGTGTGTGAGATGTGGCGCAACGGTCAGACACCCGACTACCGCAAGTTGCATAGACAAACAATTGAAAAGCAGCCCGGACGGACGCAAAAACGCACTAGGTGTGAACGGCCCCTAACACCAGCGATAAATGAAAACCTACGCAAACCCTTGAAGGGATTTTTTGGAAATTCATAAAGTAACTTTTTCAATGGCCTAACGCGCAGTACAAAAACGGAACATTGTGCAGTCACCGTTGAGCTTCATTAGCAGTTTCAACAACATCGGATAGGTCAATTTGCTGATGAAGCCTTAAATGTCTCAACAATCTGATGCTACTGTTAGAATTTGGCTCGGGGGGAATCAACATCTGCAACGAAGTGCTCAGCCTAATTAAGCAATTCTTTAATATGTCAGTATATGCATCGAATGCTTTCATCGTTAACATGTATGATCACAGATTAAAGGGCTATTTTTTATTACAAACAGACTCGTTTTAAAGAGATAAAATAGCAGCCGAACAGATCTATCCTCCACCAAAACGGACTCCTCAGTCGAAGTAATATTAATCATTGTTTGCGTTTCAATAAACCAATACCGCAGAGGAACTTGAATAGCGCATAATTAGTCATTCTTTACCTTATTAAGCCGACCGAAGCGGAGCTGCCATGCAAATACATTCAGGTTTGATGTTTGAAGGCTCGCTGGCAGTCAGGAGCCATGTTAAATCCAGAGTATGCTGTGTTGAGAGAGGGGGTTGGGCTTTACACCGCTTTCCCGGGTCTCCAACAGAGGGCTCCGACGCTGGAAACTGGAACCTTCGCCTACGACAAACGGCATATGTTTCTCACAAAATAATTTCGACAGTAATATTTTGCCAGTCAAAGGCTGCGAAACATACAAAAATTTAGCCAAATGTCTTAAATCTCAATTTAAAATCCACTAGAGCACATTTTTATAAGTCTATTTGCATTAGAGAGTCTGCTAGTTTGCTATTCATGCCATGTATTGCAATATGCACTACAGTAGGCCTATAATGCCAATTAATATTAAAAACATAAGATAGCAAGCTAGTACAATAATTTACAAATGTACAACTACCATAGCTACTATCACAGTGGATTTACACATCAAAGGTGCTCAGATTAATTCATACTTCAATGAGTTGATGTTAGAACAACACTATTCAAATGGAATATGATGAAACTCTTAGATATGAATTAACATGCTCTTTAAACACTTTTTACCCTTTACAGTGTAGCCAAACTCCTCTCTCTGAAAATCTCCAGAACCACCCTCAAACATCTACATTTTTCACAAAAAGTAGGCCTATAAGGGGCGTATAAAAAGCATAGAAAAGGGGCATAAAACAAGTTGACCAATCAACATTTTTACAAGACAGTGCATTTCATTCTGTGTGATTTCACAACAGCAGCATCATTAAAATTGGTTTTACATAAATGTTCTAAGAGGTAAATGGATTGATCAGTGTTGAGCAATGTAAATGGCTAAGGTTTATTTGGTTTCAGCAACAGACAGGTGGTATGGAGTTGATGCAAATGGAACAACTGCCTCTGATCGAAAGAAGGATTTTGCACATGCAATGTGCTTGGTGGTCGATGCATACTTTGTTAGATCTGACTTCTTGCATAACAACCACATAATAACCACCAGATCCTCCTGTCCACCTTCCAAACCTGGGCATAACAGGAACTGCGCTTGGATGGTTTTGAGTCATACCTCACAGGCAGATCTTTCAAGGTCTGCTGGAGAGGAGAGGTGTCCAAGCCACAACAGCTAACCACTGGTGTTCCTCAGGAATCAGTGCTTGGACCACTTCTCGTCTTGATCTTCACTACATATCTCAGACCAATTATTAAGGCACATTAGTCGTCCTACCACTGCTATGCAGGTGATACACATCTCCACTTCTCATTCCAGCCTGACAACCTCACCGTCTCAGGTCATATCTCTGCCTGGCTTTCAGAGAAAGGATGAAGGAACGCCACCTTCAGCTCATCCTTGCCAGGACAGTACTCTTAGTGATCCCTCCCAGCCAACCCATCTGTTGACCACAACCTCACCATTTATCATAGTTCAACTACACTTTCAACCATTCAACCAGCCTTACACTTACAACGTTCAACCATGACACCCTAGAACCTGGGAATGGTTGTTGATGACCAGCTTAACTTTATTGCCCTCATCTCATTAACAGCCGGTCTAGCAGGTTCGTGCTTTACAACATCAGTAAATCCAGACTTTTCCTATTTGAATGTGCTGCACAGCTCCTGGTCCAAGCTTTAGTCATTTCAAGACTGGACTACTGCAACACTCTGTTGGCTGGCCTCCCAGCTAGTGCATTAAAGCCGCTGTAGCTAGCCAGAATGCAGCAGGGTGCCCAACACACACCCATTCCACATGCTACCTGTAACTGCCGGCATCAAAATTCATTGCTTTGACTCTGGCTTTCAGGACAACCAAGGAAACAGAACCTTCTTTCTCAAATCACTCCTTGCTCTTCGCAACGAGGCACAAATTCCACAATCATGTACTTTCCTCTGTTCCTCTTTGGTAGATTGAATTTCCATCCTCTGCCCAATCTGCTGAAATCATCTCAACATCTAGGAATCAGCTGAAATAACATATCTTCCATGAGCACATAACCAGACCACACTAATGGCACCTATTATTACATTATTTTATTTAATGTTAGTGCTGTTGGAATTAACACCTTAATCATATGCGATTAATTAAAAAAGTTTAACGCATTTATATTTTCTTAATTGTGATTAACGCATTTGTTGTTAATACAGCACAAACCAGCATAAACACTGATTGGGAGGGTGTAACCTTTGTAATATGTCTGCCCAGAGTCATTACAGTGACAGACACACCACAACAGCGCTTCCCTGTCAGTGATAAAATTATGGAGAAAGGAGCTCTTAGTGCTATTATTTGATTTAAAAAAGAAGCCCAGATGGGACTTGTGATAGAAATCAAGTATTTTCAGATGCACGTCAAGCCTTAACTATCACCCCACTTATCCCATGGAGTTCAAAGCGGTGCTAGACGCTGGTGTTGATGCTCTGACTCAAATCATGAGTGCAGCTTCACAATTGCTGTAGGAAGGATACCGGCAGTCTACTAGCAGATTAATATTTTGGAGGATGAGAGTTTAAGAGATTTAATGCCCATTGCAATAAATACTAAAGCCATCTTTGCACAGTAAAGGTTGCACAGAAGCTGCATCTGAAGTGGTAATTTGATGTATTTTTACAGAGCAAGATTGGTTTGAGTATTTCTAATGCTGATCTGCTAGGATTTCCACACACAACAGTCCCTAGAATTTACTCTGAATGGTGCCAGAAACAAAAACATCCTTGAGCGGCAGTTCTGTGGATGGAAACACCTTGTTGATGAGAGAGGTCAACAGAGAATGGCCAGACTGGTTTGAACTGACAAAGTCTACGGTATTCAGATAACCACTCTGTACAATTGTGGTGAGAAGAATAAAATGCAGGTTGGTGCTATTTTGCCGGCAAAGGGGGACCTAAACAACATTAGGCAGGTGGTTTTAATGTTGTAGCTGATCGGTGTGTGTGTGTATATATATATATATATATATAGAGAGAGAGAGAGAGAGAGAGAGAGAGAGAAGGAACGTTTTAACTCTTTCTTATGCGCTAGTTTCTATACTGCTCTAGATTTTCTGGGAACTTGGCAGTGCAATACTGCAGATTTTGTTGACTTTTGTATGAACATTTGCTTATGTTCCTCATTTGTAAGTCACTGTGGATAAAATTGTCAGCTAAATGATTAAATGTAAACATTGTATGACTTTGTGTGTGTGTTTAAGAATTAATCTCCCAAAATTATCAAGTATATATACAGTACATATAACCAAAATAGCTCCTTGTTGCAAAACAACTTTAAATGTCGCAGCAACCATGGGAAAGTCACTCAGTTTGGTGAAAAATTCCCCAAATTGGCAACACTGCCTTCTTCGTTACATGTTGTGTTTTTCTGTACACTAGAAGTACTGATTCTTAAAGTGTGGTTATGCATGCTACTCCTGAATTAATTTATAGCCTACTAGCCTACTATTCTAGTTTCATGTGGATGTTTTCTTTACATAATCCCCTTCTGCTGCAAAATTAATCATATAATAACCAAAAGTACAGTTACCACTTCTGCTACGTTTTGTACTCCCACTGTGTCAAAATCAAGCTTTCACCATAACCAGCTGATTAACATTTTAACAATCGTAGACATGTAAGACAAGTGCAAGACAAGGTCAAGCAGAGACTGATATAGTTTCTGAGAAGAAAAAAAAGAAAAAACTGAGTACATTCAACCTAGATCAGACATCAGTATCTTTAGGCCCATGACCATTTAGGCACACTCCTGTTAGGTTGATTAATGTTTGGTTTTTAATGTTAAAGCTGGCACATGGTATGGCAGAATAGTATTATTTTGTTAACTGTATTCATAGAAATGATTCATCTCATTTTATTATGAAGGGAAATATTCAGTGGTCATTAGTTTTGTGATAATTATGCAACTCTTCCACTTTGCTTGTTCTTCATTGGGTTGTCTGTTATTGTCTGTAAGGGATATGTACCTGCGTTGGTATCCGCAACTCTCAACATTAATTGTTTAAATTGCCTTTTTCAACACTAGCAATTTGTTGGCTTTTGTCCTGAAAATGCTTTTAGTTTCCCGTTCCCTCTAACAGTTCTCACGTCTATTTAATTATTTCTCTCTGTATTCATTTATCACTTTTTCTTAATCAAACTCTGTCAGCTGCACAGTCTTGCAAATCAGATATTTTACTGGCATGAGTGAAAAAGAGGTCTGAAAATCAATTTATATTGCAGTGTGAATGGATGACTGCAAAGAATGTTACATGTCAAGTCAAGACATTTTTATTTGTATAGCGCTTTTCACAACACGCATTGGTTTCAAAGCAGCTTTACAGAAAATCATGCTTTAACAGAAAATGAAGCTTTAATATCTATACATTCTATTTAAATAGTTAAAAAATAATTATATTTAGAACCCCAGAGAGCAAACCGAATGCGACTGACAAGGAACACAAAACTCCATAAGATGTTGGTTAATGGAGAAAAATAACCTTGGGAGAAACCAGACTCACTGTGGGGGCCAGATTATCACATGAGAAAATTAATTTTTTCTTCAAATTATTTAAACTATTTCCACTATATTACAGATGGCACACAATATTTGCTCTGTCAACCACTGTGCCCTAGTACATTAATATGATAATTTAACATAAAATTACCAACATGTATAAAAAGGCCAGTGACAGTGACATTCTTGGGGAAGTAATACAGAATGTCTTTTAAGTGCAGGTGCAGTCCCCATAGTGTAGCATTAGATAGAATCATGGCTGGCCGCCTTTCTGAGATGAGCTCATTTCCTTAATAGGACAGCAGTGGTGTTTGGGCTTTATTGGGGCAGCAAAATGAGTTTAACCAAGGACTTAGAAGTAGGTGGAAGTGAGGGATATTTGCTCCCATGGACTGACTCCAAGCCAATCCACTTTTAGAGGTTCCCATAGGGAGACTGTGTTCTAGATTCAACTCTGAGTCAACGAGAACCTCAGAAGACTTATGCTGTTTCTTAATCCCACGAAAGGACATCAATTAAAATATGTACACTGGAAGAGAGTCGGTTAGTCTTTATTTGTGATAAACTCAAACTTTCAGCTTAAGTGACAAATCAGGTTTGTGTAGATCAGCAGATGTTAAATAAACATCCAACTTCCAAACTGTTGATATCTATATATAGATCCATGTCTGTACATTCCACGTTTCGCACACATGTTGGAGTTTGGTGAAAAGACCCATGAGGTTTCGATGACTGCTCTCAGACTGTTGCAGAGGATGAAACGAGACTGGATGCATTCAGGACAATGGCCCTCAAGCTTATGTGGTGCAGGTAGATTGTCTAACACTCAAACGATAAACTCTTTGATGCTGTAATATTTTTGTTTGTTGTTAACTTCCCATGCTCTAATAATTCAGATTCTAGCGATTAGATTCCTTTGTCAGATTGAAATAAAAATAGTCTAAGTGTTATTTCAGTCACCAGTTCTCTGCATCAGTTAGATCATAAAGTAAATGCCTAGCACTTCATGTGCTAAAAGTTTGACATGGGATCTGGAGCACTGAGTTCCATAATGAGGATACAAAACAAGATCACTGCAAGTCCTTTTCACCACACAGATCTTGGTGCCCTCTTTAAAGCAGAACACACTAATCCCTGCACTCTATCATCAGCAAGATGACCTGGCTGCATCTCAAGTTCAGCCCTCTGTCTCTGTCTCACTTTTTTCTACCTAACATCCGCCAATTCATCATTAATCATTCACAGTGTTCAGGCGAGTAGTTAGTGTAAATGCCAGTTTTCAGTATCAAAGTTGATTGTTTCAGAACAAGTGGTAAACAAAAGTAGACTTTACCTTCTTACTCAGAGACTTCAGGTGCAAATGATTCAAGCTAAAAAATAAATTAAAGATAAAGAGAATGACTGCTTCAATTTATGAAGTTGTTTTGTCTGATTTTGTTGTTTTGAAAAAATTTTGCTCTGTATTTTTGTCTTGTTTTCCAGCAAAAATATTGAAACATCCTTAAAACAAAACAAATTTAGTGAGGTTTATGGTTAAAATAAGAATTAAAATAACTATTTGCCAATAGGCTAAGACAAATAGACTTAATTTTAAGGGAAAAAAGGCCTATTGTGTTTGTGTTGTAAATACAACTCCGCAGCATTTTTCATACAACTACTACATGGGTTACTAGATCGCACATCTCAGCATCTCCGGAGATTCTTTTTACATGAATCTATTACTAAAGAAAATGCACTTTCAACAGTTTTGTATGGCACATATAATGTAGGCTTGCACAGTAGTGAAATGTCATACCAATTGAAAACAACTGGGTCTGGGGACAAAACATTTATCCTCATTGTCTCTCCCACGCCCTTAGCTCTGCTGGTGGCAGCCCGTATTCATGAATTCCGTTGCACAGTGAAGGAGGTGATATCTGTCGTCAAGGTGTGCGAGGTCACGCTAAGAAAAAGGTGAAGGTTTTTTATTTTTTTATTGCAGTGAATTGGGGACAGTAGCAAATGTTATTTTGCGTTCCTGATTGCTCCAATAGCAAAATAAAAAAATCCACTATTGTGTTTCTATGACTTTCCAAGAGGAAATAATAGAGAGATGGATTACAACAGTCATGCCAAATTTATTGTTACTCCCTCAGCAGCTGTATTTGAAATGCCATTGCAGCAGTGAGCAGTGTTGACTAGTTTTTTGTTTTATTTTTGAATTAAGGCCAGATTAATATAACACAAATAAAATAGATAAATAAAAAAAAGAATGTAAAATCTAAAGAATCTAAGGTATATGTATGTATATATATATATATATATGTCACGATCGGCCACCGGAGATCACGCTCACCTGAGTTCTAATCTCCTCCTTACCCACATACCGGGGCTTGATTAAGGTACAGCTGTTCCTCATTCAACTCCCTCTACATAAGCCACGCGCAGTGGCATTCACATTGCGAAGTCTTGTTTGTTCCGGCTACACTACTGAGCGTTCTAACTACTAAACCTGATTCATTCTCTGCCTACCGACCTTGCTTACCCCTCTGACTACAATTGACTGCTACCTACCTACCTACCTACCTACCTACCTGAAACTCTTGCCTGCCTCTTCGTATTGCCACTTGCCCTGACGTTCTGCCTGTCTCACTACGCACTCAGCCTGTCTACGATTGCCCTGCTTACCCACTGCTTGACCATTGCCTGTTTATCTCTGTGAGTTCAATAAAGAAACTGCTGATGGATCCCAACTTACCTGAGTCTGTGTTACAATATATATATATATATATATATAAGGTGGAAATGTGTCATCACAGTCTGTGAAAAGTCCATTGTTCAAGAGTACATCACTTCAAATACAAGCAAAATACTAATACATTTTCAGTCATGGAAAATCTGGAAATATCATTAAATTAAAAATAATTCTAGGCTTGGGTAAGTCATGGAAATTCCTTTAGTGCAGTGTTTCTCAACTAGTGGGTCATGACCCTGAAATGGGTCGCAGGTCTGTGTACAGCAGTGAAAGAACAATGCCAGGATTTTTTCTCCATTTAAATGTTTCAGTGGCAAAAGCAAATTTTCAGGCCACAATGACAAGTTTTTATGATATTCATCTCACGTTCAGGTGCTTTATACACATTAAAAACGCTTCTCATCTGAAACGACATCTCAGAAACACTCTCGCCAATGATCTGCTCTGCTCTAACCTACTGTCTCTCTGGATCACACGCACATCAACCAGCTCCCCTCAACATTGCAGTGTAGACCACAAAACTGATGCGACCCATTTGAATTCATGTGAGAATTTTCTAGTTTAGGAATTGAGGAAGTCAATCTTCTCAAACAGCTAGACAGCCCAGACATTATAAGCAGCACTGATTTACTCTAATTAATCACAATTTACAATAGTAAAAGTTACTGTGGTATTTGACAAAAATGTCATAGTTAATAATCTATTAGGTGGAATCTATTGGAGCTTAATTTTATTGCAACTGTAGCAATTGTAGTTTTTAGGCTAATATAGCATATTTTTATACCAAAATATTATAAGTGCCCTATTTTAAGAGTGCAAACCTTATGCACAACGCAATGGCTTAAGTCATAAGCGCAAAGTCAATGGGCATGGCCATAAAGTGTTGGAATTTGTGCAAGAGTGCACTAAGTATATGCGCAAGTGGGTTTGATGAAATTGCGCATGCAAGGCACTAATCGGGTCCGTGGAGGTTCTTCTCTGTTACATCTCCGTCCTATTATACAGTTCATTGCCTGTCAAGCACCATTGATATAAACAAAGACAGCACATTCATATGAATTTGATAGTGTAAATGGACTGTATGCATTTAATTGGAAGAATAAAAATATGGATTTACATTAAAACAGCAAAACCAGTTGAGAACCACTGCTTTAGTGAAAATATATTTTTCTTGTTATGCCTAGCTCTGAAAGATTGCTGTCTGTCTAAAGTGATTTAAGAAAGTCTTATCCAGTAATCAATAACAGCTGGAACACTAATGAAAATTAATTAGTCAAAATGGGTGAGAATCATGAATGTTTGATATGTATTTCTTTTAAAATCCAAATAAATGTTTAGTAGTACAAAACTCTTTTGACTGATAGTTTACTCTGATTCCTTTACTTAGCCTACGCTTTTACATTTGACCAAACTCTTCCTATATATTTATATCCAGGCTGACAGAGTTTGAGGAGACCCCACCAGTAACATTATGATCAATGAGTTCATGTGAGTGGACCTTTTGTCCATCTTTTGTTGCCAGACAAAAACAACTCAAGATGCAGCAGGTACTCATATCAAGAATATGTGTGTAACCATATAAGAAGCTATAAATAAATGAGATGTAACCATACAAGACTTTAGATGGAATAGTTCTCCCACAAATGTAAATTCTGTCATAATTTATTCACCCTCATGTTCTGTTCCAAACCCATATACCTTTATTTCTTCTGTGGAACACAAAAGGAGATGTTACGCATGACTACCTCAGTCCCCATTTATTTTCATTGTATGGAAAAAATATGAAATTAAAGTGAATTCTATCTGAGGTTGTCACTCTGCCTAACATCTCTTTTTGTGTTCCACAGAAGAACAAAAGTCATACAGGTTTGAAACAACACGAGGGTGAGTAAATGATGATAGAATTGTATTTTAGGATGAACAATCCCTGTAATTTAAATTTCATTTTCACTCTTTCAGATGGAGCAGGAGTTGGCCAAGCAACTTAAGAGTATCAAGGTTAGTCTGCACTGCTGGAATAAGATATTGATTCACTGTATTGATTCTCAACAAGACATCTGAATGCTCTCTGTGGTGCCGTTATCTCAATTACATTAAGGGTTTTAAGATTTTCTCAGCGATTATGATTTGCAAATGCCCTTGTGGTTTGGACCTTAATGCCAGCAGTGGATTTGATAAATGGTCTCCATATATTGAGACTATATAACCTGACAATCCATTAGCATATGTTATATGTGCATACTCAAACAAAAAAAAACCTTTGTAATCACTGTTGCATGCTTCATTTCTGTCAGACAAAAGACTGAACTGTCAATCAGAGACATCAGGCTTCAATGCGTGTGTGTGTATACGTGCGTCTGCAGGTGAGATCAACTCATACCGGGATTCGATTGAGACACAGCTGGTAGGGAACAGCAGGACAAACTGAGAGGTATTTATGCCTCATACGCAAGAGAAGGTAAATCAAATCAAGTGCTCTGCGTGTTTGTTTAGTTAATCTGGGCTTTCTGCACCTTATCTGAGCATGATTCTCTGATGATATTTGTTCTTCACTTAGCAGAGATTATTTTGTGGTTTTATGCAGATGCACGTTGGCTTATTTGCCCAGCATGTAAACTACACATATTATGAGTAGGGCTGTAAGTCTATTACAATTTTGAATTAAATTAATTGCATGATGTTATGATTAATTGAACTAATTGCATATATTAATATTTGTCGATTAAATGGAGAATTCAAAGATTTTATTTGTTTTATTTCCATATCATTGACCTTTAAATGGCCTACAGTCCACAGCAATCCAAGGCAGATTTATGGGCCATTCACAAAGGACACGTTCTTGCATTCGGTTTGCCCTATTTTTTTAATGCTGAAGTGTGTCATTTATTCACCACTATTGTCACCAAAATAAACATTGTTTTTAAAAAGCTTTACAGAATACTCTCTCCATTTACAATTGGTCGAAAATACAGATAGTCCCACCTCAGACACCGATGTTTCTGTGTCTGGCTGGTCGGGATGCTCAAACAGCAATTTTCTGACAGCACCACGGAGACAATATGTTTACACTTTTCAGGGAAATCAACCTATGAATGGTTTACTTATAGTTTTCTCTGCATATTAAGCTGGCAAAGGTGAATGGATTTTTACATTGGAAAATTACATTTTAAATCTTGTCTCATACTATGAACGTTGTATTTTTAAGAGGCCATGCCAAGTAAAATAGTTCAACTTTAAAAAAAATATTTCTCAATATCCCTTTCTGTTTCATTCCATTGTGCTCAAACTTACTGCTTTTGAATGCAAGAATAAGTAATTCTATATTTACTAATTCTGTGGCTGTGCTGCAAGTTGCCTGTACTTATTGCAGTGGTACTTAAAGCTTGATGTGCTCTGATGGTAGGAGCTATGTATGGGCCAGGGGGCATGATTAATTGTGTCAATTTATGGAGCTATTTTCTTTAGAATTAATCACACTACATAAACAAGTAAAATTGACGGCTTTAATTGTGAAAATATAAAAACAATGTAAGTTGTTCATGCATTTATTCAGGAATGGCTTTATATTTAGGCTTTAACACAGTTTCAGATGATGACTGTGTATCTCTGGGCTGGCCAGGGATGAAGATGAAGAGGAAATGTAAGCAGCAGTTCAACACCTCAACCAAGAGTTCATCAGTCAGGTGTTGCCTGAGTTTGAGCAGTGCGATCGGGGAGGGTTGGAGGCTTATGATAGGGGTGTGGAAAAGGCACAGCTCTCCAGCCAGTCCACACACATGCCCCTGACAGCTCTTCTCGGCCCTCTGCCCTGTGCAGCCAGTCTGGGACTAACAGACTCCATTCGTGAATGATGAGATGAGCCAGGTGAGACAATGAATGGTGAGTGTGCTACATCCTCAGCAAAGGATGATGTCCAACAGGGCAGAGCAGTGCTTTTATTACCATGAATTGCGCTTCAGCTTTCTCTAATTTTCATGAGAGAATGTGGTCATGCACTCAAGTCATTAAAACATTTAAAGAGCACTTCCTCTCTTTCTGGTGATGCCTTCATTCATGAGAACATCATTGTTCAGTTACTTACATATGCTTTAAGTCATTTGACGTGATTGTTTTCTAAAGTGACTTAAAGTACATTTTACTATAAGGGCAATCCCTAAAGCGACTTGGGTTTAATTGTTAAGTGCACAATAGTGGTACTTTAAGAAATGCCTCTAAATTGTTTAGAACCTAAAACCTTTCAATTACCAGTCCAAGACTTTCTAACTACTTGTTATCCACACCACCCCATTTAGTTGCTTGTCATTTAGCATACACTTGTTTTATCTAAAGTGACAGCATACAATTTGTAGAGACAGTTAAAGTCCCGACGCAAGTACGAAAGTAGAAAACTTACATAGAAGCGGGCAGTTCACACTAATCTCACTATAGCACCCCTTACGGCAACTTTATGAATGTAACGGGTAGATGCATTGTGTTATGAATAGCGGTCTGACATATTACAGAACACAGCAACAACGTGTGAAGGAGCCTACACACTAGGGACAGCTCAGACGGAGCGTTTGATGCATGGGAATGCGAAAGGTCCATTTGGAAGGCGTGTAGAGGGAAGAGGCAGTTCAGTTTGAAAACAAGTGGCAATCCAGTGGCTAAGATAGATATAATGTTTTGACAATGTACCTTTAAACACTGAAACACTTCTCCAGGCTCTCCCTCTACAATAGCTGACTTTGTAGCCTGGGAGAAAAACATAATAAAGGATAGGTAATGAATACATGTATGAGTTTGTTCTCCTTGTTTTTTAGATTTCACAAGCGAAGCTAGTTCCACCTTTCGAATTTCTCATTGCATTGGTCAATAAGTAAGTGAGGATGAGTGCAGGCTTCACTCAGTGTATATAATGAATTTTAAGAGTGCTGGCCTAAAAGATAACATATAAAATGGAAAAAGTGGCCGCACTATGCATATATTGTTTATTTTGCACAGACGCGTTTCGGCGTGTGCCTTCTTCAGTGTGCAACAAAATCACAATGTACCCGGTCTTATATAACCACACCCATTACCACACCCATATTAACACCAGCCTATTATATAGGATGATGATCAGACCAATAATACCAACAGTACACAGATGAGGCTGTTATACATTTGCAAAAATATTTAAAAAAAATGTATACAATTGTTCCAATTATAAGAAACAACTTAATGATAGATCATCATTCATCCCACACGGGATACATGTGTTTAAGTTGAAGATATACCAAGCGGTTCTCACAGTCTCCCCCTCTTGGGGCCTGATCAACACATTCTAAGCCCATAAATTTGAGCGTATTGACAGCATGGCCCGCAGAATTGAAGTGCTTTGCAACTGATGATTTTTCATCATTCTTCCTAATAGCACATTTATGCTCAAAAATACGGGTTTTAAGTTGTCGCTTCGTTTTGCCCACATAGAGTAACCCACACGGACACGTCAGTAAATACACAATAAAAGTAGATACGCATGTAATTGAATTGGTCAATAAGTGCCTATGTTAGAGTGCATTGCAGCAAACGTTTAAGTCGCTTGACAGAGCGTTACAATCGCAAACCCTTGAGTTTTCTCTCTTTGTACTTCCAACCCACCCACCCTGTTGAAATCTATGAATATGCTGCATTTTATCTGACACAGCATAAACTCTAGTGTGTAGGCTCTATAAAATTTAGCTTGCGTTGCATGACTCGTCTTTGTTTACATACTTGTGTAGAGTATGTTTTGGCCCTTACACTGGAGCACTCTGGTGATAAGTGCCTAAGATACTCTTTTACCCTTTGCAGATCTGTTCGATTAAGTCTTAATTCCAAGTTAAGCGTTATATTTTTCCTGACCTGCACCTCAAAATTTAAGGGGTTTATTTACCTCAACTGCTTTTCAAAAGTCTTAAAAGGGTCATGACATGAGGAATCATGTTTTCCTTGATCTTTGACCTATAAGATGACATTGTACTATAAAAACATACTGCACGTTTCAGAACTCAAAACGTACTCCTCAATGCAAAAAGAGCATTTGTTGAAACCAAGCTCCCAAAATGGCTCATTTTTGATTTCCTCCACATTGTGATGTCACACTATGGTAGATATTTGTATCTGGCTGCCTCAACAAGAACCCATCAACGCCTACTTTAGAGGTAAGCAGTGAAATGGCAATGAGAGACAGCAGGTCAGTCAAGAGCAGACAGCCAATCATAATAGTGGGCGTGTACTGTCGAGTCTTAAAGGAGAAGCTACACCAAAACTGAGTGTTTATGACAGAGGGTAAGAATGAGGGTGGAAAATGTTAATGTTTTTCAAATATATGACTGTTTTTTTTTTGTTTTTTTTTGTGCAAAAAACCTCAAGAAACATTATTATTATAAAATGTCATGTCATGGCCCCTTTAATTCCAACAATAAATGAAGTCACTGTCATTCAAATGCATTGACTATTTTTCATAAAACAGTTTTGGATTCTTTACAAATAGGTATTTAAATATTATTATTATCATTATAGTTTAATACATTGTCCAATATTTATTCAAACAAAATACACAACATAAATATTCTCGTATATCAAGCACATTTTTTCCTCCAAAACCTTTGATGTTTTCTTTGTTATGAGATGAATGACTGTATGTAGGGTGGAGAACATTTAATAAAGTAATTTTTCAATGGAGGCTCTGCAATACATAATCACTTAGAGCTTTGTGAAATCATTTTAAGACATTTAGTAAGAGCTACTTTGTCTGATTGACTTTGTCTGTCTGATTGATGCTGAAGATGAGACGCCACAGATGCACTTTCTCATTACAATGTCTTTATGCTTGTGTTACATCAGTTTCTAAAGTTCAAATGATTTCAGCCAGACAAGAGAACATGGTACTTCACTCTTAAAGATTATTAGATGCTGTCCTGGTTTGCTCGCACTGACTGCGATCTTTGTTGTTTGACTGTCATTCAGAAGTTTAAACATTAAGTGGATTCAGTTCAACATAAACTAACATAACTAGGTAGTATGTCATTATATTACTCATGCACAAGACACTGACTCCCAGCATAAATGTGGTTAAGCTGTATTGATCCACAAAGTATTGATGACATCCAGTTAGGCCCAATATTAAGAACATTATCTGGCCATAACACATTGATTGATGTGGCTGCAACAGATTACTTTATTTACTATGGGCTTTAAATCAAAGATTATTGATGTTCATCAAAGATGCCTTTGGGAGCACAGAAAATAAAATGTCAAAGGATACCAGAATATTACAAGATCAGTCTGCCACACAGCCCAGCTACACTGGCCTCAGCACCTGCTCACTCGCTAAACTCTGGCCATTCCCTTTTACCCTTTGACCCTGACCCCTGACAACTCTGCGACCTAGGTGTTCCCTGCAGCTCTAAGCAACTGTGATAAGCAGAATTGGTTTATCTGGACGCCGCATATGTCTCTCCATGCCAGTCTATAAGATCAGCGCGGAGTCGCTTTATTTTAAAGCAGTCCAGGGTATGATCTGCTGTCTATGGCGCTCTCTGTGGACTGTTCCTGTAGTGCCATTTTGCTGATATGTTTCCCTGGTCAACATTGTTCTTTTGAAGGAGAAGCTGATGATTCTGTGGGAGTGAAAGCCTCTTAGAGTTGCTCATAAAGACTGCTTTATGGGGTTGCTGTCAGCACAGCTAAATCTTACTCCTCATAACAATACACACAGCAGACAATGAAGGCTGGAGAAGTGCTGCTGCTCACACTGAAGGTTGGGTCGTGTATTTGTATTTGTGTATCTGACAGAGAAGAGCAGAGATATTGGAGAAAGAGCAAGTTATGAGATTTATGAGATTAAAGCTTTGTGCTTTTTTAAAAAAAAAAAATTTCAATTAGCATATTTTCCACAATTATGAACAGGATTAAAATCACAGGCATCAGTATTGAACTACTCATAGGCCTATCTAAATATGAATAGATCATCTCACTAATGTCTTCTTAAAAAAATCTATTTAATAAGAACATTTCTATTGCCATTATAATTATTCTTTTCAAAGAAGGCCAATATAACGTTATAATGTATTATGTGTCATGTAAATTTAGACCTATCACATAGCAGACTGTGGATACTTGATTTTAAAGGGATTTTATTCAATGCTTTTTCTTCTCCTCTGAAATAGTGTACAATGGCTTTCCAATGATCAAATAATCTCACTGAGCACTTTATTAGAAACACTTGTACACCTAATTATTCATGCTATTATCTAATTAGCCAATCATATGGCAGCATTGCAGTGCATAAAATAACGCAGATATGATGTTTTGCAACAGACCCATTAAGTACTACTTAAGTGTTGCTAATATTCTACTTAGTGCTTTGGGAAACCCAGCCCATATCTGAGTAAAATTATAACCAATATTACAACTTTATTGTCATGATGATGTAATGCCGGAAAAAACGGTAATCTGATTAATGCTATAATGCCGGTAAATCCATGAATTTATCATGCTAAACTCAGTAGGATGACTGAAATGGACTGAGTGGTGTGTGTACACTTTATTAAATGAAATAGTGCCAAGAGCCACATTTTTAAACTGCTGCAGTATGCAGGTCTGCATTAACTCTGTGTACTCTAAATAGGAAATGCAGGAGGCAGACAGAGACAAATTAAGAGTGAATGAGAGAGGTAGAAAGGGAAATACCAAGAATGTGAGACAGCAATGTGTGTGTGTGTTTGTATGTGTGAGGTCTGGCAGATGCTTCTCTCACTCTCACTGTCAGTATTGCAGTGTCTCACTTTTTCAGACTGTCTGTCTCTCCAGTTCTCTGGGGACACTTGAGATTCACTCACTCTCTTTCACTCTCCTACTTTCACCGCAGTGAAGAGAGTAACTAGCCAATGTCAAAGCCTCCTTTCCTTCAACAGCATCTGTTATATGCAGGTTCACTTCACATTTTCACACCAGTTTAGCCCATAAATCTCCCTCTAAAATCCTGCTTATTTAATTAATATATTTTTTCCAGAGCACTGAATGAACTGAAATATGAATTTCATCTGATGATGATTTAGGGGGTTGGGAATCTATAATACATTTTTGTTTTTCGCTATTCAACGTGTTTCAACCCCAGACAGAGTTGGCCACCAGATCTTTGGTAATGCACTTCAGATTGACTGTGCGTGTGTGTGTGTGTGCGTGTGTGTATTTGTGAGTGTGAGATATATAATGAAAGATGAAAATACAGGAAGGATATTCCCTTAGGCTTTCATGTTTTTTTCTGTCTCTCTTGTAGTTCTTGGTTCTATGAACCTTGTTTGAACTTTGTCATTTTAAATGCCAGGCATTAGCCAGCATGTATGTGACTGAGAAAAGAGAGGAATGTTCCTCAAAGGAGAGACCAGTCTGCTCTTACAAAGCTTCCTGTGACTCTCTTCTTCCTGGATCACTTTGAAACCAGGATATTTTGTTACTGAGTATGATGAGCAGCTTTCAGAGACAGAAATATCAGAACCAGAGTCACAACCATGAAAATAAGGCCTGACAAAGAACTGTGGAAGGCCAAAGCTGCGTCTAAGTTTGCATACTTATGAATTATTCGACAGCATTTTGTATCTTAAGAAGTGCAAGTAGCATGTTCACACTGAAAAACGCAAAGAGACTGCGAGTACAGCAGAATACCTGGATGATTAATTTCTTCAACTGTAAAAAAAAGTGTGGAATGTTGGACACTTTATGAACTCAACAGTTGCAGCTTTCCCTACATAGTGGAATGCTGACCTGACAAAAAATTGCCTTAAACAATTACAAAACCCCTGTAGAGTAGGTAGCAGCTTGTTAAATGTTAAATGCTTAACAGCTGCCACATGTTGGTTGAACATTTACATAATTTGGGATGGAAATGGACTAACGCTAGCGACAACACATATCATGCATTTGAAACGTCATTTACCGCACCCTTACAAAAATCTAGAGATCTGGCAACTTGCTGCAAGCTACTCGCAAATTATTATTAACTAATTATTTTCACGTGCAAGTTAACTTCATGGCAAAGTCTTCATTGTTGCCAAAGGTTTTCTGCAGGTTCACCACTACCACAGTAGAGCTGCGATCTTTTGGAAAACATTTGGGACAAATCACAAGCTCATTTGCTTTTGAAAATATTAATTGGGAAGTTTGCTGCAAGTTTGTCAGAGCTCTAGATTTCTTTGGTAAAAAAAAAAAAAAAAACAATTCTGAATGCTTCAGTACAGATAAAATATTTTATTGTTCCATTTGAGAATATTCTAACCTTTGAAAAGTCATCCACTTGATAGACTTGCGTGTAGTGTAAGTGCAAAGTGGATAGTACATAATTTGAGACAACTAAAAGGGTATAATGCTGTGTTCCAGATGAAGCTAGAGGTTGAAATTTCCCACTTCTGACCTCAATGTGTTCCAATCACTCACACGTCATGGTCATGTACACATGTAAATGTGCAATGTCTTCCAATTGCCAGCTAGCTGGCTATCTAGTAGCTATTTCACAAGCAAAATAGGTGAAAATGTTAGTTCTGGGTTGTCTGGAATGTAGCAAAAATACTCAAGAACTAATGATTAACTAGACCTGGAAATAATCAAGACAGGGAAGTCTGTAATGGCAAACTAACTATACTACACTTACTACTTCTGCCACATCTATATATGGCAGAAATAGTAATAGAAGTATTGTAGTATGCCATTGTGAACTCGACTAAGGACCAGACCAAAACACGCAACCAGAGCTTCAAAATAAAAAAACACAATGCCAAGAGCACAAAGAACCTCAAAACCATCCCTGCATTCCAAACACATACATCAAGCCTTCAGTGGGCATTATGAAGAGGGAAAACTCATGCTAGCCATGCTGTAAGGTTGTTCCAAAAAGTATTTTCAATAAAAGTGACTTACGAAATATGTGAGTTCCAAATGACCATAATTTTTGGGCCCTTCACCTTTTAACCCTCCCAAGCTCTCACATTTGTTGGTAAATTCTTCTAAGGTAATAGGTCACTTCTAAATGGAATGTACTCCATGACTTATTTCCCGATCCCATTACCTCTCCCTTCCCTCATCTTTTTCTTTGGACTTTATAAAAGTGGCAAAAAGCCTCAAATAAAATGTTTTGAAAGTAGTGAATATAAATCCAATCATTATGTGGCATACTAATGACTTACTCAACTCGACTTTTAAAGCATATATTCCAGCAGTGAAAAAAGCTAAATTCTCCTGTCTGTGTAAATTTATACTGCAGCTCATCTTGATTGATTACACTGGCTTGCTTAGACCTTAGCTCATCATCCCATACCGCACTGCTGCTTTGCACGTACAATTTTTTCACTGAGCTCCAGCTCTGGTGATGCGGTCACATTATCCAGCATAGTCTGTGCTCTGTCCCTCCCTCTCTGTGCTGCCAAAGGGCTGTGTTGATGTCGCTCAAGCTTGCATGTGTATAGTATTGATCTTATGGCCTCCATGCCTTCAGACAACTTTGCTTGATTCAGAGTGATAGGCCCATGGCTTGGGGAAAGAGAGAGAGAGAGAGAGAAGGATGGGAGTCTGTGTGTAGCTGGAGATGACAGTTATGCTCAGAGGACATTCACTGAATGACGCATGGCACGAGAAATGGAAAAGCACAGCTTCTGCAGGCAAATGCAGCATTTAACCTTTCAAGCAGAAATAGATGGAAGTGTTTGACATGATCAAAACATGCTGAGTGATAGTGTGGCGCAAGAGGCTATTTTGATGTCTTCCCATATTTCTAGTTAACAACATGTGTAAGATGTTAAAGGGATAGTTCACTCAAATATTAACTCACCCTCATGTCGTTTCTTATCCCTATGACTTTCTTTCTTATGTGGAACACAATTTTTTTTTTTTAAATGAATATCGCGGTCAATTGCCTCACTTTAAAGCTTGAAAAAATAAGCAGGTCGGGGGAGTAACTGAATACATGTAATGGGATTATGTATTTAAAATACAAAATATATGTAATTGTATTCCACTACAGTTACAATTGAAATCATTGGTAATTAGAATACAGTTACATTCAAAAAGTATTACTGAAGAGATTACTTTGCATTTTATTGTCATTTGTGTCATACAATATTTAGTCCTTTCAGATGGAAAACATTTATACATATAAATGATCCAAAGTGCATTTGAACAGTGGTGAAACACTTTCTTATGATGTGTTACATTCATACGAGCAGACAGAGAAGTACGTTTGAAGTAAGTTTGGGGCACAAGAAATAGAAATAAACCTTGTGTAAATTGTCAGCTTTATGCTAAACTAAAATACTATTTCTAGCCATTTTACATGCACATGTTACCAGACATGATCATATTTTATTATAAGAAAATTCACGTTGGATAATAATTAATTTTTTTCTAAGACCTTTGATATTATGGCAAAAATCATATTCTTGATCATAATGTTTGTATTGTTTTCCTGTAATAATATATAAAATCCTTAAAACAAGATCAATTTGATTTATCTTGTTTAAGAAACAACACTGCATATGATATTTAAGGTTTTCAGAGAATGTCATTTTTAACATGTGTATTTTGTCTTACTGTACTAGCAGAGTTTTTATAGTCAAAACAAGTGAAAAAAATCTATCAATACTGAAGAAGTAATCCAAAGTATTTAGAATTCGTTACTGACCTTGAGTAATCTAATGATTACATTACAAATGACATTTTACAGCATGTATTCTGTAATATATAGTGGAATACATTTCAAAAGTAACCCTCCCAACCCTGCTCATAAGTATCATAGTAGTATTTCATCATATTCAATGTCTTTTGAAGGCATACAATATGTTTTGGTAAGAAACAACCCAAACGTAATAAATTTTTCAGTGAAAACTTTGATACCCATTACACACTCATGAGGACTACGAGAGAAGCTTGTTCGCAGTGGCTCATTGTTTAGCACTTAAAACAACCCACTTTCTCATGTGAAGATGTTATACAGACTTGGAACAACATGAGGGTGAGTAAATTGTGACAGCATTATCTTTTTTGGGTGAACTATCACTTTAATGTGTTAGGACACGTACACTCACTTAGCACTTTATTAGGAACACTTGTACACCTACTTTTCATGTAATTATCTAATCAGCCAATCATGTGGCAGCAGTGCAATGCATACAATCATGCAGATAGGGGTCAGGAGCTTCAGTTAATGTTCATCAATCAACCATCCGAATGGGGAAACAGAGAATTGCCAGACTGGTTCGAGCTGACAGAAATGCTACGTTAACTCAGATAACCACTCTGTACTATTGTAGTGAGCAGAATAGCATCTCTGAATGCACAACACGTAGTCATTTGGCGGATGGGCTACAACAGTAGAAAATGACATCGGGTACTTTATTAGGACCATAGTGTTCCTAATAAAGTGCTAAGTGAGAGTATGCAGTTTGTATAAAGTATCTAAAAACCTAAATAAAATATACAAATATCAAATTTGAGCAGCTTATCTGGAAATGTGGCACAAGCAATGCCAATTTATGGGTTTAATTCCTTTATATATTTTATATATGTATATACTAATTGCATTTTAAGTTGCTTTGGATAAAAGCATCTGCAAAATGCATAAATGAAACAAGAAATTGTATTAAATGCATAATGAAATTTAGCTATTTCTAGCCATTTTACATACACACGTTACCAGGCATGATCATGTTTTTTTTTTTATCAAGAAAATTCTTGTAATTTAATAATAATAAATAAAAATTCTAGACTAGTCTATTAGGGCAAAAAACGTATTCATGATAATAATTTTTGTATTGTTTTCCTGTAAAAATATCTAAAAATCTATCCTTTAAACAAGATCAGTTTTATTTACCGGTATCTTGTTTTAAAAATAACACTGCATAAGATATTTAGGTTTTTCAGAGAATGTATTTTTAACATGGCAGAGTTTTTGTAGTCAAAACATGTAAAAAAAAAAAAATCTCCCAGTGCTGAAGAAGTAATCAAAAGTATTTAGAACGTTACTGACCTTGAGTAATCTGACGGAATATGTTATAAATTACATTTTACAGCATGTATTCTGTAGTGGAATACATTTCAATGGTAACCCTGCCAACCCTGCATACATGTATATTCTTCACTCCTTGGCCTGCTTGCCCACAGCACAGACAGTTGGAGAGGCTGGAAAAGGCTCTTAGAGGTTATCTGTCAGGCCTTCACCATCCTTCATTGTCAGATACATAGAGACTTTTATGTTGACATCGTCTGATTGGAGGATCATGTCCATGAGTTCCTTGAGCTGGCTAATGTGGTGCACTATGTTGACCACGCTCTGATGTCATTTTTCAGAGCTGGTCTAAATGAAGCATTAAAGGCACAGATGCCTCAGGCGGATCCTCATTGGACATTATGTGAGTACATGGATTTAGCTCTTAAAATTTGTGGCTTGCTTTTCACTGTAAGGGAAGAAAAAGAGGACAGTAATTCTACCCCCACAGAGAATGCCCCCTAGGTGGCCGTCACTTCCATGGCTCCTTCCTCCATGGCTCCTTCCTCCTGGCCTCCACTGCTCCTTCCTCCTAGCCTTACACGGCTCCTTCATACTGGCCTTCCATGGCTCCTTCCTCCTTGCCTTTCATGGCTCCATCCTCCTGGCCTTCCATGACTCCTTCCTCCTTGCCTTTCATGGCTCCTTCCTTCTTGCCTTCCATGGCTCCGCCCTCAGAGTCTTCCACGGCTCCGCCCTCACTCCCAGAAACTCCACCCTCAACTTCATCATCCTTCGTTGTCAGATACACATCGACTTTTATGTTGACATTGTCTGAGACTCTTATTTTGATATCTTGCCTTATTAGAGTTTATTATTTCCTTATTTCCTTCCACCATTGTTTCACATGTGTTATCTATTTAGCTCATTTATTTCTGTGTATATATATGCCCTCACTTCCATTCTCCTTTGCCAGCTCTTGATTGTTGTTACATGTCCTCCTTGTTTATATGAGCATGAAACACTCTCAAACTGCAACTCTATTGTCAAGCATCCAGTTTCATTCTCGGAGGATGACGCTAGTCACACGTGAAATTGATTTGATTGAATAAAGATAAAGGCAAACAGGTGGGATTCACTCCTGCAAATAAAAGGTAATGTCTTAATTTGTTGACAGATGGGCTATAACCATATTAAACTTATTACATTACACTAAAATATGTTATAAAATACAAATCTACAAACATTTGTCCTTTCAATTTTGGGTGATCATCAAAAATGCAAGTGTTTCTCCCAATGTTCATTCATATTTATGGCATTTTATGTTGGAGCATCAAGATGCCCTGTTTATTTGCATAATGATTCACGTGATTCATTATGTAATCTGGATTATGTTCACTCAAGTGCATAAGCATATTAGAGGCTCATTTCTTGAGTATTACATCTTCGGATTTTGTTCTTTATCTAATCTCACACACACATCACGTTTTTGAAGATATTCCCCTTAAACTGTAAACGGTAGTGAATGCTCTTCTTTCTTGCGCAGTTATGAACTTGAAAAGACATTTTGAGATTCATTTGGTGTTTATTGACTCAAGTCACTTTTAGTGGCTGATTTGACAACAGTTGCTGCTAGCCACACTCTATGAGCCTTGTGTAGTTAGTGACTAGAGTTTGTGTACCGTGCCTTGCTGGTAATAAAGCTTAGCCTGTGTGACCTTTATGTGACTTCTTTCACGTTTTCAACCCCCTCTGAAATTGGAGATCCTTGTGAGAGGCTACCAACTATCCAACTCCAGTCAGACACACGCCAGCCTTCTAAGGGGTAGAAACCTGATCACGCCATGTTGTTTTTCTTTCTCCCTTCTTTCCAAGCCGTCTGTGTTATCACTCTGGGGAAACACTGTAATTTCCTTCACTGGGTTTGATATGTGACAGCCAATGCAAGCTGCCTACAAACAAGCCCAATTCCCTCCTATACCAGTGTGCCCATGTTGGTCCATGCCTGAGCAAGTATCCTATCTCCGTCTTGTGGAGGAGAGACCTGGATTCAATTACAGCTTTGCTGAACATTTAGAATTCATCTCCCCCTTGAAAAGCTCCCAGGTGTTAGAGGAGCAGGCAATAAAAAATAGTAGTAGATGTAATAGAACACGGAAACACAGCAGTCAGAACAACCACAAATATTTGATTGGCTTTTGATGGGCTGCATTAGACATGGAGGTTGTGAGTCCATGAGTACGTGCCAAAACGTGTACATACTGCAAATTTCGTCATCAAAACTGTACACATGGACTGTTCTCATGCAGACTGGTTTTCTAGACACATGGACTGTATACATCTTTGCTCGTCATCGGCACATGCACAAGCTTTTGTCTGTGCTCAAAGTGAATAAAAAAGCAGTCATAGTGCGCATGCTTCAAACGCGTCCTTATGGGCTCACGGTGCACGAGATGGAACAGCACCCTAAAAAAACAAAGTATACCCTAGACATAATGCCCACTTTTTTTAAGTCCTCCTGAGAAGTTTGTACTTATGAGGTCAGAACTTGATGTTATTTGCTTCTCTTTTTTACTTTCTAACAAAGACAATAAGCTTTTTTAGCATCAATGGAACAAAAAGATAAGCTAAGCTGCACATTAGGTGTGTAATTGATGAATTATCAATTTTTTTATTCTCGTGCTGCCACATATAATGATTGGAATTGTACAGTGGTTTTGTTGCACATGCCTGTCACCTCATAAACCAACTAAATGAGCCATATTTTCTGCAATCTTTATCACTTTTCTTCATTAACAATACAAAAAATGCACTCACACAAAACTGTATAGTCAAAATCCACAATTAAAATGGAATGATTACCAATAACAATTTGCTGCCATGATTATTTATTCCGAAAGTCGGGGCTCAAAGAAAATCGAATTTCCCACTGGTAATGTAATGACTTGAGGAAGCAGACAAGGGGTTGGATCCAAGCGCGGTTTATTTGTAAACAATAATCAGGAAAACACAGGAACAAAGGAAGAGACCACGATGGGCAAACTAAACTCAAACACAAAATGAAACACAGGAGCAAAGAAAAGTCCACAATGGGAAAATCAAACTAAAACACGAAATGACACACGGCTGGGAGAACAAACACGAAGGGCAGGTAACAAGGGCTAAGGCACGACAAGAAACCACACACGACATATAACCATACAACGAACGACAAGGCAAAAGGAAAACAACAGGGTTTAAATACACAAAGACACAATAAAGACTAAACGAGACACAGGTGAGAACAATGATGAGTGCTGGCAGAGATGAGTGCTGGGGATAGTGGGAAATGTACTTTTTTACACGGACAGTGAGACTCAGGGCGGACAACAGGGAAAACGTGACATGGAACGGATCGGTGACGGGTGAAACGGAAAACACGGAGCAGACCACACGGAAACATGACATAAACGTGATGGGTGAAACAGAGAACCTAGGGTAGACAACATAGGAACGTGACAGGTAACTATGGCTTTGTGTTGCCTTTCATGTGTGTTTCAGTTCAAAGAAAACATTGCTTGAGCAATGGGGTCATGAAATGCTCTTTGTTTATATAGTTTTATTATCTTTATTAAACTGTTCATCTCAAGCACATCTGTTAACACTCACACCCTGTCTACACTAGACACGAGAGTAGCGTCAAAAGCAATAAAACAAATTATAATCAATGATGCTGTCTACCATGAAAGCGTCTGTTGCGGCGCGTTGTGCTGACAATAAACAGATGTTTGCCCGTACAGCCAACAACACAAATAAACCATTTAGAAAGTTTGTGTCGACGTGCCTGGTGTAGACAGGGTGTCAGCACCATAAACTATCAAACAGTCATGACATATTAAATATTCAGAAATGAAACTGTTTACTCACGGTTTTTGCTATTGCGTCCAAGTATTTGCATCCAACTGCCCCATCCTTCAATAACCGCTCCTTTGCAAAGCTTGAATCGTATTATGACTGGTATGATATGAGACGAACATATAATCCACTCTAAAATATGCTGAAGACACATCCACATCCAGTTTCCAGTAACATTCCATCATATTTTCATACATCTACAACTAAAAATAGCACAGGCAAAAGAACGCAGCTTTGACAGAGAGCTTCTCCTCTTCAGAGTTGTAACTTGACACCGCATCTTTTAAAGGATGCCTGAGATGTGTATCAAGCGGTCAAAAACATCTGTCTGTGCATGTTTAAATAGAAAGACATTTAAATCAGGTGTGACTGAATGAGCACTGTAATCCTTGTAACATCACATGTTCCACGAATTCCAAGCAAGCCATTTTTGCAGCTCGGTTTAAATAAATGCTCTTTTTCTTTGAAGGAGGAAGTTTTCAGTTCTGAAACTTACAGTATGTTTTTATAGTACAACAACCTCTTATAAGTCAAAAGATCAAGGAAAATGTTATTCCTCATGTCATGACCTCTATAAAGTAATTATATTTATCCGTTTTTATGTCACAAACTTTTGAAAGTAACTCTATCGCCCTCTTGAGAACTGGGGTTTGGTCCTGCCACAGAAACGCAAGAATGCACTTTAAGTATGTTCAGCCAGATCATGTGTTGGCAAAGTGCGGCCAAGCGCTTGTGTCTGTGTTTACATACTTGTGTTAAGTATGTTTCTGGCCTACGAATGTGACTTGGTTTGTTTTCCTCTTTTACCATGATGGAAGTGACAGAGAATAGTAGTAGCAACTTTAGCAGTCAAACTGTCAAGGTAATGTCCAGTCTGCATTGTCTAACATACAAGGTCGATCTCCCAAACTTTTGAATACACTTGACTGTCAAACTTCAGTTAGAGTTCCTTTTTAAGAAGGTTCCTCTGAGGTATCAATCTCAAATATTCTTAATCATATGATACTGGAAACCACCTTTGAAGTAGTTTTGTGTCTTAGACCTCACATGTGCAGGAATAAGAATCTGAGATGCGGGACAGATTGTGACCCATTTAATCCCTTCTCAGCTCAGATATTTAAATCTGTTCTCCCTGGCTAGCCTCACTGGAAGAACGTCAAAGTGTATGAATGTGAGTTGGATGGCCACAGTAGAGACACCATTCAGATCTCTCTCTGTACAATTCATGAACATCTGGTCCTGATCCACTGAGGCTCCACCAATCCTATCACAGTTTGTCTTTGCCTTCTCCCAGGCCAACTATTGAAAGCTTTTAAAGTCACTTAACAAGGCATGCTAAACTACTTTTAAAAACAAGTTTTGCATGCGTGTTATTTTTCACTTTAGTTGGATAGGTTTTTAAATCTAAATGTTTGTTTAGAATAGATCACACACAAATGGAAATCAGATCCAGGGTGTTTCTTTTGTGTTTCTCTAAATTTATTTTATTGTTAATCCATCATGAGTGAACACTAATAATTATTATATTCCAATAAGTATTGTATTCCAAATATTCAAATATGTTTTGATGTGCTCGTAATCCATCATAATTACAGTACATTCACATTTTCAGGCGTATATACTGTTGTATTTTGTGATTGTTTTCATTCATCTCACCTATTTACAGCTCTAATGGCCCTGATCTCATTTATATTTATGTATTAATTTAGGCACGTTCTTATTTGCATAAAAATTAGATTTTAATATTGGGATTGATAAATGTGACACTGTGGATTTAAAAACATTTTGGGAAAATATTTGAGGAACACACAATATCTTTTAACATCACAGCTAAGCCTATTACTAGCAATTACACAACATAGAGCTGGCGGTGCATGCATTATTGACAGAACTCCACCGAAATACGGTACTTCCTAATTAAAGGGGATATCTATAGATAGTTTTGTACCATCTCTGACAGATGCTAACTCCAGTCACTCTCTGTTATGTCACAGGGCGTGTGCTGTGTTGCTGGAAAGACTGCCCAGAAAATCAGATAATCAGATTCTCCATTTTCAATAAATATGACAAAGGAAAGCACTTTCTCATGCATATTAAAATGAGCTCTAGATGGTTGGAGCTCAAAAAGGAGAATTCTTTTTTTTTACTGTAGACAGCTCAACATTAAGGTTGGCCCAATGGCCTGGGACCAGTGTGAGATGTTTTCGGCCAGTTCACAGAAATTTTACTTGCCCTAACAGGCTAATATTGTGTGGTCACTATATCTTTCATTTGAAAACAATTTACATTGTATGCCTTAAAGGGATAGTTCACTACTCATTCATCTCATTTACACACCCTCATGCCATCCAAGATGTGTATGACTTTCTTATTTCTGCTGAGCACAAATGAAGATTTTTTTAAAAATATCTCAGCTCCATACAATGCAAGTGAATGGTGACCAGAACTTTGAAGGTCCACAAAGCATATAAAGGCAGCATAAAAATAAACCATATGACTCCAGTGGTTAAATCTATATCATCAGGAGCATGATAATTGTGGGTAAGAAGAAGATCAAAATATATGTCTTTTTTTATTATAAATTCTCCTCCTTGCCCAGTAGGTGGCGATATGCACGAAGAATGTGAATCGTCAAAAACAAAAGAAGAACATGAAAGTGTAAGTTTAATTGTAGATTTATAATAAAAGCTTAAAAAGGCTTAACTGATCTGTTTCTCACCTATCAAATCACTTCTGAAGTTATTGATTTAAACACTGGAGTCATATGGATTACTTTTATGCTGCCTGTATGTGCTTTTTGGAGCTTCAAAAAGTTGGTACCCATTCACTTGAATTGTATGGATCTACAGAGCTGAAGTAGTCTTCTAAAAATCTTCATTTGTGTTCAGCAGAAGCAAGAAAGTAACATCTGGGATGGCATGAAGGTGAGTAAATGATGAGAGAATTCTAATTTTTGGGTGAACTGTCCATATAAACATTTCTGTGACACTTTGAATATTGTTGTTACAAATTCTGCTGATTTAAATATTTCACCAATTGTTCTTCACCAATATTTCGAGTTTTCTAGCTTGCTAACATAGATTTGTAGAGATATTTGTCAAAATTGCGAGAATGACCTATGATAATGGAAGCATCATAATCAGTACTATTTCATTAATATATGTGTCTTTGACTTTGCAGAAGACAAATCAGACAATGGGGAGCTAAATCTGGATGGGATGGATGAAAATTTGATCGAAAAGTTATGACGTCTATTATTAGGATTCTATTTTGCCTTATGTAACACATTACTGTTCTCAAGTAATTAGCTACAAACTGCTGATGAACTTTAGCTGGACATATGAAGTTCAGAAACTACTGATGTCCTCCATCCATGATGATCCTTCATTAGAATACATTCGTTTCAGGAATTAGCACCCCTCAACTTTGAGTTACTTAAGGGTCTGTCTTCTTCTCTGCAGTATATTCTAAATGAGATGGAGGTGGAGGCAAAGTCGGAGCTGTGGATGAAACAGAATGAGGAGTATTTGAGAGAGCAGAAAGGAAAGCGAACAGGAGAAGAGCTTAATGCTTTTATTAAGTAGAGCTCATACACCCGATCTGTGCTGACGTCAGAGGCATGTGGCCCATTGAGGGACTGATTCAATATTGCTCAGCCATAGAGATAAAAATTATTCTGTGAAAGGATTTTGAAATACTCAATTGGCACAGTGAACTACTTCCTGAACCTTAAAGCTTTGGGAGATTATGCTGGATTTTTTAAAATATGCAAATGAAAATAAAAAAATACAAAATACCTGTGATAAAGGAAAGATTCACCTCCTGAAGTCAATATGCTCAATGGTTTAAAAGTTAGTTTTTTCTTACTTCACAGTACTTTTGTGAAGCCATTTTATTCTTTTGTCTGTATTTTTTTATTTTTTTTATTGGGCTTTTTAGAGCTCTATCTAATATTCATTCTTTTAAATGAATATTTTGGGTTCAATACAAGTTAAGCTAAATCATCAGTATTTGTGGTACAATGTTGATAACCATAAAAGTTAATTTTGACTCGTCCCTCCTTTTCTTTAAAAAATAAAGAGCAAAAATCAAGGTTACAAAGAGGCACCTTACAATGAAAGTGAATGGGGCCAAATTTTGAAAGGTTTAAAAGTAGAAATGTAAATCTTATAATTTTATAAAAGCACTTACATTAATTAATCTCTTTAAACTTGTTTATTATTTGTGCTGTAAAGTTGTTTAAATTTAAATTTTTACAGTCATTTTAGGATTTATTGATATTACATCGTCATGGCAACTAAATTGTAAAATTGGCTATAACTTTACACAGAAAAGATTAGTAAGTGATTTTATCACACTAAAATCATGTTAACACACATATTGTTTATGTCTTAAGGCTATACTTTTGAAATGGTGAGCAGCTATTTTAACGATTAAAGATAGTTCACTTCCATTGTAAGTGCCTCACTGTAACCCAGATTATTTTTATTATTATTTAAGAAAAGGAGAGAACATTCTAAATGAAATTTTGTAGTAATCAACATTATGCCACAAATGGTGTTGATTGAGATTAACTAGTATTAGACCTAAATGCTCTGTTTGTTCAAGCGCCTTCATTTGCTCGCTTTTTTTCAGAAAAAGAGGAGAGAATAGCTAAAGAGAAGTAGCAAGGGAGCTATAAGGAGCAGGTGAGCCAGTCTGTGAGTGCGTATAATGTGTGTGTGGGTCTTAGGTATAGTGCTGACCTGGACTTCTCTCCCGTGCCGGGGTCTTAAAACACTCAGCAGCTGCAGGTCCTTGGGGGACTGCATGCTTTCCATTTTATGCCCACTTGCTGCTCTAGTTTCAACCCAGGCTCTCAGCCACCTCTCCTTACCCTGTCTGTTCTGACATCTGCACCATGACTCCCAGTCGGGGTTGGATTAGCTGGTCCTGCTCTGCACCTCTAATTAGATGTCTTTTTTAGAAAGCCACATTTTCTAGAATAGCTAAAGAGAAGGAGCAAGGCAGCTATAAGGATCAGTTGAGCCAGTCTGTGAGTGTGTATGTATAATGTGGGTGTGGTTCTTAGTTATGGTGTGGACCTGGATTCTATACCGAGAATTATCTAAGCACCAATTCTAAGTTCTAACCCAATGAACCCTTATGATGCATTTCTTAAATATGCCTTATTTAGTGGCATAAATTGAAGAAACTATATAAATATATATATATACCACAGTTAGTTCCGATCCTCAAATCTGATTGGACGAGAGACGTTCCATGAGCACTGGTGGTGTGACGCTTCACTGTGTTATTACCTACGGCACTCGGCCTGTGGCCGAATCACAGCAGTACTGATTTAGGGCCATATAGCATGATTGCGAGTGTGATATTGCTTCTATACAACAGTTCAGTGAACAAGTAAATATAAAAAAAAATCAGGAAAAAATGAGTACGGTCATAAAAACACATTTGTGCATTGAACTACATTATTACGCAATGGATCAGAATCTGCCATTGTCGGTTCAAACCAAATGATGCGTCCAAGCCGTCATTAGTAATTAAAAAAATTCACTTCAGAAATGTTATCACAACTTGTGCTATTTCTAACAAGTTATTGGATAAACAAGGATTTGTGTGTGTGTGTGAGTGTGTGTGTGTGTGTGTGTGTGTGTGTGTGAGAGAGAGAGAGAGATGGCGCATGTGTGATCACTTATTGCCACACCCAAGCAGAGATGCTGTCAGCTTTCTGGATATCAGCTTTCTCAGTTGAACAATGGCCGTCCAAGCGGGGGTAATTCTCCCTATTTCGCGGTAGCCAGTACGCAAGAGTCATTCCCTATAGAAACCACAATATCTTCTGCTATTTTAAACAGCACCCATTGTGTGAATAGTCAGTCTGTTGTGTCTCTCAGCTGCGCCGTAATGCTGAAGTTGTTCGTTTAAAGCTGTTTAAAGCTATTTTCTAGATGTAGTTGTGTATTAGTAATACGAGCGATCACGAAGAGCTGTTTTAAAAAATGACTGACGGATTCACTTCAAGTCACCAACTGCTCATATTACACACAAAAGTGATCTTTTGCCACCACCTGCTGGCTAACATATGTAATGTCAAAAAATTACATAAAAAATACATGTAAGAGACACTTTTACAGTAACTCTTAACACATATGCACTACTCTTACACTTTATTTTAGAGCAGCAGGAACACAAGCGGAGTGATACACACACAATGAGGCTGCGTCAGACCATCACTGTCAGAACATCAGTGCTCATGGTACGTCTCTCGTCCAATCAGATTTGAGGAACTGTATGTACGTATGTATATTGTGCAAAAGTCTTTTATATTTCACAAAAACACATAATATATTTCACAAAAACATTTGTCTTAAGATGGTTAAATATATCTTTAGCTGTAGTTTGTCAATAGGAAATATAAATTTTGAACTCCTGAAAATTTATTTTGCAAATAGAATAGAAAAGAAGAACAGGGGGCCCTGCAACAGTTAGCATGGCCCCCACAGAGCCCCCCACTGTATATAAGAGTCAGTCTGAGATTACATATAGAGACAGAAGCAATTGAGACAGCCTAAATAGATAGAAGAACTGTGGCAAATTCTCCAAGAAGCTTGGAACATCCTATCTGCCAACAACCAAGAAAAACTGTGTCCAGGTGTACCTAGGAGAATTGATGCTGATTTGAAGGCAAAGGTGGTCACAACAAATATTGATGTAGCTAATTTTTAGGTTTACTGGATTTGTATGACGTTAATTGATAAATGAAAAATTTTTATGGCATTTGAAGACCTAAAATTTTAGTGCCTAAAAGTTTGCACATTACTGTATATCTGTATATATATATATATATATATATATATATATATATATATATACACATTATTATTTATGTCATAAAACACAAATGACCCTAGGATTCATTTAAAAACAAAAGCAAAAACTAGTCAAACCTTCTGCTCAGTGGTGTTCAATGGAGCTGCTGAGGGGATGACAATAAATTTGGCATCTTTCTCTCACTATAGTTTTGGCATCTTTTTCTCGCTATATAGTTTACTTTTGCGTTCCAAACCTAGAAATGTGAAAAGGGTCCATTTGTCTAATCTTGTGACTTTTGTGCCTCAGCCCAAGAAGCTGTCCAAGAAGCGAGAACCTATCCTGGCCAGCTCTGCAGAAGAGGCTATAGAGAAGATGTTGGAACAGAAAAAGATTTCTAGTAAGATCAACTATGATGTTCTGCGAGACCTCAACAGCAAGGGCAGCAGGATCAACTCTATGCAACAAGCCGAGGAACCACCCACCAACAGCTCCGGATGCAAGAGCTTGACCCGCCGCAAGAAACATCCAAACAAGAGCAAACTTGGTCTGGCTAAACCCGCTGGCCTTATGGGCAAAAGGTGAGAATTTAATGAAGATAATTTGATTATGAACATTTGAATCATTCACACAGTTAGCTTTCTGCTAATTTTCCCATTGAGTTTTTTATTAGAGGTTCAAGCATGAAATGCTGAAACCCTGTTGTTATTGTAGGGTTCCACTTTTATTATTATTTTATGCTAAAAATAGGCCTAAAAATGTTTACTTGGTTGGAAGGCAGTATTATTGATCGCTACTCAGGTGCAATGACTATCTCCCCCAAAATCTTTGCCATATTGGAGTTTGTTTTTGCAAAACAAGCTAGTCCTAGGGCATTCGCTGATCGGAACTAAACCAGTGCAGAAAGATTCTCTGGAGTCCCAATATCAGTAACTTTAGTTTCATCGTCGTAACGGTACTCCAAAACGTATGAAGTGGTTGTGGACACTTTTACATAAATAGTTAAAACTCTTGATTGAAATGAGATATTTTCACAAGACTTGGGACGACTATGTACAGGGTCAATCTGAGGACACATAAAAGAAATTGCAGGCCTCTGCCTCATGGTGGTGCTTTTACATTTTCAAACCTAAAAATAGCTCTAAATAAGTAATGGTTGGTCTGATCAACTTGGAATTTTGCATGCAGTTTCGCATATAAAACATGGTCGCCATTTGCCAATACATTTTAATTAGCTATTAGACAATGTTAACAAAGGCCGATCAAACTAAATGTGGTGGGCCTATTTGTGTCTTGGCCCAAGACTGTCTTATTAACACTGAATATATTTTACATATGTACTTAATGGCCCTTAAACGCTTGAACTCCGTTATTTGCTGCCTGCAGCTATAATTGTTCTTCTGAATATTTCTTCTTTTTATCTTTTTCTTTTTTTTTTGGTCAGTTACTGACACAAACCACCACATCTGTCTTTGTTGTAGCACGGCACCGCTCCAAGGTGTAAAGAGCCTATTTTTTTCCTCAGACAAAGGACATGATCAAAAAGGCTGTTCCCTTGCCCTTGAGGGTTAGATTTTTCTTGTCTGCCTCCAACATTTTGTCTTTCCTTTGCTCCTTTGGCTGACCTTCACAGTCATTTCCACCAGGAGAAGACTTGTCATCAATTTAGTGCCAAGACTGTCTGTCTGCCATTACCTGGCACCCTACAGTGCATGCTGGGAGCCTGCCCCTTCTTCAATTAATAGTCCTCTATGGCTCCAAATGTCCCTGTGAGAGACGTAATGAATATAAGATAGACAGAGCACAAGATCATGACTTCTACACTTTGGCATTGAAAGATAATTTCTCTTTGTGTGATGTCTTTCCTCCAGTCCATTTGGTTAATGATAATTACTAATTTCATACTGAATGGTGAGATGATAATGAATCAGAAATATGAACGCTGTCATAGACCTCATACCCTGAAGCTTCGAAAAAGCAATTTACTGACCTCTTTCTTTTCAATCTTATACTTATGAATGCGTTTGAAACAATCTACACAATGTTAGCGTATATTAGTTTTACATTTGGGGGTTTTGAAATATAAATATAATCTTTAAGATATACTTAGATTTTTCTGTTAGAAATGTTATTTACCTTTAAAAGGATAGTTATAAAAAATAAAAACACATTTTACTTAACTCTCTTGTTGTTCCAAACCCGAATTACTTTATTCCATGGAACACAAAAGGAGATGGCAGGCAGAATGTTATCTTCAGTCACTTTTATTGTACAGAAAAGGATGCAAAGTGAATGGTGAGTGAGGTTAACTTTCTTTCTAACATCAACCTTTGTGTTCCAAGGAAGAAAAAAAAATCTTAGTTTACAGTTTACTAATGTCATTATTTATCAAAAGTATGCGATTCTGGAGAGCGTTTTCGAAATTCTGATTTCGGTGGAGGAAAACGTAGCTACAGTGTGGATAAGAGGTGTAAACATTGCAAACTGAATGCTGCTTTCAAACGAAAATGGATTAGTGTGGACGTGGCCTAAGCCAAATATGACAGAATTTTAATTTGTGAGTGAACTACCCTTTATTATTATTGTTATCTCTAATTTTATCACTACTACTTTTTATTGAGTTTCATTTGAGTTCCCTATTTTATGTCGGTAGTCGGAAAGTGGCGTATACTTTATTTCGAAATAATCTCCTCAAAACTTTTTCTTTCTTGATTTACATTATTTGTTAATTTATCACCAACATTTATTCATGAAAATTCTCATTAATAATCGCAATGGATGATGTAAATTACAGAATATTTTGCTTTAACTGGTGTTCAGCCCTTCAGCTGGCAGACTGGCAAAGGCCAGTGTACAAATATTAAATCATCAAAGGCCAATGACACTGTGGAACAAATTGGACAATCCTCTTGAATATAGCTCCAGCTGCAGTTGAGAGAGGTTGTTCCTTTTACTCATGCTGATTCATGGGAAAAGTTGTAATGAGCTGTGATGGGAGGTTTTTAGTTTTGTTGCCTGATCAGAATTTGCCAGGACTTGCAAGTAGCATCTGTATGAGATATTTCACGCATTACTTTTAGAGATAAATGGTTACAAAGAGCCAGCAGCAATTTTCTGTTCTGGATTGATTAAGTGCACTGAACTAAATGTATTCTAATGTTCAATTTCTCAGAATTCAAAGTCTTGGAGTGCTCTCTGTCACTGAAGTCACACTTTCTGGCTGATCAAAGCATACATCTTCAAAGATATTTTGATATATAAGCTCAGTGCTGTTGTTTTTGACAAATACTGTTATTATTGGGCTTGAATAGGCTAACATAGATATATTTGTATTTGTCTGTTGTTCCTTTTCATTTCCACTCCACAGTGCCTTTGTTAGCTCCAAGACCCCTTTCAGCCTCTCTGGTGTACCCAGGTAGAATCACTGAATTCCCTCCCCCTTTACCAGCCGCACACACCAGCTGCCAGATTGAACCTCTGCACGACCTCCAAACTAACAGCAATGGAAAAGCACTCTACCTAAAAGAGAAGATGATAATTGCCATGCAGTTACTTTCTTTCATTTTTGTCTTTCTTCCTCCTTCAACCCCCTTCTTTTTTCTACACATGTCTTTTTGTTAAGGCTTACAGTTCTTAAAAAACTGCCTGGATTTGCTTTTTGAAATTTAAATCTGATCTCAGTGCGTGAGGATGACCTGTCTATGGATCTTTTCCCCGCGTACCTCAGAGAAAGTGACAGCCCGACAGAATGCTTCACCTCCCAGCTCCAGCGTACTGCCAGATCCTGTTTCAGTACAGCTACCGCTTTGAAATCAGAATCACGATATGCAACATTAACCCTGGGGACATGGGAGGCAGAAGTATACAGTACATATTTCTACTCTCCTCATCTTCAGTCAGGTTTTCTAGTTCCACAACCACACACGTGGAGACTGATTTCTAAATGTTAGCTTAAGGTCAGTGGGTATGAGTTAGAGTTCTTCCTGATTTGCTCCTACACTGAGTAAAGTTCATAGCACCTCTCATTTATTTTGCAAGATGCAGACAGAAATAGCCAATGAGCCGGGTGCCCTGATGTGTTTCACAGGCCCCCGACGCGGCCTCCCTCCCTGTTTGACCCTGCCCAGTTTCCCACTCTGTATGTCATTGTTTCCACCCTTTTTGCTCATTATTACAGTAGGCTCTCAATGTCCATACAGTTAGAACCTGGTGGCTTGCGTTCTGGAGGACAGGAAACCAAGGCAACCAACCGTGGAGTGTGTTACTGGGGTTCATCTCAATAGAGCTCCTTGTTGCCAAAAACCCTTCACTGCCTCCTAGCAACAAGAGCAGCAGTATGAGTAATTTGGCTTGATTCTAGCTTGGGCACACTGACCCAGGACCAGAATGGTCACATGAACATAGGAGGGTCTCTAAAGTCTTTCGTCACAGAAAATCTCTTGTGGTCGTTCTCGCAGGGTCAGTTCAGATAACACTCGTGGAAGGACATCTTAGGACTCAATGTCAGAAATCCATCTCAGTTCATTTTGTGTTTGGGTCCCGATCTCTAGGTTCAGTGAAAAGGTTTTTAGGTCAGGTCTCTCAGCATGTCAGGCTCTATTGTTTGAGGATGCCATTTATCAGTGGGTTGAGATCTGTTTGTCCAGAGGATGTCTGGTGGTGGGAGTAAGGGAGCCACATCCTGCTGATGGGAATCGTGTTCTGTGGAGATAAGGCAGTTGGATTGTTTTATTTACCATGTTAGGCCAGTAGAAATATAATTGTGGATTTCAGAGTATCTATACTGAAGACACAACAATAAGATTAGTTCATTAATAGTTGAATGTAGACCTTCTTGACACCCCAAATGCTACAGTTCAAAACAGCTTGTAATGGCCATGGCTGATATTTCTGAGAGGGTGGAGTGCATGCTGGCTATTAAAGAATGCTGGCTTTTGAACTGAGACATGTTGTACAATTCTAAACAAACATTATCACCTCTACAGTGTGTAATTAAATATAAGCTACCTTTAGTGATAAGCTGTTACTTGGGTACATGTCATTTAGTAGGGGAGACCAGGGCTTGTTTTCAAACAAAATAGTTGACCCAAAGAATATACACTCACTGAGCACTTTATAAGTGAATTATACTTTCAAAGCTGTGCACATACAACTGTGCACAAGACGGAATGGAATGGAAAGTGAAGTATACCTGGGCCTTTACAGTACCTTAATTTCAAGAACAGTCCCCTTGGTGTGACCTAGGGTTAATTGCCTTGCTCAAGGGCACAATGATAAATGGTTCTCTCAGGAAACCCAAGTTGACAGGTCTCCCCCTACATGGGACTGAACTTGCTATGTATGTGTAAATTACCAACCCAGAGACCTAACCAATAGAAACCCCACCACCCCACCAACCCACCTCCACTTCACCATCTCAAATCAGCAGATGTTACAAGGCCAAAGTACTGCAGGTGAAACTGAAAGGCCATCTTGAAAGCCTTGCAAATTCTCCTGCCTTCCTTTTCCATCTGCTCCAGAGTCATAGAGAGAGTTTGGCTGACTTAGTGCTGTTAATGGAAACGTATTTCTCCCAGTGGCATGGAGCACATATGCATGTACAGATGTTATCGTGATTGCAGGTGAGAACCTCCTGTGCACAGTCCTCAGCACTGTGAGATTTTAAATTCTTTGTCGTGCACAAAGCGCCAGTGTTTTGGTGAAAGCTGTTACTAAGCAGCAGTCCCTTTGATGAGAAGAAAATTGCTACTTGCTCCATGGAGGCTCAGCAGCAGGACAAAGTCTTAGTGTGTGATCAGTTCAGGGCGTTCTTACTCCCACACAATGTTTTGTTTGGTGTATGGCAATGATCAAGAAATGCTTTCAACAGCACCAATGTTGATAACTGTGGATGATGTGAGTGTTTGAGAGTTCTGTTGAGTTTAGGACATAGTTTTTGTGTATTGCGCATTTGTGTGTGCATGTGCAGCATAGTATATTTTTAATTCAGTGTTGAGAGGTAACTAAAAGTAGCAACGCTACTAACTAGTTTTTTTTCAGTAGAGTAAAAGTAGCTCAGATACTTTTCAGTAACTAGCTACAAAAGAGTTTATGTAAATAAGCCAGTTAAACTAACAATTCTCAGATTCACTTTTATAAAGAGTTGGGGAATCCAGTTTATTTAAGTGAATCATCTGTTCATTTGGACATTTCATGTAAGTGAACTAGTTCAAATAAATTATTGACTTGATCACCAGTTCGCACCTGCACGTAAGTCACTGTATTTTTTTTAAACAAGTTATAATGTTGTGAAGGGGAGGGGGGCGGGGCTGGGTCGGAATATCGTGCGCCCGGTCCCCAATCGGCCTGATGAGGCACGCGAGGGATAAAGACAGCCGGTGACGATGGTTCGAGAGAGAGAGAATTACGGGCATGTCCGTCGTGTGTTTGTTTAATTTTTGTGTATTTTGAGTTTAGTTTTCATTTAACGATTATTTATGTTGACAAGCCGGTACTCGCCTCCTCCTTGCCCATCATTAACTGTGTTACATTGGTGCCGAAATCCCGGGAAGGAGGAGGGATGCCCGTTGCAGAGTCCTCGACACTGCTGTCCACCCAGGGGAGCGCCGCTGCCAACTGTCGGGTGACGGAGTCGCCCAACCGGCCGGATGCGGGGAACGGCCGCCGTCCGCAGGGCAAGTGGGGACTGGATACCCTGACCGCCTGGAGTGAGGGAGCCGCTGCCGGGGGCGGAGGAGTGCCCTGCCGTGCCCAGAGACACGGAGGGGTCGAGGGAGACCGCCGTCCGCGAGGGCAGGAGGGAAGAAACTCCCCGACCGCCCGGAGCGGTAGGGCCGCTGCCAGGGGTGGAGGAGTGTCCCCATTTGCTGCCAGAAAAGCGGAGGGGCGTTCTGCCCACTGGGGGTCGGAGGTTTGACTCCGGTTCACCCGGGGTTAGAGCGGCTGTCATGGAGGAGTGTTCGAGGACCACACGACGGTACATCAGAGAAGCGGTGAGTGAGCTTTTTCTCTCTCTCCTCTCTCTCTCTCTTTCGCACTGTGTTGACCTTTTCCCTCGCCTATTTTGTTTTCTTTGTTGTTGTTGTTGTCTTCCCCTTCTGTCTCCTCCCAGGGCGAGGAAGGCGGGGATGACCACACGGGACGCAAGATACACCCCGCCCCAGGGATGGGGAGGGGGGGGTGTACGTCATTCCGGTGGCACCCCAGCCTGAGATAACGCCGGGAGGATTGTGGAGCGGAGGAGGGCGGGGCCGGGTCGGAATATTGCGCGCTCAGTCCCCAATCGGCCTGATGAGGCCCACGAGGGATAAAGGCGGCCGTTGACGATGAGTCGAGAGAGAGAGAATTACGGGCATGTCCGTCGTGTGTGTGTTTGTTTAATATTTGTGTATTTTGAGTTCAGTTTGCATTAAATTATGATTTATGTTGACAAGCCGGTTCTCGCCTCCTCCTTGCCCATCCTTAACAGTGTTACAAATGTATATGTCAGTTCATACATATTATAACTGTGATGAATAACTATTTATATAACTATAGTATATATATATATATATATATATATATATATATATATATATATATATATATATATATATATAAACATAGCACTGTATTAGGAACACTATGGTCCTAATAAAGTTCTAGACGTGGTCTTCTGCTGTTGCAGACCATTTTCCTCAAAGTTCGACATGTTGTGCATTCTTAGATGCAATTCTGCTCACTACAATTTTACAGAGGGGCTACCTGAGTAACTGTAGCCTTTCTGTCAGCTTGAAACAGTCTGGCCATTCTCTGTTGACCTCTCTCATCAAGGTGTTTCCATTTGCAGAACTGCCGCTCATGAATGTTTTTTGTTTTTGGCACCATTTTTGTGTGAAAATCCCAGGAGATAAGATGTTACAGAAATACTCAAACCAGCCCGTCTGGCACATCATCATGATCATGCCATGGTTGAAATCACTGAGATCACATTTTTCCCCATTCTGATGGTTGATGTGAATATTATCTGAAGCTCCTGACCCGTATATGAATGATTTTATGCATTGCACTGTCACACGATTGGCTGAATAGATGATTGTATGAATACATAGGTGTACAGATGTTCCTAATAAAGGAACAAGAAATTGACGTGTTCCATATTATCACCCTAATTCTGCAGATGTAACCCTAATTGAGATCTCCATTTTTTCCCAACACTGATTTGGGTTGAAATATATTTATGGTGTGTGATCATTTACAAAGCTGGACCTTAAGTGTAATGGAAGTGGTTGTGTATCTTTGTGGATAGCACACTTGCCTCACAGGCTGCTGTATATTCATCTGAAGTTGGGGTGAAACTGAGTGTGTAGAGCAAGGGACCCAGAACAGTCACAATAGTAAAATCAGAGACAAATCCCCCTCCCCTCTGATATAATGGACTGCTGGAGGGAGAGATAGAATGAGGATAATCACGTCATTCTTCTCCTCCGTGGATCTCTCTAAGTCTTGTCCCCAGTGAGGCCCCTGGGGGCCTTTTTCAGTGGCCTGCAGGAAGTCTGATAAGATGCTTTGTCGCCAGGAGGTGTGGAAACCACTGGGCCCTTAATGGTTGCCTCCTCTGGGTCAGATCGCATGCCTTCTCTCCATATCTCCTCCATCATGCTAGATCTGAGAAGAAACTGCTTGCGTAATGGCTTTGTCCTTCAGGAAAAGGATGCTCTGTAAGAGAGCTTCCAGTGGTACTTGTTAGGGAAGCTTTTTTTTGGTATTTTGTGCTGCTGCTTTAACCCCCTTTCTCAGTTTGGAGAGACTGTGCGCCATCAGTGTTAGGTTCACCACTGTTTTATATGAGTTGAATGATATCGGATGGTTATTATGGATATTTTTCCAGCTGTGCAACCACTTTTGAGGAGGAATGGGACTCAGTCCTAAAGGAGTAATAATTGGGTTCAGCTGGTGTAGGTTATTGGAGACTAGCTACATGGTAGCTTAGATCAGCACTGGTTTGAATTCGGTAACAATTTACTGTTGTTTTGTTTTGTTCACCTCCCTTCTATATGACTGCCTGCAGTACAAGAATGACATTTACACCGCATTCTATTGTTGTGATTTTGATCACAGTTTTATGCACTAAAGTACAAAATTGAACAATTGAAAATTATTACATCAGCCAACATTTAAAGGACAAACATAGCTATTATACCATTAGTGGATAAAGCTAAAAATGTGTTTTGTTGTCAAAGTGACTCAAAATGATGGAGCAAATCACATATATTTTTGATAATCAATTCTGACTATTTGTGATCTAATCTATGATAAAACATTTTATGAAAGCATGTTACATGTGGACCTGCCCCTCAATCTGGTTCACAAACAACCCCTACAACTTAAATGCTGATACCCCAGCTGGAGAGCGGGGATTACAGCTGCAGAGTGGCACCCAAAACTGGTGGAGAGCCTCCATCCATTACACCCCTCTCCCCTCTCACATTTATTTACACAAAGCCAGCTGCTATGTGATATTGGTTCAACAGAAATATTACCACCACCCCCTCCGCCCCCGCCTGATTTCATCGACATTCATTATTGACAGACTGGCATATGGGCCCGGTGGAGCAAGAGTGCTCCCACTGAAATGGTTAAGCCTGGGAATTTTTTTTTTCTTTATTAAAGGAGATCACACTGAGAGCTGTTTAAATGTGTTGCCTAGCTACAAAGCTGATAAAAACACATCAGTAACATTAATAGTGGAAGTGTTTGATTTCCATCCTACAGCATTCAACGTGTTATATATATATCCCATATGTGAATAGATTGTTTGCTTTAGTACTCAAATATTTATGCATACTTGGTGGCTAGAATTGCACACATGTTAAATGCACAGTTGGAAGGTAAGGAAACAACTGTGTAAATTGAGACAAAATGTTCCAAAGCAAATTCTGAGTTCTAGAATAAAGCAATAAGCCACAAGAGTCATTTTATAGTGATTTTACAACACAAGTAAATAGAGTTTTTTGGCATTATGTGAAGCAGAGAATTGTTACTTTTAAATTAAGGTGGCAAATAAATGTTAAATAAATAAAATACAAAATTATCAGTATATATTAATATTATGTGTGTAATATTAAATGTAATAAATATATAATATTAAAAATATTATTATTATTTTAATATATTTCTAAATATTTTCATATGTATTTTTTTATTATTTAAATATTAGAAATTATTAATAGTTTTCTATTAATGAATAAAAGTTATATTGTTATTTAGGTCACTTTGGATAAATATATCTGCTAAATGACTGAATGTAAATGTAAATTAAATTATATTAATATTCTTTATAAAAATGTGCCTAAGTTTAGGCTGTTTATGGTTTTCAATTAACATAGCAACTTAATTTTTTTGATATGTTAATATAGAAAGTGAAATTGAAAAATAGCAAATCTAATCATAATTCAGAGTCAAAACTGTCCGTTTTAATGAAGATTATGGTAACACTTTACAATAAGGTTCCATTTGTTAATATTGGCTAACAACATAATCAGAATCAGAATTTTTTGTGTCTTTTGTTTAAGTTTTTCATTAAAATATTATTTATATTGTCAAGCTTTATTGCCAAGCATGCTTACACATACAAGGCATTTGTCTTGGTGACAGAAGCTTCCAGTGCACAACAATACAAAAACAGCAACAAGACATAGATAATAATACATACATACATATATACATATATATATATATATAATGGACTAATAACAAACAATACCTTTACAGCATTTATATCTACAGTACCCAAATCTTGGTTCATTTTAATTTCAACACATAGTAATATATATCAAATATAAAATCAAAAGTTGTAAATGTTAACATTAGTTTTGTTTAGTTGCCAGTTTATTTAAAGTGATAGTTCACCCAAAAATAACAATTCTATCCTCATTTACTCACCATCATATTGTTCCAAACCTGTATGATGTCCTGTCTTTTCTGGAACAAAAAAGATGTAAGTCTCAGTCTCATTTACTTTCAGGGCTTCTTTTTCCTATACAGTGAAAGTGAATGGTGACTGAGGCTGTCATTCTGCTTTTCTCATCTCCTTTTGTGTTCCACGGAAGAAAGAAAGTCATAAAGGATTGGAACAACATGAGGATGAGTATATGGTGACTGAATTTTCACATTTGGGTGAACAATTTTCTTTAAAGCTTCAACCTTTTATATCTGTCATAGTCATGTAAGATTTGTTTGCATCAGTAAATCAGTCTGCGTTTGAAAGAGTCCTGGGAGATCCTAGGAAATTATTGATGACAGAGGAGCGTTGGGATTGATCGTTAAGTGGGCGAATTTGTCTGGCATGAATTCGCTCCATTAGCCAGCTCATTCACCATCTGGCCCCTGGGCGGGCGCAGGCAGCCGCGGAGTGTGGAGCCTGGCATTTGGGCTAGGCATCCTCACCAGCTTTACCCATTCAGCCTTGAGGGCACACCATCTGACCTGTGGATCGCCCCATTTTTACCTTCTTCTGAGAGGTCACAAGAGGGACACGCTAAGTGTAAGATGTCTCTATTCAACAATGCATGTCATCCATCTGGTTATGGTAATTTATTATCTGTAAAGATGACACAGTTCTGTGTTGCAGAGGCACTGATTTTGCTTCACACTTTCACCTAGCACCAGGCACTTGTGAAAATCCTGTGTGGGGGGAAGCAATACACAGATGCTACCTGGTGTTTTAAGCGTGTGACTATGGTTCAGACCCTCTGCTTATATACACTCAGCCACAACATTAAAACCATCAGCCTATATTGTGTAGGTACCTCTCATGCTGCCAAAACAGCGCCCACCGCATCTCAGAATTGCATTCAGAGATACTATTCTCCTCACCACAATGGTACAGAGCGGTTATCTGAGTTACCATAGAGTGTAACTCAGATAATGGAGTGAATTCGTCTGGTTTGAGTATTTCTGTAGCTGCTGATCTCCTGCGATTTTCACACACAACAGTCTCTAGATTTGACTCCGAATGGCTCCAGAAACAAAAACCATCTAATGAGGGGCAGTGGTGTGTACTGAAATGCCTTGTTGATGAGAGAGGTCAACAGAGAATGGCCAGACTGATTAGAACTGAAAAAGTCTACAGTAACTCATATAACCGCTCGGTACAATTGTGGTGAGAAGAATAGCATCTCAGAATGTTGATTGGCGATGTTTTGCAGGCATGAGGGAGACCTACACAATATTAGGGAGGTGGTTTTAATGTTGTGGCTGATCGGTGTTTTGCTACTTGTACTATCTTCTCGGTAATACTTTACAACAAGGTTGTATAAATTTACATTCAATAACTACATTATTGAACATTAACTAACAATGAACAATATTTTTACAACACTTCTTAATCTTAGTTATTGTTAATTTCAACAAATACTTATAAATTTTTAAAAATGAAAAGTTATTTGTTAACATTAGTTAATGCATTCCAAACTAACATGAATAACTCTCATAAGTTAACATTAACCAAGTATATTAAAAGCTGTTAAAAATATTGTTCATTGGTAGTACATGATACCTAATGCTTTAACTATGTTAACAAATGGAATTGTATTGTAATGAGTTACCGACTTCTCATTACTGAATTATTCATATTGTAAAATTATTTAAACTCAAATCAGTATTTCATGTCCATTTATTTACTTGATAAGTAACCACTCAATAAGGAAGATAATGTATGGTTAGGGAAGATTTGTGATAATGACTGACTGTACTTTATCCCTTACATATTAAACACTGATTTAGGTTTCATTAAGAAGTTGTTGTCCCAGTTAGATTAAAGTTGGTTTAATTTAGCAAAGAACAGTGATTTAATGTAAACGAAACTCAGGGATTTAAAGGGAAAGTTCACACAAAAATGAAAATTGTCTCATCATTTACCCACCCTCATTCCATCCCAGATGTGTATGACTTTCTTCCTTCTGCTGAACACAAACAAAGATTTTTAGAAGAATATCTCAGCACTGTTTGTCCTTTCAATGCAAGTGAATGGTGGCCAGAACTTTGAAAGTCAAATAAGCACATAAAGGCAGCATAAAAGTATCCATATGACTCCAGAGGTTAAATTCGTGTCTTCTGAAGTGATATGATAAGTGTGGGTGAGAAACAGATCAATATTTAAGTCCTTTTTTTACTACAAATCTTTCACTTTCACATTGTTCTTCTTTTGTTTTTGGCAATTCACATTCTTTGTGCATATCGCCACCTACTGGGCAGGGAGGAGAATGTATACTAAAAAGGTATACTTTGACAAAACAGTTCCCCTTAATACTTACTGTCAGCAAGATTCATCAGTTAACGCCAAAGCATCACACTTGACTGCATTTCACACTTAACTCATAAACTATTAGCAGCAGTACCCAAACACTGTCATATTTCACATCTACACAAACTTTCACCTAACGACTTCATACTGGCCCTTTACTTTCACTTTTGGAGATTTCAGACACACCCACACACATGTTCACACACACACACAAAACTGAAGCTATGTTTATACAGGACCCATCTTGATATTTCACCTTAACCTCCAAACACAAATCAGGCCCTCACTGCCCTTAGTTGGCCAGGTCACATTCCAAAGGCCGTTTAGCTCAGTGTCACTCTCGGTCATGTGTATAATATGCGAGTGTGTAGCCCAGGGGGGTAATGGGTGATAGTTAATGGGTGTTGTATTGTGGTCAATCCCTACCAGGAATGAAGGTCAGTGAAGCAGAGATGGGGAAGACCAGAGTTCAACATCACATTTATAGCTTGTCCCGGAGATATACTTATCTAAACTGGTTCTTTCTCTGTATCTCTAAATTTTACTCACTCGCATTCTTTCTCTAAGCATCCTACAGCTCTCTGATGCTCACAGATCAGACATCTTAAGACCACAGATGCCGGCTATTAAACACACGAAAAAACTCTTGAAGAATAATTGGATTTGTTTACAGTAGTTTGCTCATCTGACACTGGAGACTTTGCTGATAATTCTTCCCAGTTAAAGGGCCTCTGTGCTGCCGCCTGTGTGCTCAGCCAGCTGATTGTAATCTGTTAAGAGAAAAGCAGAAGCTCTGTCATAAATTGCATCAGTTATTTATAGAGATAGAGAGCCCGTAGGAGGGTCAGTGTGTTCAGGAGCCAGTGTAAAAAGCAAGAATGTCTGACCATTTGCATCAGATTGTGAGATAATGTCTCTGGTCTGAGCTGCCTCACTGTCTAGTGTCTGCATAGGCAGCTACTTTCTAAGGCAGCATCCTCATGACCAAAATTAAACCTCACTGATTAGACACGTTCTATATGGGCAGCAACTTACAGAGGTTTGACTAAGAAGAGAGACTTGATTAATGGTCACAGATGATTTCAGAGGATGATTCCACATTTTGCTAAACTAGTAATGATGAAATACTCGAACAAGCGCAGAAAATACATAGTACACAAATATAAGGGGGTATAATTTTACATTTTTAATTATTTTTTAAAATGTTTAGAATTTATACGTTTCAGTACATAATAACATTTGTATTGATTCAACATTCAACTTTGCCACACTTAAGTTATATTGTGCAGTTATATGCCCCATACAGTAAAATTATGGTAACACTTTACAAAAAGGTCCCATTTGTTTAATAACATTACTGTAGTTAACATGAACTAATGAACTACATATAGAACATATACTATTACATTTTTAAAATCAAAAGGGTATTAGTTAACATTAGTTAATGCACTATATGAACTAACAATGAACAATTGTAATTGTATTAACTAACATTACAATTAATAAAGGCTGACAAAATATATTATTAATTGTTTGTTCATGATGCCTAAAGCATTAACTAATGCTAACAAATTGAATATTTTTATGGACTTACCAAAATTACATTAATTGTAAATTGCAAACATTTATTTGATTTGAAACAGTTATGTATAGTTCTGTTGTCAATATCAAAAGGTCATTGTGACATACAGGTAAGCAGTAAAAACCATGAGAGCATCATACACAGCAGAGATATGTTCAAAAATAAGAAAGATATATCCATTACAAGCTCTTAAACTGCTCAAGTGAGAAATCATTAATATCTATGATTTGTTTACTGTCTTTGGCATTTTGCTGTAACACAAATCACTAATTATTAAGAAATTGCGTGAAGACGCGGTGTCGTAATGGTTAAAAAGTAATTGCTACGATTAGTGGTATTGTGACCGACATTAATCTGATTTCAATTGGGATCCTCATAGAATAGCACTGAGATGAGAGCTTGATGAGATATTGAGAGCACCTGGAGAGTGCGCGTGTTTGATTGACACTGCGAGTGAGCATATTGAAGGGAGTGAAGTTGAAAGTGCATGTTTATTTGTTGTTTAATTCGTTTTTATATCCATTTGCAGACCTTTTATCCTCTTCCTGCTCACAGAGCAGCAAGTCATAATTACTACCGTAATGACTCTAGAAAATGGACAACTTAATATTCATACACATGTAATTCATGCACATTAAATATTCAGACACATCTTTGAAAACAAACCTGCGTATTCATCTGAATAACAGCATGTCTGAAAGTTTACATTTGTGAATACTTAGAATTGCCAACAATTCACCCTCCAGAGGCCACACTGTCACAGACGAAGATCAGCCGATTTAGATCGATTGGTGCACCCCTATTATATACATTTTATTTGTTCAGGTTTTAAAAAAGACTTGAAGTTGGACTTCCAATTTTGAAACATTTCAGGAGATTTAAACAGTTAATGTTAAAAAAAAAAAAATGTATTCAAATAAAGTGTCTATATTACATAATAACAAAACTTTAGCCAACGTTTGCAGAGAACGGTGTGTAAAATATGTTACATTATTCTCTCTTTTGATAACCGTACACCTGTAAAATGCTAACTTTGCAGAGAATTGTTTACTCTCCTCATTTTGGTTGATAGAAGACAGTCGAGCACCTGCCAAGCTAACGTTAGCATTGCATTATTTCGTTTAGCATCTGAAAATGGAATGCTTAAATGGCGGAGATTGGAGTTAGGTAGGAATATAGGTAGAAGTAGGAATATCCTAGATACGACTTTGAATGGAACACAGCATATCTGGCGAAACTGAGTGAAATGGCTAAAAACAAGTTAAATAACAGTAATATCTGTTTTGACCTTATTGCAGATGATCTTACTATACTGTATGCTATGGCGTTGGGGTCCCTTTTACAACCCTTGTTTCTTCTTGACTGCCCTTGAAGAATTTCAACAATCACTTGAACGTTCTGCTCAAGTTTTCTGCCTCGCAATTTTTTGCAGCAACCCCTCTCATTTCAGCTCATACTGAGCTATCTTATTGTAAGATTATCTAAATTTCTAAATCCCCACAAGCAGAGGCATCCAATACATAGTTTTTGCTCTAGATTCAGCTTGAGACCATTTCACTTCCATGGCTAAATATTTGTAAGTGTATTAGTCACACTTGGGTGGAAGATCTGTGCCTCTTCCCAAGACTATTCTCTCTGCGAGGCCACTCACGGGTGATTGTGTTTTCCAGTAATGTGTTGGTAAATCCTAACACGAGTATTATGTTGAGGGTGTGTGCCAGAGCCAGGACACTGGTTCATAGAGCAGAACTAGCCAGAACAGACTCCGTTCAGTTCAGCTTAATGCAGATGGCTTATGTGGGCCACCACTCCTAATCAGTTACGACAAAGGCAGCCCCACTCTCAGCATCTCTCTCTCTCTCTCTCTCTCACACACACACTCCTCTTCCTCCTCCTCCTCTCTTCCTTAAGCAGATTAATTAGCAGCACTTTCCCTTATCTGCCAAGAAAGAGCTCTCTCTGATTTCGGGGGAGATCTCACCAGGGAGGCATTGTCCCTGCCCAGCTTTCCTGCACTTTAGTTTGTGTTTTTATGAATGTATTTGTATTTGTGTGCTACTGCCTGTGGGTTAGTGTGTATATTTACACCGTATTGCAGCTAAATATAAGGTTGCATTTGCATATGCAGTTTTCAACTATACATTTGCAAGTATACCATAAATTAAAGGGATAATACACCCTTGTCATAATTTTCTTGTGCTTATGCTGTGTCCAAACCCATACAACTTTCTTTTTTTTTCTGTGGAACACAAAAAGGAGATGTTAGGCAGTGTGTATGTCTCAGCCACCATTCACTTTCCATTGCATTTTTTTTTCCAGACAAAAAGGGGTTTCAGACAGAAATTGAACGGTGACTGAGGTGTTCCATGCAAACCAGAAGAAAAAAGGTTGAGTAATTGATGAAAGTATTTCCTAAGAATTAACATGTGGCATAACAGAATGAATATTTTACGATATTCACTGTAAGGTCACCACAAGTCTTTTGGGAGGCAGCTCTAAACATCCAGGCCAACTGTGACATAAATAGCAGTCTGTCTTCACGGTACACACTGTACTAACATGGAGGCAGATCAAGGTCATATTTCAGAATTTTCCCTATAGTTCCTCTCTCTCCTTCCCCCGTACAACTAATTAATAAATTATACTAGTCTCTTTAATATTATCCTTAAATAGTGCTGGTGTTTGATGTTTAAATCCAGTCACCAGGAAATGTAAGCTAAGCACTTCATCAACGCCACAGGTCTTATTTAGCCCTAGTACTGCAGGTCTCAGTCTGAATCAAGTGCTTTAGATATGCCACAGTAATCTGTAGTGAAGGAATGTATGCAGGAAGTATGCTTCATATTTTCATATTTTTAGAAGGAATATTAGACTGGTTATGAGCTCTTGAAAGCTTCCCAGCTTCTATCAGCGTACGAGTTGGTGTGAAGAAGGATCAGATTTGAAAATAATTTTTTCTGTATTATTTGTGTGGGACTTTTGTAGTGGTAATGAAACACTTTTATGAGGCTTTTTGAACTTCAGCTTGCTGTTGCACACTTTTTTTTCTAAATCACTTTGTTTGGGAAAATATTTCTGCAGCTCATTTATAACTGTGATTGAAGAAAATACTGCAATTGACAAAGTCTTTTTAATCACAGATTATTGATTTACCTTTACCTATATCTCTTTTTTAGGCTCCGTCACTTAATATCATATGCACCAAATAAGAATAGAACACCAGCCTCACTGGTGGGTTAAACTAGGGCCCTGCAGTATTACTGTTAATATATATAATATTATGTTTATTTTCTGTTTAAAGGTGAAATGTGATTTCTGCATCACTAGTGTCACCAAAAGGAATTACAAAAATGTCATAGTTACTGTTGTAACCGAACGAGACGTTGTGTCGAATTAAGTGACACAAGGGGGCCTTCCTGGGATGCCAAACCTACCTCTGAACCTGAGAAAAGGCCAATGTCAAGTTGGCAGACAGAATTTGCATGCCCTGCCCCGGACATACGGGTATAAAGGGAAGCGGGGCAGTGAGTGCCAGTCAGGATTTTGCACTGAGGAGCCGAAAATAAGGTACGGCCGTTTACAGTGGTAGGTCTAGTTCTGTGGAAGGAGGGACGCAACGTCTCCTTCCTTCCCTCGGGGAACGTGGGTTACAACAGTAACCATGACGTTCCTCTTCTGTCACTCACTCGACTTTGTGTCGAATGAAGTGACAAAAGGGGTCCCATATAAAAACGCCACACACTGACCATGTTACGTGAACTGTCGAGACAGGTGCAAGCAGGCTACTGTGTCGGCTGCATGTAGCCCTCCCCAACACCCCCAAAGAGATGTCACATACAGACCTTAGGTTCCCCGCACCCCTGAGGGGGGAACAGGAGCTACATGACTAGCATGGGAGCAAGCCCAGCAGCCGCGGCCTTCTCTCTCACTATGTCTCTCAAATAGGACGTGAAACGGCTGGGGCTATCTTAACGCTATGAAAAGCGTCGGGGAAGGCGGTCTTTCTCGGTCCTATTCTTTCAGGGGGAAAAGACCCTGCATAGGCCACATCCTGCCCAGTCTAGGGGGAGATTACATGTGGCAAATACACCACAAGGGTTGTGAAGCCGTACGTGGGAAATGGCACAGTGGTAGTTCCAGCCTAATGAGGGGGGACTCTACAAGTACGGCGACCGGGGCAGCGGGGCTGCCCAAGGGAAAGGGAGTTTGCCTGAAAAGGGAACTAAGCCCGTGGAGCTCGACCACAGTACAGAGCACCTGTGACTCGTAGTGGGCCTGGACGCGAATTACTCTGCTGAATTCGCAGGCCAGAAGTCTAGGGAGGAGAACATCCAGGGAGCGACGCTTAGTGGCTAACCTGGGATAGAAGGCGCACTGGATCAACTTGGTGAAGGGCTCTGTGTACAAGCGGAACACCTGGTCCATCAGCTCTACCGCCGCGAACCAATCTAGCTGTCGAACACAGATAAGAATCTTTTTCTGCGTGAACATTTTGAACTGGAGTCTGTGTAAGGCCCAGTTGAGAACTCGCAGGTCCAAGATTGGTCGTAACCCGCCGCTTTTTTTGGGTATGATGAAGTAAGGGATGTAGAAACCCTTCTCCATCTTGGCTGGAGGGACGGGCTCTATCGCATCCTTGAGGAGCAGGGTCTAACTGAAGTGGCATTCACCTTGAGGAAGGAGAGCCGCGACCGCAACGCTGCCATGGTCACGTTCTCGCACTGAGTACATGAGCCATCCACGAACACCGCCTCAGTGTGATCACTGCCCAGGCACACAAGGCAGCGTCTGTGGCCGTCGGTCTTGGAGAGAAATCGACCGCATCCAGGAACAACACAGGCGCGGAAAGGCATCTTGAAAAGGACGCGTCCTGAAAAGGACAATCAACACTGCTGTGTATTGCTCTTTTGTGAGTGGAAAACTCAAAAGAGAAATCAAAACTCTTTTAGGTGGAGAACACTTTTTTAACAGTGAAAAGCGATGTCGAAGCGCCCAGGGGCGTAGACTGCACAGCGTGCAGAGAGAGAGAATGCCAGCTGGAAACGCGCAGTGGATCCAACAGCAATGCTTCTCACTGACAGGTGAGTGAAACAGTGGTGAACTTCAGCTTGCTGTTGCACAACCGTTCTGCTCCGAAGAAACATTCTGACTGGCACTCGTTGACCTGCTTCCCTTTATACCCGTAGGTCTGGTGCGGGGCATGCAAATTCTGTCTGCCAACTTGACATTGGCCTTTTCTCAGGTTCAGAGGTACGTTTGGCATCCCAGGAAGACCCCTTGTGTCACTTCATTCAACACAGCGTCGAGTGAGTGACAGAAGGGGAACTAATGTTTTCAAATAGGTTTCCCGAACACTTTCCCATCTGCAATTGGTCACTCTAACTGATGGTCCTACCACAGAGTCACACCATTGGTTGACCCAATGTTGCTGCATCTGGCTGGTTGAGATGTTCAAACAAACAGAGCAATGTTTTGGAAGTGCCACACTGCACAGTGTTTTCACCCACAATATAGTTATAGTTGTCTCACATATTAAACTGGGATAGGAGAAAGGATTTCAACATTAAACCATTGAGAAAAATAACATTTTAGAAAAGATAGTTTTCTCCTTTTTACATTTTTGAAGAATTCTTGATTTGAAAATGCCAAGCTGTTTCTCTCTCTAAATCAACAGTATTCTTGTGTTTATCTCATTTCATAACCTAAGGTCTAATGAGATTACTGAATGGCATCTCAGTATAGAACTGTATGTGGTATATTTTCTTGTTGACCTATACTTCAGCTTTGTATATGAAAAAAAAAATGTCTCCCCAATTTTGGCATGCCCAATTCCCAATGCACTCTATGTCCTCGTGGTGGTGTAGTGACTCACCTCAATCCGGGTCGCAGAGGACGAATCTCTGTTGCCTCCGTATCTGAGACAGTCAGTCCGTGCATCTTATCACGTGGCTTGTTTTGCGTGTTACCTCGAAGACTTAGCACTTGTGGAGGCTCACGCTATTCTCCACGGCATCCACACACAACTCACCACGTGCCCCACCGAGAGCGAGAGCCACATTTTAGCGACCATGAGGAGGTTAACTCAACGTGACCCTACCCACCCTAGCAACCGGTCCAACTGGTTACTTAGGAAGCCTGAGTCAATCAGCATGCCCTGGATTCATACTAGCAACTACAGGTTTAGTAGTCAGCATCTTTACTTGCTGAGCTACCCAGGCCCCCAGCTTATTATATTAATATTAATATTATAATATAATATTTATCAGCTTATTAGAGGTCCAATTAAATTGACTGGGCTCAACCGTGCTAACCCTACTGGACTTCAGTGGTAAATCCATCATGATAATCAAATAATTCAAACGAAATGTGACGGCTGTAAATATTTGACCAGCACATTCCATAATACAGGGTAAATATGACACATTCATTTAATCTATAGTCAATATCTGTGATAATTTTAAATCCACAAAACTTGATGAATTGGCACTGTGCTATCTGGGTCTTAGTGCCCCAGATAGCACAGTGGTCAGGCTTAGATGGTCAGGCTTAGATAAGCAGCAGTGTGGCTGGCATTTAACCATATCAAAGTGCATGCACAAGAGTAAGGGAAAAAGACAAAAAGCAAGCACATAATGATTGCTGGGATCAACTGTAATGTTGCTGGGCAACCCCCCACTGTGCCTTCCAGGTTGCTGCCGAGCGGCTTTTGTCATTGATTGGTGAGACATTATGAAATGAGTCTGTTACATAATGTATTGTGCATTTCTTAGAGAGATACAGAGGATACTCATTCTTAACAAAGATTTATTAGCAGGGATGCCTTATTTCCCATAAAATAAAACCACAAATACCAGTGCTTCATACATTGTTGGAGACATACATAAAGGGGGTTTGCTTCTATATTACTTTTTATATACACTCACCTAAAGGATTATTAGGAACACCTGTTCAATGTCTCATTAATGCAATTATCTAATCAACCAATCACATGGCAGTTGCTTCAATGCATTTAGGGGTGTGGTCCTGGTCAAGACAATATCCTGAACTCCAAACTGAATGTCAGAATGGGAAAGAAAGGTGATTTAAGCAATTTTGAGCGTGGCACGGTTGTTGGTGCCAGACGGGCCGGTCTGAGTATTTCACAATCTGCTCAGTTACTGGGATTTTCATGCACAACCATTTCTAGGGTTTACAAAGAATGGTGTGAAAAGGGAAAAACATCCAGTATGCGGCAGTCCTGTGGGCGAAAATGCCTTGTTGATGCTAGAGGTCAGAGGAGAATGGGCCGACTGATTCAAGCTGATAGAAGAGCAACTTTGCCTGAAATAACCACTCGTTACAACCGAGGTATGCAGCAAAGCATTTGTGAAGCCACAACACGCACAACCTTGAGGCGGATGGGCTACAACAGCAGAAGACCCCAACGGGTACCACTCATCTCCACTACAAATAGGAAAAAGAGGCTTTTTCCAGTTGAAGACTGGAAAAATGTTGCCTGGTCTGATGAGTCTCGATTTCTGTTGAGACATTCAGATGGTAGAGTCAGAATTTGGCGTAAACAGAATGAGAACATGGATCCATCATGCCTTGTTACCACTGTGCAGGCTGGTGGTGGTGGTGTAATGGTGTGGGGGATGTTTTCTTGGCACACTTTAGGCCCCTTAGTGCCAATTGGGCATCGTTTAAATGCCACGGCCTACCTGAGCATTGTTTCTGACCATGTCCATCCCTTTATGGCCACCATGTACCCATCCTCTGATGGCTACTTCCAGCAGGATAATGCACCATGTCACAAAGCTCGAATCATTTCAAATTGGTTTCTTGAACATGACAATGAGTTCACTGTACTAAAATGGCCCCCACAGTCACCAGATCTCAACCCAATAGAGCATCTTTGGGATGTGGTGGAACGGGAGCTTCTTGCCCTGGATGTGCATCCCACAAATCTCCATCAACTGCAAGATGCTATCCTATCAATATGGGCCAACATTTCTAAAGAATGCTTTCAGCACCTTGTTGAATCAATGCCACGTAGAATTAAGGCAGTTCTGAAGGCGAATGGGGGTCAAACACAGTATTTGTATGGTGTTCCTAATAATCCTTTAGGTGAGTGTATATAGTGCTGTCGAAGTTAACATGCTAAAAAATGTGTTTAACGCCACAATTTTTTTTATGCCGCTAACGTGTAATATGACCCTTTGAATAAACCGTAGTTCATGAGAAGTGAGTCAGTTCATGCAAACACCGCTAACGTCACATGCATTGACCATTGGGAAAGCAGATGGTGGGAGACATTAGGCTGATACCTGCGCCAAGTATTTTATCAATGTAGCATAGCAGTAGAGCATGCTCGCAAAGCACAGATAGAGCTCGGAACTTTGTAACATGATTGTAGCTCCAAGACAGCTGCCATTTGAACATCAGCCTTGCACTACGAGGCGCAGTGCTAGCATGTGGCAAAAGTTGCGAGGCTCGCCACGAGTGTGAAGTGAAAGTGTGAGTGCTAGGTGATTGTCTGTGTTCCACGACTGCTACTGGGTCCTTGAATAAAATATAACATGTGAGTAAAGTTTCAGATGCCTGTGGAGTTTCTGTTGCCCCCACTAGGAAGTTGGTGCCCTTCACACACTGCCTAATATGCATATAGGGAGGGGCAAGGACGGATTAATCACCGGGCTGATTGGGCCGTTGCCCAGGGGCCTCTAAACCCAAAGGGCCCTGAGCTCTAAAAAAATTATTTATTTTGAGATATCTGTTATAAATCCACATAAATGTCAGCTTTATTTGAAATAACATCTGGACTACAGCAGCACAAGCACAGGCACTTGAGTGAAGACTCAGGGAATCTGTGTCTCACAGGTGCAGCATGTTTATTTGAGGGACTACAGAGTCTAATTTACAAAACACTTCCAAATGTAATGGTGGCCAGCTGATAGATAGATGTGCAATGTGTATAAAACCTCACTCTCCTGACCTCAAGCGGTGCACTAGCGACTGACACTAGAGGCTGTAGCTTTTAGCCTCCTTGTTAGCGCACCCATCTCCCATGCCGAAGACGCCGGTTTGAGTCCCGTATGGAGTGGGTAGAAGAGGAGCGTAACACAAACACAAAGATAAGGTTCAGTTTACCCTGTCTGTGTACAAAGTTGTTGGTTAAAATTCATATAAGCAACATAATTCGTGCAACAGCAAAGAGGACTTTAAAATGTTTAAGTCCTGCATGCATTTACTGATTAATGATAACGCGAAAGATGCCTTAATACCCTTAATATGTGCACGTAACCTTTTGTAATATTTGGTTAACCGCAAGAGTTCACGAATGGTTATTCTGTTATTTGTCCAGACTCGGGAATAAAGAAAGTTTATTGCCATGGATGCGTCAAACACAATCTCAGGTTAGCAGGGAATAAAGTGCACAGTGAGCTATGAGCTGAAATAGCACAATACATAGATCTTCAAATGATAAAATCACATTAAAGTCCAACTTAAATAATCTCTGCCTGCAACATAGTATGCCTATTCTTAATCAATGGAAAATGCATAATTCTGCCTGGAGAGGTTCACTTTCCATGAGACAGCGAACGCTACTGTTTATAGGACTTCTTCAGGATGATTTAGATTTTTAAATGATTCTGCATTTAACTTGTGTAATTATAGTCTGCACACCAGTGCCTAATGGGGAAAAACATTGGCTCACTGTTTAACAAGCGCTGAAACTTTGCCAGGTGAAAAGCAATCTGGAATAATGTGTAACAGTCACATTAAGTCCTCTTCGCAACCTAAACTTCAACAAAATGTTGATGTGTGACACCAGCACTGAAAAAACTTGATGCAGGGTTACAAATGGTGAAACAGAACACATTTGTCTCAAAATGCATTTATAAATATTGAAGTTCTTTTAAACTTAATGCAGTGTCTAAAAAATGTGACGGTCCTGAGTTGTGACGTGGCACAACGATCAAAGATGTCCGTTCAGTGCGTGTTTACATAGAAAAAAAACATTTAAGAACAGTGCAGACGCACGTGCAAACAGCCCATAACTCGCCCTATAGCCTACTTGAAAAACTGAACCAAACCTGGCCTAAAACCTGCAGTTTTGTCGGGTACCGTAGAACTCAGAACGGTTTGAAGAAGTTGCGTGCAGAATAACAGATTTTGATATTTGAATACTGTGCACATCCCTGATAATAATGCATGATTTTGAATCGGTTCATAATTAAAAAGTAGCCTACATATAATTGGCTGTGTCAGACATTGCTACAAACTTTTCTTCCATCTGTTTGAAAAATCCAACCAAATCAGACAAGTGTCCTGTAGCACATAAAGGTGAACGTTATCATGTCATGGGGGCCTCCATGGTATACCGGCCCATGGGCCTCTCTGATCTTAATCCGTCCTTGGGGAGCGGCGGTACTGAATACTGGCAAACGGAAACCCTGCTGTTGTCTCCAAGGTTCTGTCTCGGTGTCTCTGTTTGATAGTGCATTAGCCAATGCAGAAATTGGAGACATTCCTGGAACCCTGCAGGTAATCTACACTGTCATGAATCCATTTAATCCCACCGGATATAATTGTGATGAGGTCTACAAGGAGTTTTTCCTGTATTTTGCAAAATGACAGTGCTGACTTTTTGCATGTCTGTCAAAACTCCATAAAAAAAGCAAATAAATCCTGTCATAATACACTTACAACTACCCTATTTTGTACATAATTTGAATTGAGTTGTTTTCATTTTCTGCTGGTCAACTCTGGTGGTGGGGTAGGTTTTGTGTGGATGACTGATTAATACATTTAGATGAAGCATATTTTGTCCGTTCATGTTTATGTCTTTACACTATCAATGTATTCTGTATATCTGATTGATGTGTAAAACAACTAGCCTCAATTCATTTGTTGCATTTGTTATCTCATAGGCAGGTATTTGTGTTGCTGGGATTATAAGAACACACTAGAACTACTAATTTGCCAAAGATATAAATAAAATACATTTTACAAAACAAAACAAAAACTAGTACAAATTTCAAAGCTTTAAAAACCCTGTTTCATGTGCGTCTTATGTTCATAATGAGATCATTAATGATTCAGCCCAGATTCGCCAGCCGTCAGGCCTCTGCATGTCCCTGTGATCCCAGCCCGGGTTACTGGGTACTCAGGGTGTAACCTACAGGTGAGCTGCAGGCTGTTTTATAGGCCTCTGCCAAGCTTGGCAGTCCCACTATTTCTAGAACCCTGCTGCTGCTGTTTCCCCTCAGCTGGCAGTGCCTGAAGAGCAGCCTCATGGTACAGCAGCAAATATGTGCTATAATTACCACTGAGACTTTCATGCACTTCCTCAGTTTTTCTCAGACATGATAATTGATTTAGGCTTCTGCTTCCCCTAAGTGGTACTTCTTTTCTCAGATGGGAAATGTAGGCCTGATTTGGTCTTTTTCTTTTTTGCTTGCTATTATTGTATTTTCTGTAACTGTGATATATCTGGTTTATTGGAAATAAAGTGGAGAGTGACAGGAAGTTGTTGGGCTGAGAGAGGGAACGGGATTGTGACCTGATCTTGTCTCAAGCTGGATTCCAACCTGCATCATCCACTTCAGCACCACGGCTTAACATGTCAAATGCACGTCTGCTAACCACTGCAAAACAACACAGATAATGAAGCTGTTTTGAATAATGTCACATACCTGTGGAAGGATCGTATTCATAGTTTATTGGGAGTTAGGGCTAGGAATGGTTAGGGTTAAAAATTGTGAGTTTTTAAAGAAAAATGTTGAGCTATTATAGAAGTAGATGCAGTAGGAGAATATCACAAAAGTAATTCTGCTATTGTACTGAAATTTAACTGCCTCAACAATTGCAGTTCGATACACATATTTCTATTTGATTAGAATTTGTTTACTGTTACTTGGTGTGCTTTCTTAGTTCTTAACATTTAGCAAAAAAGGTAAATAAATGAAATCAGGTACTGATTACAGTACAGATTACACAACTAAAATTGCATGTTCCCCGTCTGTCGCTCTCTCCACGTTGTGTCGGAGAAGCGACACTAGGGGTCTCTCTTGAGCGCCGAATATGCCTCTGATCTATTGAAAAAAGGCCAATGAGAAGTTGGCAGTCAGTATTTGCATACCCCGCCCCCGGACATACGGGTATAAAGGCGAGGCAAATACTAGAGTTCATTCAGAAATTTTCTTCGGAGCCGATGGTTGTACATGCTGTTCGCAGTGAAACACACCCGCTCCTGTATTCCTCTGACGCTACTGCATGCTGTTGGATTGAGGGCGATTACAGCGCGATTCTTCTCCTTGCACGGAGTGCATATTGCCCCTGGGCCTCGACAGCGCAGTATAAAACTCAGACGAGTTTAAAGAGTAATTTTCTTTAAAAGAGTGATTTTCTTTAAAAGAGCAATTTTCTCTAAAAGAGCAATATACATACACAGCGGCGTTGAACGTCCTTTTCAGGATGCGTCTTTGTAAAGATGACTTTCCGCCCCTGTGTAGTTCCTGGATGCGGTAGAGTGCCCTCCGCTTCAGACGGCCACATGCGCTGTCTCGTGTGTCTGGGTAGTGATCACACCGAGGCTGCGTTTGTGGATGGTTCATGTTCTCACTGCTAGAACATGACCATGACAACGTTGCGGTCGCGGCTCACTTTCAACCGGACCTCGCATTGCTCCTTCTTCCCACGGGATTGAGGATGGTGTGAGTGGCGCTGGAAGCGATTTGGGGATGGCAGCGGGCGCGGCTCCGTCGGGTACCCCCCTCGGACCACCTGTCCCCCAGCACGCTTGTTGACTCCCGTCCGTGCTCGAGGCAACAGCAGCTCGCCTCACAGCCAGCTTGCCTATCCTTTAGAGCTAGAAGTGGATGAGCTCGCCGCTGCATCGGAGAGCGCGGCGTCTGATGTGGATGACTCCCTTGGGCTGCCGCCTTCGGGCCAGCACGCCCAAGCCGAGGCTGACGCTCAGATGTCCGACATGCTTTCCAGGGCCGCCGCCAGCATGGGTTTGGACTGGCACCCCCCATCCTCCCCACAACCATCGCGGTTGGATGACTGGTTCCTAGGGTCCGGGCGCCGCTCACAGCCACGCCCCCCCCGGTTCCGTTTTTCCCGGAAGTGCACGATGAGCTGACGTCGCTGTGGAGGGCACCGTTCACCACACGACATCACAAAGCCACACGCTCATCCGCTCTCGCTACCCTTGACGGTGGAGCGGCCCACGGGTACGTGGCGATCCCCCCGGTGGATAGGGCTGTTGCGCTCCATCTATGCCCCGGAAACCCTACCACCTGGCGCGGTTGCCCTGTACTCCCTTCCAAGGCCTGTAGGACAACATCCTCGCTGACAGCGAAGGCCTACAGCGCCGCCGGAACTGCCGCTTCCGCCCTGCACGCCATGGCCCTCCTGCAAGTCCACCAGGCCAAGGCGCTCAAAGAACTGTACGTGGGTAGCCCTGATCCTGACGTGCTGCAGGAACTGTGCTCAGTGACCGACCTCGCCCTCAGGGCCATGAAGGTCACGGCGCAGTCACTCGGGCAGGCGATGGCCACCCTCGTGGTCCAGGAATGACACCAATGGCTGAACCTGGTCGAGATGCGTGAGACCGACAAGCTTCGCTTTCTCAACGCCCCAGTCTCCCAGTTCGGTCTCTTCGGCGACACCGTTGAGGACTTCACCCAGCAGTTCTCCGCGGTGAAGAAACAGACGGAGGCGATATCAAATATACTGCTCCGCCGCAAACCTGCCGCCCCGGGCCCTGCCCCATCTGCTCGCCGAGGGCGTCCCCCTGTGAGGAAACAACAAGCTGCTCCGCCTCAACCCGGGCCCAGCTCTCAGCCCACGCGTCGAGCACCCCGCAGGAAGCAGACGCCCCCCGTCTCACGGACCCCCTCGAGGACCCGGAAGGCTCCCAGGCGCTCCTGAGATGGACGACCCAGAGCCCAAGATGTTAGCTCCGGAGATGGTAAGACCACTCCATCCCCCGGTGGAGGGCCGGGAGGAGAATTTTCCTTTAAAAACCTTTCTTTTGCCGCTCCCCTTAACCGGGGCAGCGGTACCCAAATTCTCAATAAAAGAGCTATTTCCTTTGTCTCTGGGTCATCTGGCCCGCAAATGCCGTTCTCATGGCACTCTGCCCCCAGATCTCAACAGTCCCGGCACGCTGGACGTGGCCTCAGGCCTGCCTGCAGCCCCACGACTGTCCCCCGGCCGGCCGGTTCTGACGAGTCCAGAGGACGCCACTACAGGACCTCCTCCTCAGTCACCAACCCACCCCCTGCCGGATGTGCGGAGCAAGGTAAGTGCTTTGAGTTTTTTCTCAGCACCAGAGCCTCGGGACGCGGCCGCACCTCCCGACGGCGTATTACCTGCTCCACCCCGCTGCAAAGCCCCGCCGGGTACGTCAAAAATAACCGTCCCCTTGGTGCCCCTAGCACGGAGATTGAATGCGTGGCCGTTGGAGAGGGGCCCCGCTGCGCTGGCATATCAATTGCCTAGAGTTGTTGACTGTCTTCTTTGCCCTGCGGCGGTTTCTCCTGTTAATTCGAGACAAACACGTCCTAATCAGGTCAGACAGCACCACTGCGGTAGCGTACATAAATCGCCAAGGCGGCGTATGCTCCCGCCCCATGTCACGACTCGCCCGTCGTCTCCTCCTTTGGAGCCAGCAGCGACTCCGGTCAATGCGTGCCACTCACATCCCTGGCAAGCTCAATGTGGTAGCGGACGCACTGTCATGACAGAGCTTACCCAGTGGAGAGTGGAGGCTCCACCCCCAGTCGGTCCAGCTGATTTGGGAACGGTTCGGCAGAGCCCAGCTAGACCTGCTTGCCTCCCGAGAGACCTCCCACTGCCCGCTCTGGTACGGCCGAACAGAGGCTCCCCTTGGGACAGACGCGCTGGCACACAGCTATAAGTATGCTTTTCCCCCAGTGAGCCTTCTTGCACAGGTGCTGTGCAAGGTCAGGGAGGACGAGGAACAAGTCACACTAGTGGCTCCCTACTGGCCCAACCGGGCCTGGTTCTCGGACCTCGTGCTCCTCGCGACAGCCCCTCCCTGGCGAATTCCCCTGAGGAAGGACCTTCTTTCTCAGGGGCAGGGCACGCTCTGGCATCCGCATCCAGACATCTGGAAACTCCACGTCTGGTCCCTGGACGGGATGCGGAAGATCTAGCCAGTCTACCACCTACCATCGTAGACACAATCAACCAAGCCAGAGCCCCTTCTACCAGGCAGCTTTACGCCCAGAAGTGGCGCCTGTTCGCAGATTGGTGTTCTTCCAGGGCCGAAGACCCACAGAGGTGCGCAGTTATGTCAGTGCTCTTATTCCTGCAGGAGAGGCTGGAGGGGAGGCTGTCCCCTTCCACCCTAAAGGTGTATGTCACTGCTATCACGGCTCACCACAACGCAGTAGACGGTAAGTCTCTTGGTAAGCACGACTTAATCATCAGGTTCCTAAGAGGCGCCCGGAGGTTAAATCCCTCCCGGGCCAAGCCTGTTCCCCTCCTGGGACATCTCGGTAGTCCTCGCGGGCCTCCAGAGACCTCCCTTCGAGCCGCTAGAATCAGTTGGACTCAGGGCCCTCTCCCTTAAGACGGCCCTGCTGATCGCGCTCGCTTCCATCAAGAGGGTCGGGGACCTGCAAGCGTTCTCTGTCAGCGACACTTGCCTGGAGTTCAGTCCGGCAGACACTCATGTGATCCTAACACCGCGACCGGGCTATGTGCCCAAGGTTCCTACCACGCCCTTCAGAGACCAGGTAGTGAACCTGGAGGCGCTGCCCCGGGAGGAGGCAGACCCAGCCCCTTCATTGCTGTGTCCGGTACGTGCTTTGCGTACCTACCTGGACCGCACGCAGAGCTTTAGACGCTCTGAGCAGCTCTTTGTATGCTTTGGGGGACAGCGGAAAGGAAATGCTGTCTCCAAACAGAGGCTTTCCCACTGGGTTGTAGATGCCATTTCATTGGCTTATCACACCCAGGCCGTGCCCCCACCCTTGCAGGTCCGAGCTCACTCGACAAGGAGTGTTGCGTCCTCGTGGGCACTGGCTAAGGGTACCTCCCTGGCAGACATTTGTAGAGCAGCGGGTTGGGCGACACCCAACACCTTTGCAAGATACTACAATCTCAGGGTTGAGTCAGTTTCATCCCGTGTTTTCTCAGGTCCGAGCCAGTAGAACTCGGTAACATGCTGATGGGCTGGCCGGGTGAGTCGCTTGCGTATACGCCCTTTCCCTCGCTTGAGGTAAAACAGAGCGTCTTTTTTCCCAGGAGACTCCATTCAACGTGAATCCCTGGTTGATTCCTCCCTAGCCCTCATGAGTCCGCAGTTCGGCGGAGGAACTTGCCGACCCAATCCACTGCGGGTACTCAGATCTACCCTGTACTGGAATAGGTGCTCCACAGAGTAAGGGCCTCCTACGCGGACTCCACCTGTGTGTATTTTCCGCGATACGGTCCCCTTACGAGCAGACCCGCGTTTTCCTTGGGTAAGTTTCGGCTGCCCCCCGGTCGCCGTGTGTAGCAACTCCACCCTCGCTGAGGCTGGATCTGCCACCGCGCCACTTCCACGTGTCGCCTAAGAACAAGTGACGTATTCACCACCATACCTCCCCATCTGGGCAGGGGTGGTCTCCGCGGGTCTTCCCCCCCCTGAAAATATGGGAAATTGGGTAAGACCCCTTCCCTCAGTGCGTGTAAGGGCCCCGGCTGTCTATTGCTCTATGCAAGAAACATAGAGAGAAAAGAGGCCCAGCCAGGCTTGGCCCGTTCCCAGGTTGGCAAGTGTCGCCTTGTTCCCCTGCCTAGGGTAACCAAAAGGATCTCGACGACTTTTCTGGGGCATTGGGGAAGGGTACGTGCCCTGGCACAGCTGGTCGTTTGGCACGTAACAAATACCTGCCCGCTCCTGTGTCAGCAGAACACGTACACGGCTCAGCGCATGGCGGATTTAAATTGGACCCCTAGTGTCGCTTCTCCGACACAACGTGGAGAGAGCGACAGACGGGGAACGTCTAGGTTATGGATGTAACCTCCGTTCCCTGATGGAGGGAAAGAGACGTTGTGTCTTCCCGGCCACGTCGCTGAGCCGAACCGCTGTAGTGGCCAGAACCATTTCCGGCTCCTCAGAAAAATCCTGAATGAACTCTAGTATTTGCCTCGCATTTATACCCGTATGTCCGGGGGCGGGGTATGCAAATACTGACTGCCAACTTCTCATTGGCCTTTTTTTAATGGATCAGAGGCATATTCGGCGCTCAAGAGAGACCCCTAGTGTCGCTTCTCCGACACAACGTCTCGTTCCCTCCATCAGGGAACGGAGGTTACATCCGTAACCTAGACGTTATTTTATTTTACTCATTGCATGTCTTGCAAAATCTAATCATTAATTTATGCAATATGTACTAATTAAACCTCCTTTCATTAAACAGTAGTAATCATAAAATCAAACAGCAACTTGCTATTTGTCAGTTGCTGAGTAAAACAAAAAAGTTTTTGCAATATGTGTTTTTACTAGAGCTGCGATTAATTGAAAGGGTTTAATGCATACTTTTTTCTTAATCGTGATTAATGCATTTAATTTTAATACAGCATAAACCAGCATACACATTGTTTGAAGGGCGAAACCTTTGTATTTGTCCACCTGAAGTCATGACACTGATGCACACACCAGAAACATACAATGGCTGTGTCAGTGATTCAATGATGGTGAATTAAGCTCTTGAAGCTTTTTGTTGTACAAAACCGGCCCAGTTGGGACTTGTGTATTTTTCAGCCTAAGTAGCTTGTATTTTACCAAAGAAGCAAGCCAAGTCTTAACTATCACTAAAACGCAGAATGAGACGTTTTTGTCTGCAAGCACTTTTCCTGTGGAGTTCAAAGTGACGCTTGACGTTGGCGCTGACTTGAATCATGAACACAGCTTCACGATTGCTGTAACAAAGCGGATAGCCACAGTCTACCGCAGATTCATTTTGTGGAGGATGAGAGTTTAAAAGATCTAATGTGCATTACAATGAATATGAACCTATGTGGGGACTAGTTCTTTCAATTAGTCAAACTCCCACTTAGACTTTGGGAAACGTTTAATGTTACTCGAATTGGTGCAATTTTAGTGAATTTCTATCATTATACTATGGAAGGCGTTGTTTGGAAAATGTTTTTGAAGCATTATATTGTTTGTTTTCTTTCTTAAGACAGAAATAAATACATTTTGACAGGAAAAGAAGTATAGAGACAAATTTCAGCATTTTCTAAATCTGCAATTAATTGCGATTAGCTACAAAAACTTTATGTGATTAAACATGATTAAATATTTCAATCGACTGACAGCACTACAATGCCACATGTCCAATCAGAATAGAGGACCTGAACTAACTGTTATATAAATTGGGTTATAACAAACTTATAACCCTTTTTAATATTATTAATTTCAGGTCACACCGAGCATCACCATGATGTTGTCTCCTTCAGTCCCAGAGACCCCTACTTCCCCCACTCCTCCCCCAGTGGTGGAGAGTGGGCCTGTGGCATATGAGCAACCAGCTGAGGAAGGGGTAGAGAATAAGGAGACAGAAGAGTTAGCCTTGTGTTAGCACCATGCAACTGATGGGTGGAAATGGTCAGTGTGTCACAGCCTGTAACTTTGACAGATAATGAAGTCAATGTTCAAGGGTTCAGTTATCAAGGGTTTTCTAGATTACAGTCCTTGGTTCTTGATTTTGACAAATTGTGTAATATTAAGTGGACCAGATCTCTCCAGCACTTTGTGCCAGACTGCATTTGGAGTGTTTATCATCATGATAAACTACATCTAACGCTTCTACTATGCAAGTCATACATCTACAAAACTTGCTGATCTCTAAAGTATCCTAGTAGCAGTCTATCTTATTTAATCTTCAGTGTTCTGTTTATTTACCCTTTATCCAGAAATCCCTGCATTCATTAAACTATCTTTATCTTTACAGACTATGGCTGTGAAGTTGAAGAAGAGGAAGTATTATATTCTGAAGAATTTCTCCTGTCCATTAAAATTGTCTTTGAGTAGATGTGCATTTCATCTGCTTAGAAATGCTGTACCATCACCCTGAAGACAAGTGGTTAATGCACATTTGACATAACCATAATATGTTGCACATTTATAAAAGCCAGTAGTGAAATGTTTTGCCATCACTATACTGCTCTACAAAGCCAAAATGCAGGAACTATGCAAAAAAACTGAGGAAATCATGTTTTTTTTATTTATTTATTAGCCTGTCAAATGCATATTTTATATATATAAAAAAATCACCACATTTTCTCAGAATCTAAGCATATTTACCCAAATCTATCAAAGTCTCAGACCGGAATTGGTAGTAGCTCAATATTGTCAAAATGTGTAGGTACTACGTTTTGCCTTTTCATTGTAATATAATAATTCCATTGAAGTAAGTTCAGGGCAGTGCCTCAGATATTGTGTTTCACAGTGAATTAGTTTGTATTATAGGATTTGAAGATGTAGGTAATTCAAGGAAGTTGATGCTGACACCTGCCTAGCATGATAGCTAGATAGATAGAATGTGTTAGCAATTTGTTCTGACACCAATTTCCATCAATGTTTATTTTCAATGTACAATAGGAACTCCAGCTTGGTGACAGCTGTAAAATAATGAAATAATATCTTTTCAAGCTACTATACAATGGGCATAACACTAAATCACGAACAGCGACTGAGTACCAAAACAATAGCTCTTATTAGAGGTAGCCATTTCTGCCAGTACCTAGCAGCTTGATTTATGTTTAACTGATATTGTTTGACTGGATTATCTGTTTTTGTATTGATTAACTATTTTTGTTGTATACATTTTTATTATGTATTTATCTGCTGAAACCAGAGGATATGTATGTCTACATACACCGGTATTTTGTCAAGTGCATTGTTATATTTCCTATTTGCATTAAACAGTAAATGTGCATCTTTGTTTTCTAGTGATACATATTGATGTGTATGTAATGTATTGAATTGCAATGTTATGACTCTGATTTTTATTTCAATGCTGAATTATTGTTATTTATGCATTCATTTGTATAATAAGCTGTAAATATCAGACTTCCTTGATTCAAGGAAGAGAATCGAGTGATTAGAAAATGTTATATGTATGTAAATAAATTCATGTTTTCTTCAAGAAGTTGACCTTCTTGAAACTCCTCTAAAGTACGTGTGCAGCTAGATGCGAGGCATAATAAAAGTTATGAGCATAACAATTCAGCGCACAGTGAATGTGTTTGACCAGATAAGATGGTCAACCTGAACAATTTCCATTTTCCTTTTGATGTTTTGTTTAATATTGTCAAGGCTTACATTAATAATTCAGTTTCCCAGTAGGCTGTTACAACGTATTAAATTAATGTTAATTTCTTCACATCTGCTTTCTCCTCATGTATTCCCCACATTTCTTGTCTATTTTCATCTTTTGCAAGACAAGCAACAACTGTACAATCTCTTACTAAGTGCAACCTGTGGAACCCTACCCAGGTTAAATGTGTGTTTGTAAAACCATCACTAATGTCTCAAAACAAATTTGTTCAGGAGTCATGGTCAAGTTGGTTCAAGACTGATTCATCACTTTTTCCTCAATTTCATTATGAGAATAGAGCTTAATGTATTTGTGCCAATGTGAATTGAGTAAAAAACAACACAAACTTAAACATATGAAATCCTTTTTTGTTTGTGAGTAACGAAATGGCATATTATATAGATTTTTATACGATCGAGGTCAGATGAATGTAATGGGCTTTGCCTGTGGTTCATCTACTTTGACTCATTAAAGGTATCTCATAAGAGCAGAAGACTCTGAAGCGATTCTGTTGAGCCATTTGCCTCTGCATAACCAAATAACCATTAGTCTCTCTGTGTGAAAGGCTGTATTCATACTCTGCAGTGTGCAGCTACCTGGAGCCTTAAAGCCTTTAATGTGGGGGACAGCACAGTGCATGTGTTTGCTTTCTAGAAGTTGTAGCCCATTGAACATGCTCTGGTGAAGGGTAATAGGACACTATAATTGTCTGGTTCTGCAGTGCTGCAATCTGTCACTCACATTTGATTTGATTTGTCCACAGATGAGTCTTAGCATGCCCTTATAATTCAACTGTATCAGGTTCAGCTTTTCAAAACATCAAGTTAAAACTCCTTCCCACTCAGTCTGGCTGCAAACCTGCTCTGGTTTCAGCTGGGCTGGTATATTAATCACCCAGCCTTCTCTGAGCAAGGTCAATACTGTGATTTTGACATCCATAAAGGAACTGCAAGGGATTAAGGAGTCTTTTAATTGCTGTCCGTAATTGATTGTTTGTTGCTTCTTCTGTGACGTACTTGGTGAACATAGTTTCAGGCTAAAAGAATATTGCACACCAGAGTCAATTTAAAGTCTTAAGGCTAATGCAAATGGTCCCACTTTATATTAGGTGTCTTTAACTATTATGTACTTAAGCATTTGATACAATGTACTTATTATATAAATATGTGTTGTTGCATTGTACTTACTTTTAAAGTACCTGCATTTAATCACATTTGTAGTTACACTGTTCAACTCACCTCTAAACCAAACCCTTCCCCAACACTTACCCTAACCCTTAAACCATAACCCTACTCCTAAGCATCCAAGTACCTCAACCTCAGTTGCAGTAAATGTGAATTTTGCAGAACAATATGTAGTTACACAGTAAAAATATTGTATTGTGTGTATTTTAATGTTAGTACATTGTAGTTAAAGTTAAGTGTTACCATGCAAACGGCAATATTACTATTGTTTTATATTTTATTTGTACAAAACCTTAACCATATGTATTAAACTTCAGCACAGAACTTGTCCCGCATAGTTTGTACTTCGGATATGAATAATACCTCAAGTCATGCGGCCTAAGGAGATAAGTGCTTTAAACATATTGTTTGCGTACTTTTCTTGGCCATTGGACTTATTATTGCCACCTGGCTGGCTAGGTCTTTTGACTAGTAGGCAATCACCTTGACAACCACCCATGACACCCTAGCATTGTGGTACTCACATTTTGTCAGAAAATGTAAAAATACTATTTTGATTTATTTCACATTCTTTTTCAAACTGAGTGATTATTCTAAATTATCCTCCTGAGACCCCGCATCCACATGTGTGGACATTACGTTCTGGCTTCACTATTTAATATCATTTAAACCAACTGATCTCAGTTCAGGAGAATCTAGGTTGTCATTAAAGGGTAAAACTTTCGACGCACCAAGTCATGTGACAAAACAACATGATGCCAATCTCAGCTGAGTTTTTATTTGGGAGAAATGGCTACATCAGTGCAGACAGACAGCACACTGGAGGTTAAGTCATTTCCTAATTAGGGAGCAAGGGAGCATCTTATAGCTTTCCTATGTAGCCAAGTACATTCATCCTAACATCCGATCAAAAGTTCAGTTTCAGACTGCAGATGATTTTTGGACCACTTAACATGTTTGGTTGACATGAGACAATTGTAATCTGTATGTAGATTCATACAAAATGTTATTTTAACATGGCTGGCAGTGATTAGATGATGTTGGTTATTACTTTGAATCAGAATTATTTATGATTGTCTGTAAAATCTCAACCCTCCTGGAAACATATTACAAATTTTATTTAAAAATAAGACTTTCTATAGCTTGGTATTATTTAAAATTTTACAAATTAGTCCCACTGTCCACATACTAGTCTATATGGACACCCATTTGTATGTTACTTAGGGGCTAGTTACAAATAAAAAGAGAAATGGAAAATGCACATAGCAGTCACAATTCAGGAGGTTATCATCCATCTGTTTATTATGAGTCTGTCGTAATCCACAGAATATCCATAGATGCTGTCCATAGACATTAAGTGGAAAATAACTATAAACTATAGTTCCCCGTCTGTCGCTCTCTTCGATGTTGTGTCGGAGAAGCGACACTAGGGGTCTCTCTTGAGCACCGAATATACCTCTGATCTATGAAAAAAGGCCAATGAGAAGTTGGCAGCTAGTATTTGCATACCCCGCCCCCAGACATATGGGTATAAAGGCGAGGAAATACTAGAGTTCAAATACTTTCCTCGCCTTTATACCCGTATGTCCGGGGGCGGGGTATGCAAATACTAGCTGCCAACTTCTCATTGGCCTTTTTTCATAGATCAGAGGTATATTCGGTGCTCAAGAGAGACCCCTAGTCTTGTTCCCTTCATCAGGGAACCTAGACATTCCATTACCTTTTGAATAATAGCCTGAAAGGACAACTAATTAAATAAATGCCTTTTTCATGAATGTCAAGTCAAGTTCATTTTTATTTGTATAGCACTTTTCACAACACACATCGTTTCAAAGTGGCTTTAAAAGAAATCATGCATTATCAAAAAAATTAAACTGTTATGTCTATAAAGTCTTAAAGTCATCATTGTGGAGTTTGATTAAAAATGATTGTAAATTGTGTCTGGAAATTATATAATTATATAATAATTGTATTTAGAACCCCAGAGAGCAAGCTGAAGACGAACGTGACAAGGAATACAAAACTTCATAAGATGTTGGTTAATGGAGAAAAATAACCTTGGAAAAAAACAGACTCACTGTGGGGGCAAGTTCCTGACTAAACAACATAATGGCAATATTAGTTATTTGTGTGCAGTGCAAGTCATGGCTTAAAAATGTTTAATTAAGTAAGCGTTAAGGTCCAGTGTTTTAAAAAATGTTACGATTAATGACTAATGTCTTTGAAGTCCATTCTGGATTAACTGCAGATGTTCACATAGATGCATTGTCCTTTATTAGTTGGCTGATGAAGGCTTTTTCAATTATATTCTATGTATTCCATTTCAAGACTCTAGACCATCAATAGAAAAGGTGATGCAGACAGAGATCAATGAGGTGAGGTCATTTCGGTTAGGTTTAGTGGGTTCCAGCATAAGTCCAAGTTTCAGGCAGTGGCATATGAATTATCTGATGTCTTACAATTGGAGTTGGCATCAGACTCTGAATTCAAAAGACTGAAGTTATGTCTGGTTTACACCGGCTGCAGTTTGTCGTCATCACTCAGTGACATGTAGCAGTGGAGTCCAACACCAAGCAGGATCTGGCTGGCTCTGGTAACCTCAGGATATGAACCCTGAAGTTGAGATATGGAAACAAATAGAATAATATTAGCGTAGATGCCATTCAGTTTTATGTAGTTATAGATCAAGTATTTCTGGTTCCGGCAGACCTAACAAAAGCAGCCTAATTGTGAGTTGATGGATAAATTACAGTAGGTGTATGCCTGGCTAAATATATGAGTCTTTAGTCTAGACTTAAACTTAGTGAGTGTGTCTGTGTCCAGAAATGTATTAGGGAGATTATTCCATAGTTTAGGAGCAAAATATGAAAAGGATCTACCTCCTTTTGTGGATTTTGCTATTCTTGGAATTATTAACAAGCAAGAATTTTGTGATCATAATGAACGTGATGGAATATAGCATGACAGAAGGTCACTTAAGTACTGCGGAGCTAGACCATTCAAAGCTTTGTACGTAGTTAACAGAATTTTGAAATTAATACAAAATTTAACAGGTAGCCAATGTAACGATGCAAAAAATTGACTAATATGATCATATTCCTTGGTTGTAGTCAGCACACTGGCAGATGCATTTTGAACCAATTTAAGTTTATTTATTGATCTTGCTGTACATCCTCCTAGTAATGCATTACAATAATCTAGTCTTGAGGTCATAAACGCATTAATTAGTTTTTCGGCATCAGCAACAGAGCATTTGTCATTTTTTTATATTTTAAGGGCTTATTTTTTAAGTTTTTGGTTCAACAATAAGTACCACTGTTTTGTTGGAATTGAGTAGAAGGACATTTCTGGCCATCCAATCTTTGATTTCATTGATACACTTTGCTAATTAGGAGAATTGTGAAATCTTGTTGGGTTTAGAAGAAACATAAAGTTGGGTATCGTTGGCATAACAGTGGAAACTTATTCCATGATTCCTGATAATATCTCCCAGGGGAAGCATATACAAGAAGAAAAGCAGAGGCCCTAAAACGGATCCTTGTGGCTCTCCATACTTTACTTTTGTTTGATTTGACAATTCCTCGTTTACGCATACAAAGTGGTAGTGGTATGATAAATAGGACCTAAACCATGCTAATGCAAGTCCACTAATGCCAACATAATTTTCCATCCTATTCAAGAGAATGTTGTGCTCTATCATGTCAAAAGCAGAGAAAGGTAGCTGTAATCAGATGATAAGAGCAAGTCATTTGTTATTCTGATAAGTGCAGTCTCTGTACAGTGATGGGGCCTAACTCCTGACTGAAATTATTCATATATACCATTTCCCTGTAGAAATGAACATAGTTGGGAGGACACTACCTTTTATAGTATTTTCGACATAAATGGGAGATTTGAAATCAGTCTGTAAGTAGCCAATTCTCCAGGATCATACTGTGGCTTCTTAATAAGAACTGCCATTTGTTGCAAATTCCACTCCTCCACTCCTCCTTCCTGGGTTTCGGCACCAATGTAAGGGGGTTAAGGAAAGGAGGAGGCGAGAACCGGCTTGACAATATAAATAATAATTGTAATAATAAACTGAACCAAAAACACACACATAAACACACAGAGCAGCTGCCTGTAATTATCTCTCTCTCTCGAACCATCATAACCGGCCGCCTTTATCCCTCGCGTGCCCCAATCAGGCTGATTGGGGACCGGGCGTGCGTTGTTCCAGCCTGGCCCCGCCCTCCTCTTCTCTACAAACCGATAGATTGTATGCAATATTATCATTCTGAAATTGTGTTAAAATGCACATTGTTTATGTCTTGTGGTAATACTTTTGAAACTGGCCCCAATCATTTTCATTGTAAGTGCCTCACAGTTTTACTTTTTTAAAGAAAATACTTTTTGGAGTCCAAAGTCATTTTTTGGTAATCAACATTATGCCAAAAATGCTGTAAATTGAGCTTAACTTGTATTGAACCTAGAATATTTATTTAAAGTCCCTTTATGTTTCATATCAAAATCAACAGTTTGCACTGTTTGCACCCTTAGTCTCCTGCTTTGCTCGGGCTGTTTTGTGTTGCTCTATGCCTTGAGCTATGGCAAAGCCTGTGGATTGTGCATAATCATGTTCCTGTGAGCCACAGGCCAGCTGAGTCCCTGGAGGGTGAGGATAGAGGGCTGTGTGATTTATACAGTGTGACTGTTTTCCTGTATGCTGTGTGCTGGCAGATAGCTCATCTGTCCCTTCTGATTGCACCAGGCACGTGCCGTGGGCCTTGAGACAGGGAAAACATCAAAGATATTTAATACACATTATCAAAAGCTGAAACAGTGGTAAACATCAAGAACAAATTGTTTTAAATTCAGGACAGCAATATTGCTCAAATCACACAAATTAAAGATTGTCATATATTGAGCCAAGCATATTTACTTACATCAAATCATACAGTGAACCATAGTGCTTGTTTTGACATACAACAAAAAGAAAGATTGCCAGTTACTAGTTTCAACATCACAGGCCTCACACATCACTCTTCACACAGTTCAGAACCACTGGAATGGACAGCAGCAATTAACTAATCTTACCACCAAAGACAACAATCTTAACCTGAATGCATAAGGCAAATGTAACGTAGAAACAGCAGCCTACATTCCTTAATTTTTTTTTTTTTTTAAACAGATACTGCGCCCTAACGTTAGAACTATAAAACAGACAGAGCATAACACAAGAAGGACATGATTGCCAGATCACCACTTCATAGCCTCAAACTAACCAGAAACAACGACCTAGTATCTATGACCTAGTATCAACGACACAGATTTTTAATAAACATATTAACTTACCTTTACTGGAACACAAAATCCATGCATCTCTCCTTGCGAATGAACATCTCCGTCACTTTGTTGTAAAAGTTGCCCGATTGTTGAAGTTTCGATAGCCTCTCTTTCTCAATTTTTACTGTGCAAAATCCATGTAGGTTATTGATGCTTTCACTGCAGATATGCATTTTAGTGCTTAATAACACATTAGTTAAGTGAACTTGCATGTGTTGATACAAAACTAAAATCTAGCCTATCAGATAGCATGACTGAAGGAAGGAGCTTCTGATTGGCTTATTCATTTTGGTAAGCATACTTACCTTGGCCATATGTAGTAGCCTGCATGATTCAATTTGAATGGAGGTACAGTGTTGAATGAAAGGGAGGTAAACAATGTAATTAGAGAAAGTATAACATAAAGTGCTTATACCTGAGGGTGGCATGAAAATGAATAAATGAAAAACTGCCTGTGCTGCTCAACTGAGATGAAATATGACGAATTTGAATGAAAACAGTAGCTTATTTAACAATTATACTTATATTTCACAGTGTCATTTTTTCTTCACCCTTCTGTTAGCCATGATGGGCAGTAGCTACAAATAATTATTTGCTCACTACATTTCTGAGTAGTGAGGTGGTAGCTTTGCTAGTTTTTATATCAAATAGCTTTTCAGTAGCGAAGCTATATTTTTGACACGGTAGCGGCATGGCATTGAGAAAAGATACACCACTACATCATGCCTTGCACCCAGTGTTTACTATTGCCAGATTTGAATCAAAACTAAAGATGTCTGATCACAAATTAATCGGTCATCTGAGTAGGTTCTCTACAATGAATTGGTCACATGCCATAGAAAAGAAGTCTGAATCAGTTCGCGATTCAATCTGAATGACTTAGAATGCTCACACGCACACTGCTGAATCATTTGTGCATGCTCTCACTTGCCAATAAGCTCACAGAATATTTTATAACATGGAAAATAAAGGTAACGCTGGTTGCAGTGGATCTACAATCAAAGGATACAAAACCTGCGGATACAAAACCTGCAAATACATCCTGTTGTCTTCCACACACACATGTACAAGAAATTTGACTTCTGATTAAAAAATCTAAAATTTAGATTTTTCATATTGAACACACATGTTTGTAGAGGTAGCAGTATAAATCTGAAAAATAGAATGTAAAAATAGTTACTTTAAATGTTGAACACATGGGATTGTATAAGTAGCATGTCTAAATATGAATTTACAGGTTTGTTTTTTTACGTGCACATACCGGTAAGTATTGCACCATACTGTATACTTGTATACTGTATTGCACTAAACTGTAATATACTGTACTGTGGCTTTGATAAACATCATGTGAATATGTATTTTAGGTGCTTTGTCTTTGATGGTATGCTCTGTACATCTGCGGTGGAAAAAAATATGAAGTAGCTTAAATGTAGCAAGCTACTTTTGGCATGTAGCTTGTAGTGTAACTTGCTACTTTCTCTGAAGTGTAGCTTTTAGCTTAGCTTAACCAATTTTGAGTAGTTTGTAGCTTAGTTTGCTACATATTTTGAGTAGCTTGCCCAACACTGTCTGTTAGGTAAGCACTGCTTACCATGCTTATATGGATGGCACATCCCTGGATTGCTCTCACCAGACTGGGCTGAGGTGAACTCACACAATGGCCTGGCCAAAGCTTACATGACCTTCTTCATCCTCAATGAGGTCAGGGCCAGGCCAAACCAAGCATTTATTGCACAGGCCTGCATATAGTTTATGTGTAAGTCTCAGGATTGAGGGGAATGCAGCTTTACTTTCCTTTTGCTTCACTTTACCTAGGCTATGTTCACACAGCAGCAGAATATCGTTGCGAGTCCTGTTTTAGAGTGGAAAATATACAGCCTCTATGATGTATGCAGCTGACAAATGCGTCCTCTGGAGCACACAACCTCTTAAACGAGACACATCTATTGCAATAGGTGTTAGAAAAGGGGTTTACTTCAGTTATTCATTCATTCAGTACAGTAGAGAAGGCACTTATCTAAATTCTCCTGTAAACTGTTGAATGATCAAGACAGTTTGAGAGTCACACCTGTTAGTAGATATGGTTGTTAACCATATTTACTAACACTAAACACCCACAACTGGCTCTTTCCACATCCCATCCTCTGTTTTCCTCTTTCTCTCCTCTCACTGGGACTAAGGTCTACAAAGTGCTTCTTTCTAACCATCCCTCCCATCTTCTGTAAACTGTCTCTCCATTAGTCTCGTCTGCACTCACACACATCATCAGCACATCTCTTACAACTGGAAACCTTCCCAACACATTCAAGCAGGCTTAAGTGACCCCACTGCTAAAAAAACAACAACACATAACCCCAGAGAAGTTGATAACTACAAACCGGTCTCATTCCTACCTTTCATGGCTAAATTTCTTGAGAGGACTGTATTCAACCAGTTGTATGCAACCAGCCTGACAACCCCACCGTCTCATCTCGTATATCTGCCTGCCTTTAAGAGATCTCAGCATAGATAAAGGAACACAACCTTCAGCTCATCCTTGTCAAGATAAAACTCCTTGTGATCCCAGCCAACCCATCAGTTGACCCTAACCTCACCATTTAGCTTGTTTCAACTACACTAGTGCCAACCATGACAGCTCAGAACCTAGGAGTAGCAGTTGATGACCATCTTTACTTCACTGCCCACATCTCATCAACCACCTGGTCTTGAAGGTTTGCATTTTACAACATCAAGAAAATCAGACCTTTCCTCTCTGAATATGCCTTACAGCTCCTGGTCCAAGCTCTGGCCATTTCAAGACTGGACTTCTGTCATACCCTGTTGGCTGGTCTCACAGCTATCCCGATTAAGCCCCTGCAGATGGTCCAGAGTGCTGCAGCATGTCTGGTAGTCAATCAACCAAAGATGGCTCATGTCACACCACACTTTATTTAACTCCACTGGCTACCTGTAACCTCCTGCATCAATCCATGTCAGCCAATGGTAGAGCACCCTCTTACTTTTATTCACTCCTACAGGCCGATGTACCCACTCACTCTCTGAGCTCAATGAACAAGCAGCGCCTGGTGGTCCCCCATCGCAATGAGGCAAAAAGTCAATTTCACTATCATTCACTTTCTCTCTTCCTCTGTGATGGAATGAGCTTCCAACCTTCCCACGATCCGCTGAAACCATCTCAACATTGAAGAATCAGCTGAAAATGCATCTGTTCCACAGGCACATAACCAACCCACACTAATTGCACTTACTATTTAATTAAATAAATAAAAAAACAAAATCATTATTTATCTGTCTCTTTCTTCTGTGCTAACTTCTATACTTACCTAGCTACTCTGGGAACTTGGCAGTGCGATACTGAAGATATTGCTAACTTTTGTACGACAACTTGATTTGCTTCTCATTTATAAGTTGCTTTAGATAAAAGCATCTGCTAAAAGAATAAATGCTAATTTTGTCAATCCCAAACACTGACTGTGTGAACGTAGCCAAGTTTTTCTCAAAACTGGCCAGTTTTTCTTCAGTGAAAGTTGTCCTCATGTCCCCTTTCAATTATTTCCTCCTCAACAGTTCATTCTTTCTCTTCTTGTCTCTCTGTGTTTCTCCGTATTTTTCCACACCAGTGATATACACGACCTGTCTTTCTATTTCTGCAGTGCACCAATTATGTAACCATTCTGAGGTCCCACGCAGGCACAACAGAGAGGCTGTCATGTCTCCAAATGCTCACCGAATAGTAACTGTATACTCTATGCAGAGAACGTCCTCCGCACATTCATTCCCTGCAGAGGGGCCCTTGTGCTGTTGTCTACTAAATTTAGCATGCTTGCTGTGATGGAGCTCCTCACCACGTTGTAGATAGGCTGGGAAACAGTTTAGCTGAAGAACATCCCCATACCTTCAAACCCCAACTCAAACCCTCATATCACCTGTGCCTCTTAATTACGCACAAAAGCTAGACTGTGAATACAATAGTGTGCAACATGCACTTTGAGAGGTATAACATGACGTAGCCATGAAGAGACAAACTCACCAGGGTCCCATTCAAGTGATCTATTTAAAAACAACAAGCCAGAGTCCAACCCCCTCAGAGCCATCTGCTGCTCAGGCACTTGTGCATTCTCTTGGCTCACATCTTATGTCCAGACAATTCTATTCCATTTTTTTAATTGAACCTTTATTTTACCAGGGAGGCTAATTACTTTCTCATTTACCATGCAAGAGGTGAGGGGCAGTTCAATAATAGAGGACAACATGGTTGCTTCATTTGAAGCATTCTAATTAATTAAGCACTCAAATTATTTATAAAAGATACATTTAAATTTTAAATTTTAAATAAAATCTAGATAATAATACACTACCTGGCCACATAATTTTTTTTTAATTGCTGTTCGGATTTAAATGAGTAGATACTTCAGAGCCTATGATTGGATAATTATTGCAGTGATTAATATGTTTCAGCTGGCAAAAATTATTTTAAATCTAACTAATGCAGTGCATAGCTTCTCATTTCTTAAAACAACCATGTCAGAAGATGTATCCCGTGGTTGTGGAAAAGATGTTACTGTGTTTCAGAAGAGGCAAAATATTGGCCTGCATCAAAGAAAAGAAAACAACTAAGATTGCTGAAAGCACTTGAATTGGGTTAAAAACTGTCCAACGCATTATTAAAACCTGGATGGACAGTCGTGCACCGTCAGCTTCACGGAAGAAATGTGGTTGGAAATCTTGAATGATCGTGATCGGAGATCACTAAAATGCTAGGTGAAGTCACATCATGAAAAATCGACAGTAGAACTCACAGCTGTGTTTAATAGTGAAGTTAAGAGCATTTCCACAAGCACAATGCGACGAGAACTTAAAGGATTAAGATTAACAGCTGTGTGGCCACAAGAAAGCCAGTTGTTAGTGAGGCTAATCTGTAAAAACGACTTCAGTTTGCTAGGGAGCATAAAGATTGGACTGTGGAGCAATGGAAAAAGGTCATGTGGTCTGATGAGTCCAGATTTACCCTATTTCAAAGCAATGGGCGCATCAGGGTAAGAAGGGAAGCGCATGAACCGTTTCACCTGTCATGCATAGTGCCCACTATTCAAGCCTCTGGAGGCAGTGTTATGGTCAGGTCTAAGCTCAGCAACATTATGTGGCAATAAAATGAAGTCAGCTAAATACCTGAATGTACTGAATGACCAGGTTATCCCATCAATAAATTTTTCCTTCCATGACGGCACAGGCATATTCCAGGATGACAATGCCAAGATTCATCAGGCTCAAATTGTGAAAGAGTGGTTCAGGGAGCATGTGGAATCATTTTCACACATGAATTAGCTACCACAGAGTCCTGACCTTAACCCCATTTTAAGTCTTTGAGATTTGCTGGAGAAGACTTTACGGAGTGGTTTGACTCTCCCGTCATCAATACAAGATCTCGGCCAAAAATTAATGCAACTCTGGACGGAAATAAATGTTGTGACGTTATATGAGGTTGTCAAAACAATGCCATGACAAATAGATGCTGTAATTAAAGCTAAAGGTGGTTCAACGAAAGTTTAGAAACATTTTGGCCAGGCAGTGTACTCAAAAATATACTTGCCTACCATCTCTAAATTTTCAATGTTGTTGTTGTTGTCCACTTCAAAAATGAATCTGGCATTCTGCATCCTACACAGGGCCATTAAAACCTATGCCAGTATTCAAACGTCTTTCCTTAGAGGAGAGGACTGTAATGCTAGAGGGCAAAGGAGATTCTTATCAGACTGCATGCATAATATTGTTGTATATGAGAGTTTGTCATAGTATAAGTGTATGTTGAAAATGTGTTCCAACTTGAGTGTGTGTGGGTGTTTAGAAACAGAGATGGAATAATGTGGGAGGAGAACCAGGTGAAAGAGACATCTCTTCCAGATTGGCTCTGGCTCCTCCATCCCCTTTCCCTCAGGCCTGACTTTTTGTTCTCCCATTTTTGTTCTCCTTTTCTCAGAACAGCTACAGCAGGGCCAGCCTCAGGGTGAGGGCTTAATGCCAGTGGTTGGTTGTGGTGTCAGTAGGGAGGCTTGCCCCCCCCCCCCCAAATAAAAATCATAAATCAGGGCCTCTCCTCTTTTTTTCATAAGTCTAAAAATTATTTTATTTTATCCACTAAAAGACAAAAAAATCACAAATTACGTATATCAAATCAAATCTCTTTACTGTCACCACCATATTTGTGAGTGTAATGATGACTGAAAAACTGAGCCAGGAGACAGCGAAGCAGGTTCAAGGTCAGTCTTTTAATCTTCAATTTTTAGAGACAGTCAACGGTAACCATTGATACAAATAAACAGTCTATAAATAACAGAAAAAACGTGCGTGGATTTTGTGTTTGTTGGTCACTCTCTTCTCTGACCCTCTGGCAAGCCTTTTCAGGTTACCCTCCGCCATCACTACAATGAGAGACAGGTGTTAGAGATAATTACGACCCAGGTGACAACCCTTACCGAACTTCCACAGACCGACACATGACCATGCCCCCCCATGCCACACACAGAATAAACAATATTAAAAACACATGGTATATACACATAATATACAAAATACATACTGTTAAAAAGGTTAATTAAATTAGGTGGTTCTATTCAAGTCAAACATATTTTTTATATGACAATATCAACCTGAATATATTATGTTACACCAAAGAAAGTAATTTTTAAGAGTCAGATCAAGTAGATATAGCACCTTAAGGTAACAAATGTATAGTGTACGGTGCACTATATACAAAAACATATTTGTATACACATACTATAGAGATACAAAAGTTGCAAAGCTCCTGGAAATTAAAATATAATACAATGTGCAATATGATACAATGATATGCTAATTGCTGAATAAACAAATTGAGACAGTAGAATACAGTACACTGTTAAAACTGGTAACTTGCAATTATGCTTTCTTTACTTGATCAAACCCTTAAAATTACTTTTGTCTGTGTAATCTAATGTAATCCGATTGAATCAGAGATGTTTAAAAAATATTATTGACTTCAATAAAACCAGTTAATTTAGATGCCCACACGATGCACATTTTAGGTTAACATTTTTAACACTGTAATTGGGATTGTGCATAATGCAATTGTGAGATTTAATAAATAGATAAGCATGTCCAGTCATTGATCAAAGTGTCTGACTCTTCAGGTTCTGTTAGTTGCTGGGGGTTGATAATCTTCTGAATTATGCTTCCTTCTCTCTGGTGAAGTTTTGTACCGGTTAGACATCATTCTGCCCTTTTTTGCCATATGCTTGGGCTGTTGTAATTTAATTCATTAATAGATTAAGAGGACTGAAGCAGAAACGCCCCGAGACAATTGACTTCACGGTGCCTCTGTGGTCGCCACATCCTGGTGAGCAGGACCAATCAGAATAAGCCCTCAGATCTATGCCTGAAAATCCAATCATACTCTATCCTAAACACCTTCACAAACACAAAAGTCTGTTTAGATCACATCTGATCAGTCTAGCTCCATAGCAACTCCATGTGGGGCCTCTCAGCCTCAGCGTCTCCTGAGACAAGTGGTTAGTGACCTAAAGTGACCTTTGACCATTAGCCCTGTGTTGACATGAAATTGACAATCGAGGTCAGATGGAGTGTTTTTATGAAGTGCAGGTGGAGGAGTGAGCACTGCAGGGGTCAGAGAGGCTGGAGAGGGCAGGATACAACAGATGGACACACCCCACAGGGTTTCTGCTCCACACCATTTATGAGGCTGTGTGGCATAATGACTTCTGCCCTGCAGTCTGGATAGTCCTCCAAAACCACTAGAAGAAACACATACAGCTATATATATATATATATATATATATATATATATATATATATATATATATATATATATATATATATATTGTGTGTCATATTGAATTATAATTATAATATTTTGAGTGTCATATTGACTTGAATTATGAAGTCAACATGACATTATCTATGAAAACAATTTAAAATATTCATAAAGCACCATTTAAAAGTGTTTACAAGGTGCCTTATAGTGAACAAAAAATTGTCCTCACATTAAAAAAAAATAATTAACAGAGCAAGAACAAAATACAAAGAAACAGAACTAATAAAAAAAAAGGAAATACAAATGCAAAATAAGTAAATAAACAGAAATAAAAATTAAGTCAAATGCATTATGTTGCGCATAATATTATCACTGATTAACAAATCTTTTGCATTTAATTTTAATGGAAAATCAGTGGAATTCTGTGTAAAGGGTTTAAAGGGATAATTCATCCAAAAATGTAAATGCTCTCATCATTTACTCACCCTCATGCCATCCCAGATGTGTATGACTTTCTTTATTTTGTAGAATACAAATTTAAATAATTTATATTATTTCTATATTTTTAGAGGAATATTTCAGTGATGTGAAATGAAAGTGATTTAAAATATTTTTAAAATATTTACAAAATAAACATCTACTATTCTGAACTAGAGTCACAGAGGTAAACACCAATCAGCAATGCCACCATCCTTCATATTATAGGGAAGTAAGCGGGAATGAAAAGGTTTTAAAGTGTGGATTGTGTCGATTTATAAAATGTGCTATTTCCTTGCTTTCATTGAAGCACACAAGATACTCTAAAGAAGTGCAATGGATAGGAGGAGGCGAGAACCGGCTTGATAATATAAATTATATTTTAGTAATAAACTTAAACAGAAGACACAAACACACACGACGGACATGTCAGTAAACTATCTCTCTCTCCCGCACAATCCTCCGCAATCGGCCTTTATCCCTCTCGGAGGCTTGATTAGCCTGATAAGGAACCGGGTGTGTAGAATCACGACCCGCCCTCCGCCCTGCCACAGATACTTTTTTGGATTATTCTCAAATCCTGATAACATGGATCAACAGGTTTTGCACTACCTAAATGCATGTAAAAAAGGCAGCATAAATATTCATGTACATTTCATAATTTATCTTTTCACTTAAGCTTAATGCTTATAAATACAATCATAAAAATGATAAAAATGCTTATAATATATAATGGAAATTTGAAAATTAGAAAAATCCTAAATACTGTAGAAAAATATAAAGCGAGAACAGAAGAGAATCTAAACAGCGATCTAACTGTTACTGGTGGAGATCTACTTATCCGACCACAGCACATATCATCACAGGGAGAGTTTATGACATAGAAGAGGCTGTGTAATCATAACAATATAATCCAGACCTCTCTTTGTGTATTTTATTTGACAGGCTATTTATGTTTAATACATAATCCTCACCACAATTGGCACCCTGCATATAACCATTGATGTTTTTACATAACCATCTACCTCATTCATATGTTCTATTATGACCCAGTCAGCAAACTGCAGTATGGTAATGTATAAACATTATGAATGTATGTACAATGATCCAGAAAAACTGCTGCCATGTTTGAAATACTACTTCAGAAAACAGGTTATTTTTCAAAAGTGCCATTAAATAATAAATGGCACTTAAAAAGTTCTTGCCACACCAGAAACCATATTGCAGATTTGTTTTTAAAACCTACATCATTAATTCATTGTGCGATTTTGTGATGAGAGAGAGGTTTGTTGCAGCCGAGTGGCTCTTTCATTTTTGAGACAACAACCAATTATCTTAGCAGGAAAATGCATAGATCATCTTTGAGAACTCTCATTTACAATAAGTGAACAGATTTTTAGTGTGGCATAAATGGCAGATGTTTTTTTTGTGTACAATGCAGTTTTGTGTGCCACCGTGTTTTTTTCTTTCTTTCTTTTGTTTTAATTCCAAGCAGCAACTGAGATTTCAAGCACAGAGGGAGTTTCTCTTAATTTGATAGGCACTGTAGTAAAACCAGATGGAATAGAATGCTTCAGATTCTAAATCACTGGCAAGGATATATGTGTTAGATTGCAAATAATGGATAAAAAAAGTTTACCCAAAAATGAAAATTCTCTCATCATTTACTCATTACATCATTTACCCTCATGCTATCCCGGTATAACTTTCTTTCTTCTTTATATTATGCTCTATTAGCCCTAAGCTGTCCATATATGACTGTTTCAAATCTGTGTTAAGTTGCACAGCAAAACCATCAGCAATATGCCGCTCGTATATGGCAGCTTTTTATATGAAAGTCCTTTTGTGTTCACGACCATGTTAACTCTCAGGTTAAGAACCACAAAACCTGATGTTTAAGAAAATAAAATGTGCAGGTATTAATCACAAATTCAAGCACAATACCTAAAATAAATTACATGTTGCATTGTGTTCCAGAAGGCACTGGTGACTTCACCAAGTCCACTTAACAGACAGGGGCCTTTTTTTCATCTTCTTCACTTATCCACACAACAGACATTATTTTTTTCCCCTTATTTAATAGTACGATGTGATGTACCAGCTGTCAGCCTTGTTCTCTGCCACCATCTGCTGTGATCTTAATTTACAGCATATAAAAAAAAAATGAAAGAAGAAGAGTTTGAGTAGCGGCCAAGGATGTGAGAGAGGCACAAGTGCAATGCGAATAACTCCACTGGTGCACTTTGGCTAGGGGCATAACTGGTGTCGAATATGAATTTCCAGGGTCACGAGAAGTCTTTTTGTTATCCAGCATATGCCACTTTCCTGCCAAATTATATGGCTCATTATGTGCTGAACCGACTCTTGGGGAACACATGAAATCGGACTAATTGACATTGCTAATTGTGCTGAATAGCATCCCGACTAAGGCCAGGGTTGTTTCAAATTTCACTGGCTATCTGTAAATGTGTCTGTATTGGTGAGTGTTTAATTGAGGATGGAGATGGGTTTCAGAGCAGCAGATGGCCACTTCCTGTACTGCAGTCTGTAGGTCTCTTCACACAGTTCCACATTACACAGTGGAAACTGATTGCTCTACATTAATGGCTGTGAGGAAACATGTAATGGCTAGAGGAAAACGTGTTTTAGTTTAGGTATACAGTGGCAAGAAAAAGTATATGAACCTTTGGAATTAGCTTAATTTCTGCATTAACTGGTCTGTGACGAGGAGGAGGGTAGGGCCAGCCTGCCCTAAATCGGCTAATCAGCAGGAAGGGGGATAAAGACTGGCCGGAGGCGCCAGTTCGAGTGAGAGAGAGAGACATGTGGCTGCATTGCATGTGTGTATGTGTCCTTATGTTTTATGTAGTTTTAAGTGCATTTATATCATTAAAGTTTATGTTAACTGTTCAGCCGGTTCCCGCCTCCTCCTTGCCCATCCTTATAATGTTACAGTGGTGCCAAAACCCGGGAGGGAGGAGGGATGCGCTCCTCTCCCCTCTCCCCCCAGGTTCACAGGAGGCATGGTGGATGACCTGCTGACGAGCTGCAGGACGTCAGCAGGTCATCCTGGCCTGAATCGGGCGGGGAGGAGGGCATGGCCGGGCCATGATGGAGCACGGCTGGCGTTGAATCAGCTGATTAGCATTAGAGCGAGATAAGTTGCGGCCAGAAATATCGGTTATAGAGAGAGATGCACGCTGCTGACGATTTGTTTATGTTGGTTTTAAGTTTACCATTAAAGTTTGTTTACTGTTCAGCCAGTTCCTGCCTCCTCCTTGCCCGTCCTTAGACAGTTACTTGATCATAAAATGTGATTTCATGTTCATCAAAGTCACAAGTATAAACAAACACAATATGCTTAAGCTAACAACACACAACAGTTAACACAACATCTTTAATGTCTTTAGTGAACACACCACATTTAACATTCACAGTGCTGTGGAAAAATTTAACTCTTAGATTTAATAACTGGTCAATCCTCATTTGGGAAGGAAGGAATTATGGACCATTCTTCCTTACAGAATTACTTAAGGTCAGCCATATTCTTAGGATGTCTAGTGTGAACAGCTCACTTGAGGTGATTCTATAGCATCTCTAATGGGTCTGGGCTCTGACTGCACCACTTCAAAAGGTGGTTCTTTTTTTAAGCCATTCTGTAGTGGAATTATTTTTATGTTTAGGGTCATTGTCCTGCTATATCACCCAACTTCTATTGAGCTTCAGCTGGCAAACAGCCACCCTGACATTAACATGTAGGATATCTTGATAAACTTGGTAATTAATTTATCCCTCGATGATGGTAAGTGTTCCAGGCCCCGAGTCAGCAAAGCAGCCCCAAATCATGATGATCCCTCCACCGTACATCAGCGTTGGGATGATGTTTACATGTTTGTATGCAGTACCCTTTTTATGCCATATGTAGTGTTGCATGTTCTTCACAAACAATTCAACCTTAGATTCTTTCAAAGTTTAGCTTTGTGGAGTGTTAAGGTGGTCTTTGGAAAACTAAAGGTGCACAGAAATGTTTTTGTTGGAAAACAGCAGCTTCCTTCGTGGTGTTCTGCCATGGACATGTTTAATGTTTTCCGTATAGTAGACTCATGAACAGAGATGTTAACCAGTTCCAATGATACCTTTAAGTCTTTAACTGTCACTCTAACGTTACATTACAGGTTTTTTTTTTTTTTTAGCTCATTGAGCATTCTGTGGTGCGCCCTTTGAGTCATCATGTAACCCTTAATAAAGCTTTATGCATTGCATTTTTTGCTATCATGGTCCACCTCAGCAGATGCTTCTTGTGAATAGGACATTTTTAATATTTTATAAGTCTTATCGATTCATTAATTGAATGCCAGGTTTGCCAACTCCTGACAGTAATTAGCTTGTGCTGATGTCATTAGCCTAGGGGTTCTTATACTTTTTCTAACCAACACTGTGAATGTTTGAATGATGTATACAGTATGTACAAGAACAATACAATAACTTGTGTGTTTTTAGATAAAACAGTTAATTTTTATAACTTAGATGAAATTTAAACCAGATTTTAAGGCCATTTAATACCTAAATGCAGAGGATTCCCAAGGTTTCACATACTTTTCTTGCCACTGTAGGTGTAGATTTGGGGAAGAATATGAATTTCATAGCTAAACTTACCAATTTTATACAGGCATGTTAGGGGGTGGGGTTTGGGGTAGTGATGGTTGGATGAGACATGTATCTCCCAATTTGCAAAAGCAACCTATGCCACTGGTTTCAGGAAAAAGACATCGTAAAGTTGGCAGATGCCCAAATACAGAGGTTATGAAACACAAAAGATTAAAGAGGAAAAGAAGGATACTGGCTCAGGCCAACTCACTCTGCTGTTTGATGCATTTTTGTACATTTTCAGTCTCCACTCACTTCACCAGCCACACATTTCATTTCAATTTAGTGAAAAGTCTGCACATTGTCTGATTACTTTTTTTCCTTTGAAAGAATTCCATCAAAGTCCTCCATATAGTTTATTTCTTCTGTACTGTGGCTGAAGGAAGTAAACAAGAAATTGTTTGAATTGAATGTTTTGATGAATCATAGCATAGTCTCTACTTTAGGATTTGCTCTTTGATTTGTGTGCAGTGTGGTAAACTGTACTGGCTTTCTGTTGCTCATTTCCAAGGCTGGTTTTCATTGAGATGTAAACAAAGTTGAAAATCTGTTTAATATCAAAAGTTCTCTGCTTTCCGGTTTCAGTGCCTCAATGTTGCAGGTGCAGATACAGAGGAGAATGCACTTTCATAGCTTACATTTATGCATTTGGCAGACGCTTTTATCCAAAGCGACTTACAGTGCACTTATACTTACAGGGACAATCCCCCCAGAGCAACCTGGAGTTAAGTGCCTTGCTCAAGGGCCCAGCATCTTGGTGTCTGGGCTTGAACCCCCAACCTTCTGTTCAGTAACCCTGAGCCTCAACCACTGAGCCGCCACCACTGCCCCGCAGCTTAGGATGAAGATAATGTTTATTTACGGATCATCTACTCCTAAAATTCCTTAAGAGAGTAAAAATACAAACAAATTAAACAATTTTAAAAATACAGTAAGAAAATATAACTAACATTATTGTGGATATCATTGAAATGTTTTCATTTCATGTTGAAATATCTGCTTTTGATTCCTTTTGATTGGTATCTTGACAAATCTGAGCAAAAAAATCACATGCGAGAAAACTAGGGACTTTTTTCAGGACTTCAGCAAAAGTCTCCATTTTTTCTTCATGTAATCTCATTGTTGTCTAGGAGAACAATTGATACACAAAAGAGATCTCATTTGTGATATTTCTTGCTAATGGTTAAACATCCTCAGCTCCATTTTCTCAGTTGTTGTCAAGGGGCCATTTGAGTTTAATTACAAGCTCAAGCCTTTAGCAGCCAGCAAGCCATGAAATTCAGAAGATCCTTTTAGATGGACAATGGTGTAACAGCATGCCATTATTGCATAGAAGAGTGTGTGTGCTTGCGTTAAGAGCATGTGTGTTGTGTGTGTTTCCTGGTCATATCCATCTGTATTTTCCCAATTATTTGCCAGATCATAATCCAGATCATTCATCATTATTCCTTACAATAATGAAGACATCTGTCTGCTTTTTGCGGAGCAGTGTGGTGACAAACACGTTCACGTTTCACATGCTGCCTTCTGCTGCTGCTCCACTGCCAGCTAGCAATATGGGGCAGCATTTGGGCACTGAGCCCTGCAAAATGGAAACCGCCAGCCTCTCTAATGCCAGCAGTGCCCTCCAGTGCCTCCCTCTCATACCCCCTCCTGGCTGCCTCCTTGAGCTCAGCCTGCAGGAAGAGTGAATCTTACTGGGCTAGACCACCACAAAGAAGTGATGAAAGATACTGAAGATTGTTCATACTGACAAAAGCTTCCTCTGTGTCAAACAGTAGATTTCCTCACTTGTAACAGTGCATTGTTTATTCAGCTTGTGGCATGACCTACATGTTTGTTTGTTTTCTTTTTAAGGGGGATTTAGATGGGTGCACGTAGGTTTTCAGAAGGGAAATCTGTTCCATTTTACTTCCTGTGATGGCACAGTTTCCTGACTTGGTAATTAGGCACAATTTGCTAAAAAAGTCAAGAAAAATCTACTTCGTAAAAGGTTCCTAAAATACAAATATTTTACAGCATTCTATGGAATCTGAAGAAAATGTCTTAGTGCCTAATCCCATAATATTGCCAATATCTGACTTTGAAGACTAATATTTATATTGATTTCTAAGCATTTTACTTGATTCTCTTGAATTGACAACTGCTAAAGTCCCTTTAGAGGAGCATAATGTTTATTACCATAACAATAATTTCAGCTCGTTCCTCATTTTCTTAAAAAATAGCAAAAATCGAGATTACAGTGAGACACTTACAATGAAATTAATAAAGCCAATTTTTGGCAAGATCAGGATCATCGCCTGGCAATGGTGGAAAAGGGTTTTAAGAGTGAGCCAGACGCCAGCGAGGAAGAGCTACCCATGCACACACAGAGAGACACTCGGCTGGAAAGCGAGTTTTGTGTTGTTTGTAAAAATAAATGACCTTTTATAGTTGATTTTTGCCATCTCAAGCTTCCTCCTTGCACCCCATCACAAACTTTGTTAAAGTCCTAATGCGACGAAGTTGTAAAATTGAAAATAACTTTACAAAGAACACACTCTCATGGCGAAATCGTAAGGATTCGTACGATTTTTCTAAATTTGGCTAATTCGTATGATATTGTGAGACTGTACTTATTTGAATTCCTATGACTTTCAGTACAGCCAATGACATCGCTGGACATAATTAATGTCTAATATGCGACAGTAACTTGCTTCTGTCACACACAACAGCTTCCTATCATGTTTACACACTTTACTGATTGGTTAAGTTCAGATAAGGGGTTTGGATAAGGAAATAATATAAATAAGTATGTCCTAAACACCTCGTGCCCGGAACTCGTGCTTACTTCCGCATTAGACATCCGGGAATTTGTCATACAAGTTTATGCAAACAGCATCATGTGAGATCATACGAAATAGCCAACTCATAAATTATATACTATTTCCCATAATATCGGGTTGGTCAAAACCTACTTCCAAAACAACACACACAACAGAGTTGCCTGCTGAACCATGACATTATGATTGAAGTTGAAAGCAAAAAGGTTTTGTTCTGTCAATTAATCATGGGACAAAAGTGTGTAGAGTTAAGGCGATTGAACAGTTTGCAAATCTGTAAAAAGATTGAGATGTTTTGTTCAAACTTTTGAGATTGAAGTGCGATCAGCACTCAGAGCAGGCATTACCATCAAAACCAGCACTGCTTTAAGATGTAAAATAATTAATAGATAGGTTAATGTTGATAATGAGTCGAACTGATTCTTGTGGCTCGAAGGGGGGTCTCTGAAGGACCGAGAGGACCACTGAGAGATCCCAGGAGGGGAACAGGCTTGGCTGGGAGGGATTTATCCTCCGGGCGCCTCTTAGGAACCTGATAATCAAGTCGTGCTTATCCAAAGACTTGCCGTCTACTGCATCGTGGTGGGCTGCAATAGCAGCAAAATACACCTTCAAGGTGGACAGGGACAGCCTCCCCTCCAACCTCTCCTGCAGAAATGAGAGCACTAACCTGACGTATGCCGCATTGGCGATTTATGTACGCTACCGCGATGGTGCTGTCTGATCTGATCAAGACGTGTTTGCCCTGAACCAGTGGGAGAAACCTCCGCAGGGTAAAGAATACAGTCAACAACTTTAGGCAGTTGATGTGCCAGCGCAGCGGGGGCGCTTTCCAACAGCCTGCGGCTGCGTGCCCATTGCACACGGCGCCCCAACCCAATTTGGAGGCATTGGTCGTAACCAGGATGCTTCGGGACACCTGCTGCAGGGGGACTCCTGTCTGTCCAGGGTTTGAAAGTTTGACGGTAGGCTGAGGTGACCATCACACGATGCGTGCCGTGGCACCATGCTTGTCTCGGGACTCGAGTCTGGAGCCAGTGCTGAAGCGGTCTCATATGCATCAACCCCAGCGGTGCGACCGCCGCAGAGGACACCATATGCCCCAGGAGCCTCTGGAAAAGTTTAAGCAGGACCGCAGTGCCTGGCCTAAAGGCAGCGAGGCATTCCAGCACTGACTGCATGCGCTCGTTGGTGAGGCGCACTGACATTGAGACTGAGTCTAACTCCATGTCGAGAAAAGAGATGCTCTGAACTGGGGCGAGCTTGCTCTTTTCCCAGTTGACCTGAAGCCCTAAGCGGCTGAGGTGCCTGAGCACCTGGTCCCTGTGGGCACATAGTAACTCTCGGGAATGGGTCAGGCACGAGCCAGTCGTCAAGGTAGTTGAGTATGCGGATGCTGGCTTCTCGGAGCGGGGCAAGAGCTGCCTCTGCGACCTTGGTAAAGACGCGAGGGGACAGGGACATGCCGAAGGGGAGGACCTTGTACCGATACGCCTGGCTGTCGAACGCAAACCATAGAAAGTGTCGATGTCGAGGCAAGATTGAGTCGTGGAAGTACGCGTCCTTTAGGTCTACCGCTGCGAACCAATCTAAACGGACGCAAGTTAAGATGTGTCTCTGCGTAAGCATTTTGAACGCGACTTTGTGCCAAGCCTGGTTGAAATCTCTTAAGTCTAAGATCAGTTGTAAGCAGCCGCCTTTCTTGGGTACGATGAAGTAAGGGCTGTAGAAACCCTCTACAACCCTTGGAAGGACAGGCTCTATCGCTTCTGTGAGTAAGAGGGTCACGATTTCCGCGTCCAGAGATTTGGCATGTTCGCTGTGTACTGCGGTAAAGTGGACGCCCACGAAGGGGGTGGGGGCCTGGCAAACTGAATGGTGTAACCGAGTCGGACGGTCCTGGCCAGCCAGCATGACGGGTCTGGAAGTGAAAGCCACGCATCCAAGCTCCGTGCTAGGGGCACTAACAGGACGATTATCTTTGACGTATCCGGCGGGGCGGAGCAGTGGCGTGGAGCAGGTAGTACGGCGTCGGGAGGCAACGGTGCGTCCCGAGGCTCTGGTGCTGAGAAAAGACTCAAAGCACTTACCTTGCTCCGCACACACGGCAGGGGGCGTTAGTCACTGAGGAGTAGATCCGGCAGAGGCGTTTTCTAGCCGCAGGAGGACACCCTCAGCGAGCAGATGGGGCTTGGCGGACTTCCTGACTGGGAGACTTCAGTCAGTCCGGATCGGGAACAGCATCTCCACCACCACCACACTGAGCACTGGGGCCCCCCAGGGCTGTGTGCTCAGTCCACTGCTTTTCACTCTGCTGACTGCCCCTGAATGTCGACAAAACAAAAGAGATGGTTGTTGACTTTAGTAGAGCACAAGGTGAACACTCTCCGCTGAACATCGACGGCTCCTCTGTGGAGATCGTCAAGAGCACCATATTCCTTGGTGTTCACCTGGAGAACCTCACCTGGTCCCTCAACACCAGCTCTATCACCAAGAAAACCCAGCAGCATCTCTACTTTCTTCAAAGGCTGAGGAAAGCACATCTCCCACCCCCCATCCTCACTACATTCTATAGAGGGACTATTGAGAGCATCCTGAGCAGCTGCATCACTGCCTGGTTTGGGACTTGCACCGTTTTGGACCGCAAAGCCCTGCAGAGGATAGAGAGGACAGCTGAGAAGATCATCGGGGTCTCTCTTCCCTCCATCAAAGACATTTACAAAAAACACTGTATCCGCAAAGCAACCAGCATTGTGGACAACCCCACAAACCCCTCACACAATCTCTTTACCCTCCTGCCGTCTGGCAAGAGGTACCGAAGCTATTCGGGCCCTCATGGCCAGACTGTGTAACAGCTTCTTCCCCCAAGCCATCAGACTCCTCAATACTCAGAGACTGGTTTGACACACACACGTGTCCTGAGTTGCACTTTAATTACTGTCACTTTATAACTGTCTGCTACCTCAATAACTGCTATGTGCATAGAACACTATCTCATAGTATGTTATGTTTATGTTTTTAGAAACCGTCATCTTTTTGCACTATTGTGTACTGGTCTCTCACTGTGCCTATTGTCCTGTTCATTGTCAGAAATTTCCTGTACTGTCTCGTACTTTTTGCACATGTATGCACGTGCACTTTATATAGGTATATATAGGTATTTTACATAGTTATTTTATTTAGTTGCGTAGTCTCATGTGGATCTGTGTTTGTCCTATGTTGTTTTTATGTAGCACCATGGTCCTGGAGGTACATTGCCTCGTTTCTCTGTGTACTGTACTAACTGTATATGGTTGAAACGACAATAAAAACCACTTGACTTGACTTGACTTGCTACTGCCTATTTCAAACACAAAGCAACAACCCTGAGTTGCACTTGAGTAATATCCCTAGTAGACTGGATTCAATAATACTTTGGAGTCTGAGTAATAGGGAGGATCACTTGCAACAACAACTGCTTTGTTTCACATTTGCTCTTTTCCACCCACTTTACACTGCATGAAAATAAAAGGTGTTGCATTTTTGATTAGATGAATGATGCTGAACCCTGTGGAGAGCAAATTTCATTTAAGATGCTAAGGTTATGAATTGGGCATGCAAGCTGTCAGATACAGGGAAACTTGCCTATGTTGGGGATACCAGACCTCTCCAGAATCCGGTAAGCCTGCACTTATCCTCTCTCTCCATCTCTGTTAGTTCTCTGTCAAAATCTGCAAGCGCTGCATCAGCATCACATTTGGCATTAAGCATGACACGCCTTAGCTGAGATGTCCTCTGTTCCACCTCTGGCTCTGAGGATGGAGTGAGAAGAGCATGCCAGGATGCTGCATAAGACAGATGACAAAGGGTGAGATGGATCCTGGCCACTGCAGTGAAAGACATGGATTTGTGTGTGTAGATATTTTGATGAAGTGAATCTAAATGTTGTCTTATTCATTTCATAAGTGATTTTGACAAAAAAATAATTGTTTAATGAATATTGCTTTGCAATTTTCAAACATTTTGTTTAGATTTGCTTATTAGTTTAACTAGTCAAAGTTTGTATTAACAATCTCTATGTTATTTGCATCATGCTTGATTTATTTGTATTACAGTACTGGAGAAAATGTGAATCCTTGGACTTAAATGGATGCCTACAAAAATTGGTCTTTTACACCACTATTGAAGCTGAATATACATTATATTTACTTGTCTATAGCATGGTTATGAGTAAAGTTTCTAATTCTGACCTAACCTATGTTTTAATTATCAGCTGAGTCAAGTTATTTTTATTTTTATTGCGCTGTATATAACAGATTCTATTTGTATATCCGTATATTTCTGTGTCTTGTTTATTTTTATTTAAACTTTATATTCTATTCACTTATTTTTATTCTATTTTTTTATTATTATTATTATAATATCTGTCTTGTTGTACTGTTGTGCACTGGAAGCTGTCACCAAGTCAAATTCCTTGTATGTGTAAGCATACATGGCAATAAAGCTCATTCTTATTCTGAATGTGGTTTGGACTTATTGATTGCTAAATAAAGTATAGTGCAGCCTGTGGTAAATTAGACGAATGACACCTTTTATGTATTTTATCGACATTGGTGTTAAAAGAACATTTTCCAGCACAAGAAGTAAGCAAAATACAAAAAAAGTGTTTTTGGGTGAGACGTTATGCAAGACAGACCCTGTCAATAAATAATGTGCTACTTCACATGGCATATGAAATATTCATCAATTGATCATGAGGGAGAGAGGCAGAGTGATGGCCTGTTTGTAACAAAGCAATCAGTCAGGAAACACACATCTCTGACACAGAGGAGGTTAAATGATATGTTCAATAACAAAAAGCCAAGTGCTCTTTTCTGAAAACAGATGAGAATGTTCTCAGGATTAACATGTTCATTGTTGTTACAGAGATTCAAATCTATTTATTTAAAGGTGTACCAAGTAATTTTTTGTTTAGGGTTCCCTGGCTCTTATTTGTTTGCCTAAATTTTTACTGACACCTATTGCTGTGAATGCAGCAAAAGTACTTATCAGTCCCATTGTAGAAATACACTTTTTACAGGCACATATGTTCTCATGATTATTTTATCCCACATGGCAGCCATTAAGCAGAATAAAATAGCATTTTCTAAGCAAATCATGTGAGTCTTTGTCTAATCTTTCTATCTAAATCTTTTAAAACAGATTTTTATAATGAACTATTCATTTTTTATGTGAAAAATATTTTAGGTGTTCAAGTGAAAAAGATTACTTAGCAGGCCTACACCTTTAAAGGAATATTTCGGGTTCAATACAGTTTTGAACTCAATAAGCAGCATTTGTGGCATAATATTGATTATAAAAAATATATATTTGGACTTGCCCCTCCTATTCTTTAAAAAAAAAAGCAAAAATCTTGGAGGCACTTACAATGGAAGTGAAAGCGGACAATCAGTAAATGTTAAAATACTCACTGTTTTAAAAGCATAGACACAAGACATACAAATATGCATGTTAGCATGATTTTAGTGTGATAAAATCGCTTACTAACCTTTTCTGTGTAAAGTTACAGCCTATTTTAAAACTTTGCTGCCATGAATTTCACCCTAAAAAATATGATTTAAACAACTTTACTGCTCAAATAATACAGGAGTTTTGACAAATTGTAATTGTAAGTACTTTCAGATGAGAAGATTCACATATCTGCATTTTAAACCCTACAAAAATGGGCCCCATTCACTTCCATTGTAAGTCGCTCACTGTAACCTTAATATTTGCTTTTTTTAAAAGAAAAGGACAGAAGAGTTCAAATCATGTTTTGTGGTAATCAACATTATACCACAAATGCTGTCAATTGAACTTAACTTGTATTGAACCCAGAATATTCCTTTAAGACCTATAGTGAAATAATTGCTTTAAAATATGCCAAACAATCCACATGTTGCTTTATAGGACAAATTTGTCAGTGTATTGAATACTACTTTTTTCATCATAGTCATCTTGCAGCAACATGAAATATCTTAAAATTGCTCCTACACCAATCAGATTATGGTATATCAGATCTCCTGAAACCATGTAGGCAGGGATTTGTTGATGCTATTCCTTTGTTTCATTGTTAAGCCAGTAACTACATTCCCTTGCCAACATATTGGTTCACTTACATCATTAAATGGATTGGGTCAAGGAAATTAGTCATTTTCCCTTAGAATATCTATCATTTTGAGTGGGCTCAAACAGTGGAATCTGTTAAAGCTAAGAAACGTGATTTCACATTATAATTTGATTTAACAGCACAGTGAGGTCACGCACATTAAGTTCATTGGACATCAAGATTTTTTATTTTAATTAAAAAAATACTAATGACCTTTGTATTGTGTAGCACGCCATCCTCTATTGAATAGGAAGCAGAAAGAGACTGGACAACTATATAAAATCTGACATAAATATATGAAAATGTGGATGTCAGCATGTCACTGCGGATATTTCATCGCGCTTGAAGGAGACTTACTATGATTAGAGCAGCAGCTGCAGTGATGTGTCATACATAGATATTAAGGATGGATGATACAAGTTTCTGCAGTGATAAGGCCACTGTGAATACCTAAGTTATAAAGGGGTTTGAATATGCTGTTAATGACCGGGCTTCGCTTGATTAATTCCAGGATCTTTTTTGTGGGAAACAACACAATGGATGCACAATGGATGGAAAATCCCATCAACCAGAAACTTGCCCCCTTGTTTAAATGCTGTCCTCCATAGTGTAACTATCTCTGTTTACACAACAGTCAGATTACTGGTGCTGTTCACTCTGTCCCATAAAAAACTATAATTAAATGTTAATGGACTGGTTCTTAGGCAGTGAGTGACAGAGAACCCTTTGATTAGTGTCCAATAAGGCGGGACAGCAGTCAGGTTAACTATCACTGGTTCTTTATAGGAGCTCCTATGGTAAATATACAGCTTACATCCCTTATCTCATGTTTATTATAAGTGTCTAATTTAGTAAAGTGTCTATAAACATCTAGGATAAGAAGACATGTACATGTTGATATGCTTCATCTAACATCAGATGCTTCCGTTGCTTCAGTTGTGGAGAGTACTAAATCTTTGTGCAAAGTCTAGTCCCCAAAAAGTGTCACAGGTTTGTTCTGATGGGGCTACTGACCAAAATAAATAAATAAATAAAAATCAATGATAAATACATGATGAAAAAAATTCAGCTTACCATTCATACTGCAACTTACTCAATATTTCAAGTTAAAAGCAATTAGCATGTATGTGTAGTGCACAAATAATAAATAAATAAAATAAATCTGAAAGTTCTATGAACTTAAATTTGGGTTTCTCAACTTAAACATTTTAACTGATTGCCTACATTTTTTTAAGTTCTAATAATTTATTAGGGTTCACAGTGCAGGATAGCAAAATAAATAAATAAATAAATAAAATAGGTTTATTAGCTTTTAAAAGGGAAAAAATATATCTGTGAGTTTTGGTATTTATAACAATTTTGGTACTGTTTTGGGCCTCCATTTGATGTCCAATGTTAAATCTGGGCCCTGAAGCAAAATCATAGAGAACCACTGGTTTAGTACTCCAGCAGATTTGGAAATAGACAGATTTTCTGTGAGAAGTGCCAATTTGAACATATTCTCAATGCATACTGTATAGAAGGAGGGAAGATATCACGTGGTGTGATGGGTTGTGAGTTGCTACACTCTTCATTTCCCCATCACCATTAGATACCCATTAGAATCACATCTTAGGTTTTCCATTTAAATGTCTAAGTGTTTCTGAGAGCCTATAAAGATTTGCACTGGATGTGCGTGTGTGTTGCTGCCCCTGGCCTTATGGGCCAGTCTGTCTTTGGGTGATAAGAATCGCCTCATGATCCAGAGCTTAATTGCTCATGACGAGCAAGGGTTGAGATGATTATGGCTCTTTCGCATGCCAGCTGCCACGTGGTGAGGGTGCAAAGCTTGTTTTTCACTCTCTAATCGTAGGAAACAACTGCAGACTATTGATTTGCAATTAGCCTCTGCTCTCAGCACATACACATATGCATGCTTCTCTGATATTCAGTGATGTGAGAGGTGAAGAGCACAGATTATATCAAAACAAAAACAAACTATTTAGCATGTTCATCCCTGATGTTAGATTTAGACACTGATATTGATGTGTGAGGTTCATGCGTAATGCATTGTGAACTAAACTGTAATAGAGTTTGCTTAACTACACTGTTCAATGTTTTTGCCCGTGTTGGTAGAAATGCCCATAGAAAAGAAAAATTACAAATGCGATCTCTTTAATATCTATTTTTTTTTCTTTTTTCTCCTACAGCAATGATAAACTGATCTAATGGTGTCTTGGGCTAAAGTCTCCTGCTTCTCAGATTTTTCTCCTGACAAAAGACTGTCCTCAGATTTTCTATATGGATGCAAACATTTCTCATTAAAGTCTCCCAAAATTAAATAATCTGGATTATGTAATTGATTACTTTGCTAACAATTGAATCTATTTTTATTTCAGTAGAAAAATCTGAGATAAAGTTAATACTTAAATTAAACATTAATGAGAGAACTCAATCAACTCTAATGAGCTATGAAAGAGCAACCTCTGGCATGAATCTCATACTTTTCTGTAGTTTGATTTTAGAATTTAAAAAAAATTTTTTTTGGAAGCTTTAGGGTAATGAGTATGTGCTGGACCATACAATATTTGTCTGTCACAGAAAAGCCACTTTGCAGCTCAACATTGTTATGCATACCAGAATTCCTCAAGGAAATGCATTTAAAATGGCCATGCATCTTAGGTGACATATTTATTTTCTTTTTACCGAATGTTCTGGAAAACACACTTATTCCCTTTCCACTTGTGGGTGTCTTTACTCCAAATGCCTACACTTGCAAACATTTTCCTGGAAAGAATAGTGTTATCGTTCTTGTTATGCGTAGCCATCACATTGGCTGATAGGTATCACCTTGCAGTGTCTGTGGCTTGGGGAGTGTTGGTGCATTGATTTCATCCGGAGTGGTCGGACTGGCTCCTTCTCCCCTCTTTTTTCTTAGCCAGTCTGTCAGAGAGAGACTCAACACACACTTCCCCTCTTTCTTGATGTTAATCTTCTTAATTGAGTGTGTGAGCCAGCCTCTGAACGAGGGAGATAGGGGGAAATACAGAGGGAGGGCTGCCGGAATTGATTAGGTGTGGTGATGGTTTCTCATAGTGGGATGTCTACCTATTTGAGGTGTATCCCTGACTTCTGTGGCCTTTTCATCTACTTTTTATATGCATTTCAAGGAAAAGGGAGATGTTTCTGTTGTGTTTCTTGGAGATATAGAGCTGAAATTTTGCCTAGCTTAAATATTCCTTGCTAGAAAACCTGCAACCATAGAACTTTACTCTGCCTACTGTACATTTTTGCAAAATTATATTAACATTGTACTCGTTGTACATATCACATCAGCTTCCTGGTGAAATGAACACTGGAGGCACTACACCAACAACAATCCTTTTATTCTCTTTCATGCAACTCAGAAGTAAAATTCAGCTCTTGAACATACACTCTAATAAAAATAAAAACTCTAATCTCTGTATTGGCTAGTAATTATATTATGCAATTGAAACTTTGTAATGCAACACTTTTTGTGTTACCATCTCTTGCTTATGTTGTATCCTTCCTCATTTTGGAAGCCGCTTTTGATTAAAGCATCTGCTAAATGAATACATGTAAAATGTAAATGTGAAATGGCAGATTATTAGTTCATAAACACTTTTCTCTCTGTTCCTCACACAATGTTATTTTATGACATCTAAACACTTTTAGTAGAATGCACTACTTGTAATGCAATATATTTGAACATTTGCATTACAAAACCAATTATGTTTACAAGCTTATTTGAGTGTAATCAGGTTAGTTAAACTCATAGGGCATTGCACTTGCGATGCGAAGGACCAGGATATGAGAACAGAAGAGAGCGCAAACTAACACGTGAGCCAAAACTGTCAAAGAAGCACCAGAAAAATGTTGTGGTTACTTCAACAATTGTGGTTTAAAACTTGCATTTTCTTTTATGACACTGTTGGTTAGGTTTAGGGTCAAAGTTTAGGGTAGGGGTGTCGGTTTAGTTGATTTAAAACTCAATAGAGTATTACATTTTACATTTATGCATTTGGCAGATGCTTGTATCCAAAGCGACTTACAGTGCACTTATTACAGGGACAGTCCCCCCGTAGCAACCTGGAGTTAAGTGCCTTGCTCAAGGACACAATGGTGGCTGTGGGGATCAAACAGACAACCTTCTGCTTACCAGTTCAGTGCTTTAGCCCACTACGCCCCCACCACTCCATTACTAAACTTAAAAACCTCATATGTTTGGTAGACCATTTAATCATCCGTTTGGGAGAACATTTTACTTGTTTAGCGCCACACAGTGGGCATTTCACCCAGGAATTGCAGCGATACATTTAATGAACCTCATAATGTCATTTCGTATAAAATTCCGCCACAGTCATCGAATTTTCATGAGATCAGTCTGAAAATCCAGCTTAAGCATACTAAGGTAGCTTGTTACCAAGCTGGTAGACTATCTTGGACAAACAACAAACCAGCTATCAGCTTGTAATATTAGTTACCAGCTTGACCATATCAAGGTGGTCAAGATGATTTGTCGAACATGGTAGCTGGTCAACCAGCAAATAACCAAGTTGGACCAGCTAACAACCAGCTTTGACAAACTAGAAACAAGGTTCAATGTTCCAAATCACAGCTACCTGCTGAATTTACAACATGTTGTGTTTACAACCACTCTGTTGCACCATTTAATCAATACTGTTCTCTTGGCCTTGTGAAGAAAAGGTCTTGAGCAGCATTATTCTTCTCTTTCCGTCCCCAGCTCCTGGAGAGGCATCTATTGGCCCTTCCTCTGTGGTGTGATGATTCTAAAAGCCTCTCCAGCTCCTCTGCTCTTGTTGCACTGACAGCCCCCTGTGGGAGGGCCACACACAGTTCAACTGAAGAGTGAGCAGACTTGTCTTATTACAGGCCATTTCTGTGTTACTGTAATCACATCTGAGGGAAAGAAACAAACACTGCTAGCAACTCAACATAAAACTGTGAAAATATGAAAAAAGGAAAGTTAGCTCATACAAATGCTTGAGTGAGTTTGAGAGTTTTTATTTTGAGAGAGAAAATTGAATTTACTTCACTCTTGGGAGAAACAATAATTACTTTTATGTTTCCAACATGCTTTATCTCCATATGCTCCCTTAAACATTCTCTCTTAGTGGCAGTGTTGGGAAGTAACTAAATAAAGCTAGTCGAAACCCTCTTCAGTACGTCCCCAAAGTTGTTGGCACAGGGGTTAGTGAACTTGAATAGTTCAGCTGTTTTTTTTGAAAAATAAAAAATTGTGTAGCTTTTCCAGTAACAAGTTACTTTTACTAACAAGTTGCTGTGAAGCACAGCAAATGGTACATTCACTGGTGCACGTGTTGGGTTAGGAAATATAATTTGATGATTTTCATGACTTTCGGTTCCATTAACGGTTCTTTTGAATCTATGGTGCAAAACACACAGAGGGACCAGGGGTCCCACATCGAATTACTCTTATGAGCCAGTTATTTTTAGTGAATTAAAAACAATTTAGTCTGAGAATTTACTGAATTCATTTCACTAAAATGCAAGTTATGATTTTTGTCATAATCTGGCTATGTAATGTTGTGAGGCTCTTTATACTTGAAGGTGCACTCAGTAATTGTTTTGGGGTATGTGGCTTACATTGGCTGACACCTAGTGGCCTGGATGCTGCATCATTCAAACAGTAGTTTTCGGTTACCAGTGACATTGTAAAAATTCACTATGCACAGTATAGCCAGGATTAATTTAATCTATGAAGGAAAGTGTCCAATAACAGGGAAGTTACTGAGATTAAGCAAATAGTATTTAGCTGGTCATGTGATGCTAACATGGCTGCCCCCATGATGAGCCCCTACCCCATGTAGAATAAAACTGATTTTATAAGGTTATTGATATGACTGAACGCTTCATCTTACACGAGCGCTCATGATTTTATATTAGGCTTCAAAATTAATATTCATTTATTTAGTAATTAAAACTTTTTAAATGACGAAAAAAATTACAGAGTGCAGGCAGTGCAGTTCCCCTTCTGTCGCTCTCTCCACGTTGTGTCGGAGAAGCGACACTAGGAGTCTCTCTTGAGCGCCGATATTCACCTCTGACCTATTGAAAAGGGCCAATGAGAGTTGGCAGTCAGTATTTGCATACCCCGCCCCCGCATACGGGTATTTAAGCGGAGCAAATACGGAAGTTTTCTTCGGAGCCGATGGTCTGTCTGCAGTTTGCTGCGAGTTACACACCACATTAAAACGTTCCTGTTTCCTCTGACAATCTGCATGCTGTTGGATCTTGACGGCGCACAACAGCGGCTTTCTCCTTTACATTGCTCAGTCTGGTCGAGATGCATGAGGCCGACAAGAACCGCCTCCTGGACGCACCTGTCTCTCAGACTGGCCTTTTCGGCGACACCGTCGAGGACTTCGCCCAACAGTTCTCCGCGGTGAAGAAGCAGACGGAGGCCACCTCTCAAGCATCATGCCCCGCCGCAGACCTGCAGCTACAGGCCCTGCCCCGTCTGCCCGCCGATGGCGTCCCCCTGCGAAGAAACCAGCTCCTGCTCCGCCTCAACCCGGGCCCAGCTCTCAGCCCCAGCGTCGAGCACCCCGCAGGCGGCGCACGGCCCCTGTCTCACGAACCCCCTCTAGGACCCGGAAGGCTCCCAAGCGTTCCTGAGACAGCCGAAGACGTTAGCTCCGGAGGTGGTAAGACCGCTCCGTCCCCCAGTGGAGGGCCGGGAGGAGAATCCTTTGTTTTTTCATTTGCCACACCCCCTGACGGGGGCTGTGGCACCCACATTCTCAATAAGAGCTATTTCCTTTGCCTCTGGGTCACCTGGCCCGCAAATGTCGTTCTCACGGCAATCTGCTTTCAGATTACGACAGCCCCGGTACACCGGACTCGGCGATCCCGCCTTCCGCCTGCCCACGACTGTCCCCCTGCCGGCCGGTTCAGACGAGTCCAGAGGACGCCAGCATCAGACCTCCTCCTCAGTCACGAACCCGCCCCCTGCCGGGTGCGCGGGGCAAGGTAAGTGCTTTGAGTTTATTCTCAGCACCTCAGCCTCAGGCCGCGACGAAGCCGCCCGACGCTGCATTACCTGTTCCGCCCCGCTGCGAGGCCCCGCCGGGTACGTCCAAAATACTCGTCCCTTTGGTGCCCCTAGTGCAGAGCTGGGAAGCTTGGCTTTCGCTTCCCAACGCATCACGCTGGCTGCACCGGACCATTCGACTCGGTTCTGCAATTCAGTTTTCCCGGCTCCCGCCCCCCTTCAGGGGCGTCCGCTTTTCCACAGTACACGGCAAGCATGCCGCGACCCTCTTAGCCAAGGGCGCGGTAGAGCCCGTCCCTCCAACCGAAATGAGGAAGGGTTTCTACAGCCCTTACTTCATTGTACCCAAGAAAGGCGGCGGCTTACGACCAATCCTGGACCTGCGAGTTTTCAATCGGGCCTTGTTAAAACTCCCGTTCAGAATGCTCACGCAGAGAAATATTCTGGCTGGCGTTCAGCATCTAGATTGGTTCGCAGCGGTAGACCTGAAGGACGCGTACTTCCACATCTCAATTCTGCCACGACACCGACCCTTCTTACGGTTCGCGTTCGACGGCCAGGCGTTTCAGTACAAAGTCCTAACCTTCGGCCTGTCTCTGTCCCCTCGCGCCTTCACAAAGTTCGCAGAGGCGGCCCTTGCCCCGCTACGAGTAGCCGGCATCCGCATTCTCAACTACCTCGACGACTGGCTCATCCTAGCACACTCTCGAGAGTTACTATGCACACACAGAGACCAGGTGCTCCGGCACCTCAGCCGCTTGGGGCTTCAGGTCAACTGGGAAAAGAGCAAGCTCACTCCGGTTCAGAGCATCTCTTTTCTCGGGCTGGAGTTAGACTCAGTCTCAATGACAGCACGTCTCACGAGCGAGCGTGCTCAGTCGGTGCTGGATTGCCTCGCTTCCTTCAAGCCAGGCACAGTGGTCCCTCTAAAACTTTTCCAGAGGCTCCTGGGGCATATGGCGTCCTCCGCAGTGGTCGCGCCGCTGGGGTTGATGCATATGAGACCACTCCAGCACTGGCTCCAGACTCGAGTCCCGAGACAAGCATGGCACCACGGCACACATCGGGTAAGGCACACCACCGCCTGCCTCAAAACACTCCGACCCTGGACAGACCTCTGCTGGGCAGGAGTGCCCCTGCAGCAGGTGTCCCGACGCGTTCTGGTCACAACCGACGCCTCCCGGTCCGGGTGGGGTGCCGTGTGCAGCGGGCACGCAACAGCGGGCCGTTGGAAAGGGGCCCCGCTGCGTTGGCACATCAACTGCCTGGAGTTGCTGACCGTCCTTCTTTCTCTCAGGAAGTTCCTCCCGTTAGTTTGGGACAAACACGTCCTCGTGAGATCGGACAGCACCACGGTGGTGGCGTACATAAATCGCCAAGGCGGCGTACACTCCCGCAACATGTCACAACTTGCCCGCCGTCTCCTCCTATGGAGCCAGCAGCGACTCAAGTCGCTGCGTGCCACTCACATCCCCGGCAAGCTCAACGTCGTAGCGGACGCGCTATCACGACAACGCCTGCCCGGCGGGGAGTGGAGGCTTCACCCCCAGTCGGTCCAGCTGATTTGGGAACGGTTTGGCAAGGCCCAGATAGACCTGTTCGCCTCCCAGGAAACCTCCCACTGCCCGCTCTGGTACGCCCTAACAGAGGCTCCCCTCGGGACAGACGCGCTGGCACACAGCTGGCCCTCGGGGCTGCGCAAGTACGCATTTCCCCCAGTGAGCCTTCTTGCACCGGTGCTGTGCAAGGTCAGGGAGGACGAGGAGCAAGTCACGCTAGTGGCACCCTACTGGTCCACTCGGACTTGGTTCTCGGAACTCAGGCTTCTCGCGACAGCTCCTCCCTGGCGAATTCCCCTGAGAAAGGACCTCCTCTCTCAGGGATGGGGCACGTTCTGGCACTCGCGCCCAGACCTCTGGAACCTCCACGTCTGGTCCCTGGACGGGATGTGGAAGAGCTAGCCGGCTTACCGGCGACCGTTGTGAATACAATCAACCAAGCCAGAGCCCCCTCTACCAGGCACCTTTACGCCCTAAAGTGGCGCTTGTTCGCAGATTGGTGTTCTTCCCGAACTGAAGACCCGCAGAGATGCGCGATCAAGTCAGTGCTCCTGTTCCTACAGGAGAGGCTGGACAGGAGGCTGTCCCCGTCCACCCTCAAGGTGTATGTTGCCGCCATTGCCGCCCACCACGATCCTGTAGACGGCAAGTCTTTGGGTAAGCACGAACTGATCCTCAGGTTGCTGAGAGGCCCGGAGGTTGAATCCCTCCCGGCCAGGCCTAGTTCCCTCCTGGGATCTCTCGGTAGTCTTGGCAGGACTCCAGAGACCCCCCTTCGAGCCACTTTAATCAATTGGACTCAGGGCCCTCTCTCTTAAGACAGCCCTGCTTATCGCGCTCGCCTCTATCAAGAGGGTCGGGGACCTGCAAGCGTTCTCTGTCAGCGACACTTGCCTGGAGTTCAGTCCGGCAGATACGTCTGTGATCCTAAGACTGCGACCGGGCTATGTGCCCAAGGTTCCTACCACACCATTCCAAGATCAGGTAGTGAACCTGCAAGCGCTGCCCCGGGAGGAGGCAGACCCAGCCCTTTCATTGCTATGTCCAGTTCGTGCCCTGCGCATTTACCTGGACCGCACACAGAGCACCAGATGCTCTGAGCAGCTCTTTGTCTGCTTTGGGGGACGGCAGAAAGGGAATGCCGTCTCCAAACAGAGGCTCGTCCACTGGGTTGTTGACGCCATCACACTGGCTTATCACACCCAGGCTGTGCCCCTACCCTTGCGGGTCCGAGCTCACTCAACAAGGGGTGTTGTGTCCTCGTGGGCACTGGCCAAGGGCACCTCCCTAGCAGACATCTGTAGAGCCGCGGGTTGGGCAACACCCAACACCTTCGCAAGGTTTTACAACCTCCGCGTTGAGTCGGTTGCGTCTCATGTTTTGTCAGGTCCGAGCCCGTAGAACTCGGTAACACGTAGACTGACCGGCCGGGTGGATCGCTTGCGCCCAGCGCCCTTTTCCTGACGTCAAGGTTAAGTAGTGCGCCTTTTTTCCCAGGGCGCCCCACTCCGAGTCAGGACCCTGGTCGATTCCTCCCCAGCCCTCCGGGTCCACGGTTCAGCGGAGGAACTCGCCGACCCAAGCCACTGCGGGTAACCTGATGGCTACCCTGTACTTGTATAGGTGCTCCACAGGTAAGGCCTCCTGCTCGGACTCCCCCTGTGTGTATTTCCACGGTTCTGTCCCCTTACGAGCGGACCCCCGTGTCTCCCTTAGGCAGTTACAGCTGCCCCGGTCTCCGTGCTGTAGCAACTCCCCCCTTGCGAGGCTGGATCTACCACCGCACCATACTTTCCACACGAGCCCTAAGACGGCCGTGTGACGTGTCTACCACTTTTCCTCCCCAAGAAAAAGGGCTGGTGTAGTCTCCGCAGGGTCTGGGTAAGACCCCCTTCCCTATATGCGTGTAAGGGCCCCGGCCGTGATTGCTCTATGCGAGAAACATAGAGAGAAAAGAGGCCCAGCCAGGCTGGCCCGTTCCCATGTTGGCAAACGTCGCCTTGTTCCCCTCTCAGGGTAACTAGAAGGATCCCGATGTTCGTATGGGGCACTGGGGAAGGGTACGTGCAGCCAGGTACAGAGGATGCGTGGCACTGGATGAATCCCTGCCCGCCTCTGTATCGGCAGTTCCCGTACACGGTTCAGCACATGTCAAGATTGGAATGGGTCCCCTAGTGTCACTTCTCCGACACAACGTGGAGAGAGCGACAGAAGGGGAACATTTGGTTACGTATGTAACCTCCGTTCCCCGAGGGAGGGAACGACACGTTGTGTCTTTCCTCCGCCATGTCGCTGAACCGAGCCACTGTTGTGGCCGGACCATTTCCGGCTACTCAGAAAAATCCTGACTAAACTTCCATATTTGCCCCGCTTAAATACCCGTATGCTGGGGCGGGGTATGCAAATACTGACTGCCAACTCTCATTGGCCCTTTTCAATAGGTCAGAGGTGAATATCGGCGCTCAAGAGAGACCCCTAGTGTCGCTTCTCCGACACAACGTGTCGTTCCCTCCCTCGGGGAACGGAGGTTACATACGTAACCAAACGTTACTGTTCATAGTCACTGTCCTATGAAATACATTTTATTTTTTCAAAATTCAGAATTTTAAAGTTATAAAAAATTTTATCAGCAAAAAATTAATTAAAATTAATTAATAGAATTTAAATAAAATGAAAAACAAAACAATTCTTTTTCAACATACCATAATTTTATTTTTATCAAATGGAGTGCAAATACAGATCCTCACTGCAGTATCCAAAACACCCAGATTTGTTTATATAGAGTTATTTTACACTCCGAAGAGGCAGCATCAAAGTGGCAAATAGTGGCGAGCAGAGTTGGCCAAAATGTACACCAACATGCAAAACATGTGCAAACCAGGAGCTGTGATGTTGATAATGTTGTTGATTTTGCATGTGTGATGAGAAGTAGCTTCAAAGTAGTAAGTTACTTTCCCTGCTAAAAAGAACAGCTTAAACCAGCCTTTGCTGGTTTGCTGGTCTTAGCTGGTCTACCAGCCTGATCATACTGGTCTGTAGGATGGCTTTAGTTGGTTTTGGGCACTTTTCAGCTGGTCAGACAGCTAATTTGTTTTAAAGGTAGCCTAACTGTTGTTTAACTACTTTAAATTTTGAGTATCTTGAAACTTGGCAAGCTACAATTTCAAAGGAGCTTCACAAACATTACTCAGTGGAGATGTGCTCAGTGGGACAGTAGTTAGATAAAAGGTCCCAGAAGTTCCACACACACTCTCTGATCTGGTAAATGTCCTCTCATATTAACACAGTGTCATATGGGATGCGTGACCACTGACACTAAAAAATAGATTCTGTCCCATTGAAATAATTTTTTTTCACATGCTCATCTGCAGAGTGCTGGATGTTTGAAATATGATCACAAGGTCACTGGTACATCAGCCACTTCGGTTGTGTCTGACTCAGGCTGCAAACGGCAGCCCAAGGTCGAACTCTTAACTGTCATACTTCACTGTCAGCACTGCATATTATACCCAGGGTCTGCCCCCCAAGAGAGAGACAGAGAGATTGAAGGAAAATAGAAATGTCTAATAGAAGAAGGTCAGAGCTGTCAGCAAATGGGAGCTCTGCTGGCTGTCATGTCGGTTGCATTCTGTTTGGGAGATAAATGGGAGTGATGGGCATTGTCACTGATAAACTCCTTACGGATGGACTGTATGATATATATAGATGCTATTCATGATATGTATGTTTGTGCATGTCAGTAAATATACACAGTCTCTCCTAAAAGTATTTGGACACTTTAAAAGACTGGAGTCAAAATGATGCAAGATTTTTTCTTTAGAACTAACTTTTTTATTTATTTTATAACTTTTTTTTATTATTATTTTTGTATTTTAATACAACTGCTCTCCAGGTGTTTTTTGTTTAACAATCAGAAAGTGTGCAAATGAGTATGTCTTCATTAATTTGATATTTTATTTATAATAAATTATGCAAGTTAAACTCAATCTCACATTGCCCACCTGAGCACCATCACTCATTGTGTCAGATTGTGTGTATTAACTCATAGGCCACAGCTCTGACGTTTAAGTATAGTTCCTTGACCACTTAGGGTCTCTTTTGCAATATCTTGTGCCACAGAACTGTCACAATTTATAACTCATAGCCAGTCACCACTGGTTATCCATAGATAAAAAGAAAACTGT